>NC_053492.1:407002754-407317754 GCF_905171775.1 Rana temporaria
AATCAAACAGTAATATAGAGTAATGAGATCAATGTGTGTGCACTTGAATCAACCAGTCATATTGTGCTAGCAGATATCTAGTTTTTATTTTATTATATATATATATATATACATATATATATATATATATATATATATATATATATATATATATATATATATTATTTTTTTACCCTTACACGTGATTGGGTAATCAAACTGGCAGTTTTACCTTATTTTTTAACATTTATTAGCTAAGTGAATAACTTCAAATCAGCCCCAAGGAAAAAATATTCCTAAACAGAACATTTTAAATGTTTGTGGTTGTTTTACATTTCTGGAACATCAAGCTGTAAGAAACAAATAGTTATAATTGAAGCAAAATAATCTGAACAATTGGCTTCATTAAACTTATGTTAAAAAATGATTCTAAGTTTAAAATTTAGCTCTGGAAAGACGATGTCCAATGAGTTATGAAGATCCCTTAACAAGCGATCAAACTGGACCGATTCCTACAAAGTAGCGACACCACTATCAGCAATTTACATGTAAGACACAATGCACAAAGCTTGACACCATTATGGCAATATTGATTTTCAGCAACGTAACTGTCTTTTTCAAATCTTATTAAAAATAACTGCCATTCTTGAAAATAATAATATTTGTATTTTGTTTTTGCGTTGTGTATTTTCTTTATTTTTAAACAGGCACAAATATACAACTTATAGAAACACTTTTATAAAATATTTATTGTTTTATTTATTTTTTTAAATACAAGCTACAGAAAATATAAAATAACCCTCTACTGTTATAGCATTTTCTAAAAGAACGTCCTATTTTCTAAAAGAACGTCTATTGTTTCTGATCTTCCCTTGCGTGTATTATAAACCCCTTTACCTTTTCTAGCTCACGACTAATTTGACCATGGCAGTGAAGTGGTTAAGCTAATTGCTCAATATGAGAAAAGTTAATCTGCATTGAAGTCTATGTATCTAATATGAAACAACGTTATATCCGACGAGCTTGGGCTGGGAGTCCCATCTAGTAATAACAATCATATGTGTGATATAAAGGGAGAATTAAAGGGAAGTACCCCAGTATAAAATAGAAACAAATCAATTGATACATCAAGAGAGTAAAAAGTGGAAGGAGCAGCTCCCTGGGAAGCCCTCTCTCCAGTATTGATTAATCTGATCAAACTGATGAAAATCAAAGAGTGACCAACCCAAAGTGACTCCCATCTCACCCAGAGCACTACAGGAGAAGTTCCAGAGGAGCTCCTTGTCTGGGATCTGCCTTCTTCTCACCACTCACTTATTCTATTAGCAGAGAAATCCGCTGATAGACAAATAAGACAAACACAAGTCTCAGCCTTATGGATTTCCCTACAAGTTTTTTTTGTTGTGTGCAGGATTCCCCATAGATGTGAGAAGTGTCATCGGCTCATTGTTAGTGGCGTTCTCCCGGCTTGGTGGTGTGTGTTTGTCCTCAGGCACAAGGATGCTGATTTGAATAATTCTCCTCGTCCGCTTACAGCTAATACACATCCCTGTCATCCATTGCTGCACCAGGAGACGGCCGCGACTGGGTGCCACTGCTGGCAGGACAGCTGGATCAGCTACATGGGAGGTAATCTTTACATGTTATTATTCATATTAGTATAGCAGAGCATTGGAAACTGGAGGGCAGGGGAGAAGAGACAGCGAGATTGTGTGAGAAAGAGGGGGAGAAAGAGAGAGAGAGAGAGGGGGAGAAGAGATAGAGAGAAAGAGACAGATAATGAGGGGAGAAAAGGAAACAGAGGGAGAGAGAAGAGAAAGAGAGAGGGGGAGAGAGAGAATGAGACATGGAAAGAGAGGGAGAGGAAAGAGGGAGAAAAAGAGAGAGAGAGAGAGAGAGAGAGGGAGAAGAGATAGAGAGAAAGAGACAGATAATGAGGGGAGAAAGAGAAACAGAGGGAGAGAGAAGAGAAAGAAAGAAAGAGGGGAGAGAGAGAGAGAGAGAGAGAGAGAGAGAGAATGAGACATGGAAAAAGAGGTAGAGAGAGAGAAAGAGGGGGAAAAGAGAGAGAGAGGGGGAGGGAGAGAGAGAGGGAGACCGAGAGGGAGAGAGACAGAGAGAGAGAGGGGGGAGAGAGAGAGAAAGGGAGAGGGAGTGAGAGAGAGAGAGAGAGAGAGAGAGAGAGAGAGAGACAGAGAGAGAGAGAGAAAGGGAGAGAGAGAGAAAGGGAGAGGGAGTGAGTGAGAGAGAGGGTGAGTGAGAGAGGGGGGAGAGAGAGAGAGGGAGAGACAGAGAGAGAGAGACAGAGAAGAAGAAGGGGGAGAGAATGGGACATGGAAAGAGAGGGAGAGAAAAGAAAGAGAGATAAAAAAAGAAAAAAAAGATGGGAGAGAGAGAGAGAGGATGAGACATGGAAAGAGAGGGAGAGAAAAGAAAGTGAGTTAAAAAAGAAAAGAGAGAGAGAGAGAGAGAGAGAGAGAGAGAGAGAGAGAGAGAGAGAGAGAGAGAGAGAGAGAAGAGAATGGCTAGAGAGAGAGAGAGAGAACAGAAGAGAAAGTGCTAACCAGAGAAACAAGAAGAGGGAGAGAGAGATAGTCCAGAAGTAACACAAATCCTATTATTCTAAAGGAAATCCTCACTGAGTTTACATGGGTGGTAGCCTGTCCATGTTTGTATATGACAGCAGTCCCAGGGCTGCACATATGGAGCATTGCCATGTGTGTACACACAAGGATACATTTATGTGTGTACGTATATATATATATATATATATATATATATATATATACATACACAGACAAACACAGAAATATATATATATATATATATATATATATATATATATATATATATATATATAATATTTCTGTGTGTGTCTGTGTATGCAATATGCTAGGTACTATAACAATTATAGTAATAATACACACACATTTTTATAAAGTTATTGGTAATATCCTATAATATTATGGATATTAATTTCAATACCTTAATATATCCCCTTATACAGTCTCTTTATTTCTGTTGGTCTGTCTATCTATCTATCTATCTATCTATCTATCTATCTATCTATCTATCTATCTATCTATCTATCTATCTATCTATCTTTTTATCAATCTATCTATCTATCTATCTATCTATCTATCTATCTATCTATCTATCTATCTATCTATCTATCTATCTATCTATCTATCTATCTATCTATCTATCCATAGATCTATCTATTTATCCATCTTTCTCCTAAAGGATTATCTATCTATCTATCTATCTATCTATCTATCTATCTATCTATCTATCTATCTATCCATCGATCATTTTTTTCCCATCTTTCTCTTAAAGGATTATCTATTTATCTATCATTCTCTCTTTATGTTAAACGATTATCTATCTATCTATTTATCTATCTACCTATCTATCTACCTATATACCGCCTATGTCTCCTATTTAATTGCCTTTATTGTCCATAGGTTTCCATGAGCCCTTTTCATTATCCATGTACTTGCAGGCAGAAATTGTTCTGGGACGAGGTTGACCCGCAGATGAAGAGGAGATTACACCATGCAGGGATAGGTTAGGTGTTTCTTTCTCATTTAGGTGGAAATGAGTTTCCTCACTAAACCTGCTCCAGTGGAGTCAGGCCGGGCCCGGTTGCTGAGCATACTTCTGATGCCCTGACAGTTGGACATAAATAAGTTAGGAAATGAGAGGAAAATGGGAATGTCTAGACAGGAAAACTTATTGTGTTCCTTGGATAAGGAAAGAAAAGGGACATGGGTTAAAAATGAAATAAGATATTACTTTTGGGGCACTGTGGAGACTCTAAGTGATTGCATATAAGTCCAAAATAAATAATAAAGAAATAAACATGATTATTAAAATTAATGAAGTTTATGTGGAGTGTAAATCTTGTTATTCATTGATGATTAGAGCATCTTAAACGATAACTTGTATTTTTATGGTACCTGAAATAATTGATTCATGCAACAGGAGATGATGAAGACATTTCCTTCCTGGAAAAGCTCTTCACTGATCTTGGATTGTTCCTTTTTCTATAAGTAAAGGAAAAGATTACTTTGCAAGGCTTCCCTTGGACAGGCGGGCACATCAGCCATGGGGAGATAGTCCTTTTGGCAGTTGGTGAAGCATGATCTTTATGAGGACAGGTAAATATTGTAGCTGGCCTTAGGCCACAATCTGACACAGTGTGCGATAATCGAAGTATATGAATGACAGCAAAGCTTGCAGAAGAGTTGGGAGCACTCATTTCCACTGCCAACAATGTTTATAATGTCAGAAAATCTTTATAATAGTTAAATGAGCTTTTCTTTCTCTTTAGATTGTAAGCTCTTATGGCCCCTCTCTCCTATTAGGATACATTTCGCTAAACAACTATGTACTTTTCCTTGATACATATTTGTATTCCCTCTACTAACATTTTGATATTTATCTAACAAATAGAGTTATATAAAAATGGCAAAAATCATAATAAATAAAATAAAATAAAATGAAATAAAATCACTCCCTTACTGCACCTGTTTTAACTATTTTTGCATCAGGATTTAAATGTTGTCCAAATGAGGGTAAAGGAAACTTGTGTGGGCATGTGTATGTTACAATTTATGAATTGCTTTACAAATGATTTATTCACACCAGTCCCTGTCCTCAAGGATCTTACACTCTAAGGCCCCTGTCTCACAGGCAAATGCATACAAGGGCCAATTTAGACAGGAGCCAATTAACCTATCAGCATTTCATTGGAGGGTAGAAGAAAACTGCAGTGTTAATTTGGTCTAAGAGCCCTTTCACACTGAGGCGCTTCAAAAATGCCCTAAAACGCCTTTGGCGCTAGTAACGTGTTTTTAGGGTGCCAGCGGTAAAATTAACACAACGCTGCTGGCGTTTTAACAGCGTTTTTCCAGCGTTATTGAAGCATGGGTAATTTCTGTCCTGCTGTTGTAGATGCTGTTTTTTTTGCTTGCATGTTTACATTTTTGGGAGATCATGTGACTTTTCTACAGCTCAGAGCACCTTATCGGCGCTATTCAGGCATTTTTACAGTGCTTTCAATGAAGAGGGGCGTTTTTGGAGCGTTTTTTTCAGCGCCTAAAAGCTTCTCCAAAGATGCTGCTTGCAGGACTTTTCTCAACGCCCCGCCAGCGCAACGCCTCAGTGTGAAAGGGTCCATTGAGGTGCATTGAGAGCGTTTTATGAGTGTATTAAGAGCGCTATTTTTAACGCTAAAATGTTGTAAACATGCGTGAAAGGGGTCTAAAGGCTTCAATACTTATTGGGGTTGATCTACTGAAGGTGAATAGACTGTGCACTTTTTTTTATTACTTATTATTATTATAGAGAAATTATATAGCACCAACAGTTTAGTTTTGCTTGCACATGATTGGATGATTTAAGTCAGCAGAGCTTCCCCTAATTTTCTAAGCTCTGGAGCCATAGGTGTGCATAGTCTATTGCACTAGGGTGTGCACCCCAAAGCTCAAACACATATGCGTGCACATGTGTGTGTATGTATGTAGGTATATATATCATAGGTGTGCGCAGCCTTTTGCATTAGGGTGTTCACCGAGTTGAAAGCAGTAGATGGTGTCAGTAAGAATGAGATTGGGGTCAGTAGTTTATTGTTTTTATTATTTTATTTAGTTTTTTCCATTTTAATTTTATTATTATCATTTTTTTATAATATTATTTTGGTTGAATTTTTTTTTTACAATTTGTTAGGAGCCCTATTGAGGGGCTTTGGTGAAATAGCAGAGAAAGGGACTGAGAACAGGGATTCCCCCAATCCCTTTCTCAGTAGCATCAGCTGCCACTGGGGTTCAGCAGGGGGAATCTGCATTGCACAGGGTGATTAGGGTGGGCCCAAGCACAACCGGCACACCTTGTGTGCCCGCCTATGATATATATATATATATATATATATATATATATATATATATATATATATATATAGAGAGAGAGAGAGAGAGAGAGAGAGAGAGAGATGTATGTGTGTATATATATATATATATATATATATATATATATATATATATACACACACACACACACACACACACACACACACTCTTTTAAATAAATGTGAAAACATTTTTAAAATGTATTAAAACCAGGACTATGTCGGCAGGGCAGAACACACCCAACACACCCCCTGCACACGCCAAATGCCCTTGATGTGTGCAACTGCACTTGCAAAATGCACAGTCTATTTGCTTTTAGTAAATCAACCCCATTAAGCCACTGACTCAAACAATTTTCCGACTTCTCTTTGACTTGCCTGACAGCATACTTGTTCCATGCAGTGTTGCCAACCGTCCGTATTTTTATGGAAAGTTCGTAAAAACGGGCACTTTTTCCCCCCGTTCGTAAATGTCTGTGGTTGCGGAAATATGCCCATAAAAATAGCCGAGATTGGTTTGGCTTGGAACTGCGCATGGAGATTGGAGGCAGGGGGTGATTGGAGGCAGGGGGTGATGGTGGCTGCGGTGGCACCACAGAGGGGGATGGAGGCAGGGGGAGATTGGAGGTAGGGGGAGATTGGAGGCAGGGGGTGTTAGTGGCAGGGGGTGTTAGTGGCAGGGGGTGATTGGAGGCAGGGGGTGTAAGTGGCAGGGGGTGTTAGCGGCAGGGGGTGATTGGAGGCAGGGGGTGTTGGTGGCACCGCAGAGGGGGATGGTGGCATCGCAGAGGGTGGGGATGAAGACAGGGGTTGTTGGTGGCACCGCAGAGGGGGATGGAGGCAGGGGGTGATTGGAGGCAGGGGGAGATTGGAGGCAAGGGGAGATTGTGGCACCGGAGAGGGGGGTGAAAAGGCAGGGGGTGTTGGTGGCAGAGGGGGATGGAGGCAGGGGATGATGTGACTAAGTCATTTGCCCTTATTATATCGAAAATAACAATAATATGTTTTTTTCTCTCCTTAATATCTACCTTAACCTCCCTGGCGGTATGATTCTTTCTGAAAAAACATGCTGAAAGCGGTACAATTATTTGCAAGGAAATTTGGCGTTTTATACTGTAGGCCTGTGATTTTTAGGAATAACTCACTTAAATCTGACCAAACAAGAATCTAATAGGCATCCCGGGTATGTCATTTTTTTAAAAACAAAATTTTAAATTATAATATAATAAATAATTATAAATAATTATAGCAAGTAATAATATAATTAAAATAAAAATTATTCAATAATGTAATCAACTCAAAATCACTGAAATTTGCTCAGTTGCAGAATTGTTGCTGTCATTATAATTTATTATCGCTGTTTTCTAGCTGATCTAAAACCATTTTTGACATAAAAAGACACTTTTGGTTGCTATGGACAATCTACAGTTTTCAGGCAGAAAAAAAGGTTTTTATTATATAAAATGACATGTACTGTAGGACACTGGGCAGACCACTAGGGACAAGGGGGTGTGTTTTTTTTTACATACAGTTCTGTAATTTATAAGATTACAGTATACTGTATGTATAGTGTTTGTTTACTTTTTTGAATTTGGCGCCGATCTCCGCTCCCGTGCGTCGTAACGTCGCAGGGAACGGAGATCGGCGGCACAGGAGGACGCTGTGTGAATCGAGCAGGTCCCGCTCGCTCACACAGCGTGGTGACATCGCTGGATCCAGGAGAAGGTAAGCCAGCGCACGCTGCAGGCTCTGCATATCTACCCCGAGCGTGACTCGGGGTTACCGATTTTGGTAGAAAAAATCAACCCCGAGTCACGCTCGGGGATACCGCCAGGAGGGTTAAATCACATTGCTATTTGCCTAGCGTACTTGTTTGTAGCCTAAATACTGAAATTTGCGCCTAAAAATGTAATTTAGTAACATTTGTGAAATGCCAGTAAAAACGTGGCTGCGCCAGTAAATTTCGGGTGTCGTGCCAGTAAATTTCAATCTGGTAGGTTGGCAACACTGGTTCCATGTCATTTATTTAAAGTATTAAGGCAGCCAGGCAACTTGCAATTTCAAATGGAGATCAGCAATGACAGCCACCATGTTGCTTTCAGCACAAACTTACTTTAAAATGTTGTGGCAGTATTATCAGGCCCAGGAACAGGACAAGGATGGGTTGATCCCTAATCTTTTGTCACCATTGTTACTATGTCTGTCTTATTACAGACCCTTTAGGTTGGGGTCATATTGCACAACAGCTTTTAATGCTGATCAAAAGCATACCAGGCTCAGCACATGTAATAAAAGATATAGATCCCACTTTGATAAACTGCCAAAAAAAGGCCTTTATTGATAAATTCAGATTTCAAAAGAATTTGTGGTTAATAGTAAAAAAAAAAAAAAAAAAAAAAAAAAAAGCAACACATTTTACAATAAAGTCTTGGTCATAGAAACTCTTTGTTGTGAAAGTCAGCAGTTTTTTAGTATTCTGAATTTACCAATAATGGACATATTTTACAATAAATATGAGCGTTATCCACATATTTTACAATAAATATGAGCGTTATCCACGTATTTTACAATAAATATGAGCGTTATCCACATATTTTACAAAACTACTGCAAATAGAACAAAGGATTTCTACAGACAATGGAATTACTAAAAGAGGTGGATGATCTTGCTTACAGTGAAAGATTTCAAATAGTGAATATAGTCAGTCTAAAGAAAGGTCCTCGCCATCAGAAAACCCTCGCCGAGAAATGATGTGCTGCAGTTGCGTGAGTACATGCATGTAGTCAGGAAGTGGCTGCAAAGAGGCTGTATGAGATCAGAAGCACTGAGATACAGGGAAGGAGAAAGAAAGGTGAAGGGGTATTTTATAAAAAAAAAAGACAACTGTTTATCATACACTAAATGTTATCCAGCTAGGGTTTACATCTGCTTTATTAACATGTTCAAATATATCCAAGACCATTAAAAGACTTGGCATATAAATCTGTTATCCCAAAGGCCGTACAAAGGAGAAGAACCATCAGTTGTGTGAAGGTTGTCTAACTGTGGGGGTGATTTACTAAAACTAGAGAGCGCAAAATCTGGAACATCTGTGCGTGGTAGCCAATCAGCTTTCAGTTTTATTTTTATTTTTAATTTATCAAAGCTGAATTGAATAAGCTAAAGTTTTCTATGATGCAGATGTACACCAGATTTAGCACACATCCATATTTAGGAAATCAACCTCAGTGTATCTAAACCCAAGAGAAAAAAAGTTATACTTTGAAGCTTTCAGTCCTTGCATATTATTTATTATTATTATTATTATTATACAGGATTTATATAGCGCCAACAGTTTATGCAGCGCTTTACAATATAAAAGGGAGACAATACAGTTATAATACAATAAAATACAATAGGATTAAGAGGGCCTGCTCAGAAGAGCTTACAATCTATATGGGGTCTGTAAGGAGGAGGGAATAGGTGGTCCCTCCCCCTATTCATCAATTTTTAACAGCATCACTAAATAATTTTACTTACTTAATTAGAGCTTATCAAATTATTCCCTCTCGTTTGCCGCGAGGGGTATCTGAACCCATGCCTGGTCCATGAACCACTTTTAGGTGAGCAATTTACACTCTATTGATATCTGACTGCTTTGCAATGTTAAAATATTGTTATTTCATTTCTATTGTGTTCTGTATAATTTTGCTTGTTTTTTGTGTACCATTTTACATATTCTATAGATCCTCCTGAAGAAGCGGTAATTCTGCGAAACCGGTCAAGGTCGTGGCCTGCTCCACTTTAACAGACATATGACGGTTTTTGTTACCAACATTGCTGTTCTTTATTGTGGGGCTTGCCCCAAATGTTTTTAACATTGTATAGTTTTTTATGTTAATAAATACCTTTTATATTATTATATGGTTGTGTTTTCAGTGCCTAAAGTGATACTGAGTTTTTTTTTACTAAAACTGGAGAGTGCAAAATCTGGTGCAGTTCTGCATAGAAACCAATCAGAACAAGCTGACGTTTTAAACTGATTGGCCACCATGCACAGCTGCACCCAATTTTGCACTCACCAGTTTTAGTAAATAAACCCCACATGGCCCCTTTGTCCACATGTACTTTTCTTTAGTAAATCAACTCCTATGCAGACAGGAATTTCCTACCTGCAGTCCTTTGAGATGAAAGAACCAACTCCTAGAAAACATCAGAATGTCTGGATGTGTAGTGCTTGATGGAACCAGGGGCAGACTGACCATTCGGGCTCTTGGCACTGCCCGAGGGCCCCATGCCACTAGGGGGCCCCATCAGGGTTGCCAGCCTCAGGAAAACCTCAGGCAGTATGTAAAAATCTGTGTTTTTTTTTAAAAATCACAAGATTATAGCTGCCCCGCCTCTCCAGTACCTTTTCCATGTGTGTATGTGTATACTGTGTGGCCCCATAATCTCCTATTGCCCAGGGGCCCCATAATCTCCTATTGCCCGGGGGCCCCATCAGTCCGCCCCTGGATGGGACATATTTATTTATTGCAGGTACTTATATTGCAGTGTCAATTTACATATATACTGTACATATTATTATTTAGGTACTTATAGCGCTGTCAATTTACGCAGCGCTTTACATATACATTGTACATTCACATAGGTCCCTACCCTCAAGGAGCATACAATCTATGGTCCCTATAGTATATAGACAGAAGACAATTAACGTATCAGCATGTCTTTGGACTGTGGGAGGAAACCAGAGTAAACCCATGCAGGCACAGGGAGAACATGCAAATTCCAGGCAGATAGTGCCGTGGTTGGGATTCGAACCAGCGACCCTCTTTACTGCTAGGCGAGAGTGCTACCCACTACACCACTGTACATATACATTCACATCAGTCCCTGCCCTTAAGGAACTTACAATCCAAGGTCCTTAACTCACATTTATACATACACATACTAGGACCATAAAGGATTGATTTGCATGGCTCCACCCATTGTCCTATAATAGGGGAAAATCCTCTTTTGTTTAGGATATATGATGAAAAGGGACATATGAATAACAGCTACACAAAGATTAGGATTGGGGGCTTTTTATTCCTTTAGGCTGGCTATGAACCTATAGATTTTTTTTTGTACACTAAAACTAAACAGCACTACCCGACTAGTGATTTTATTCTTACAGCCAGCAACAGCAGATGTCAGAATACCTAAACAGTGCCTGCATCTGATTGGATGCAGTTCCACTGACATTTTCCAGCCAGCTTCTCTAATTGTTTAGTCCTATTTTGTCAAGTCCGGTGTCAAGTCCGGGGATGCCTACAGAGGCACCAAAGACTGGAATCATGGCTGATTCAGCATGAATAAGGCAAAGTTTGAGTCATATACAGGAGCCTCTAGGGCTCATTTACACTTGTAAAAACTGCCAGACAACTGCCCCATTAAAGCTTGGCCATACATGGGTCAGTTTTTTCTTTCAGCCATTAAGTTGAATGTAAAAAACTGACCCAGTTCCCCCCATCCACACACTCCCTGCTATGTCATTGTATTCTGACAGTGGGGAGACCTCCCTGAGTCACTGCTACCAGAATATGCAGAGAAGTCCTGCAGACTGTAGCCTGCAATGTTGATGGAGTGAAAAAATGCCAACAGGACAATTACAAATAAATTGATAGGTAGATCAACTACTGTTCAGCCAGTCAAAGTTTGATCCATATATGGCCAGCTTTAAAGGGATATTAAAGGATTTTCTTCACCTGCTCTGTTCAATGGTTTTTCACTTGATTCTCCTCTTCTCGGGTCTCCGTCGGTGCTTCTGACTACTCCTCCTATCCGAGTGCCCCCAGAGCAAGCCATTAGATATAGGGGCACTCCTGCACTGCAAACACCCTGTGACCGCGGGCATGGTTGTGTGGCATTTGCAAGGTTAAAACAGGTGGTGAGGTTAAAACATATCGCCTCCTCAGCATATGTTAAAGTGATTGTAAACTATCACCTTGTAAAACAACCTATTACGTTTATTATTATTTGTATTATTATACTGGGTTTATATAGCACCAACAGTTTGCACAGCACTTTACAACATGAGGGCAGACAGTACAGTTACATTACAATTTAATACAGGAGGAATTAGAGGACCCTGCTCATTAGAGCTTACAATCTAGTTTAAAATAGAAGGCAAAGCATTTTTGTATAGATAAAAGAAAAACATTATAAATACCTTTATTCCCTTTTTTATTGGTGATCACATTCCCTCTGTTCTCTGCTGCATAAGAGCTGAGGGGAGGAAAAGCAGTAGTAGTCTGATCATTGGAGGAGAACAGATTGAGTTCCCAGCTTAGCTAGAGAACTGACCATGGTGTGTTCTCCTGCTTAGTGTGGTCAGTTTTAAAGTGATACTAAAGTATTTTTTTGTTAAAACAAAACAAAACAAACATGTTATACTTACCTGATCGATGCACTAAACAAAAATCTCATATTGGGTTTTTACAATTCTACTGTAAAAAACACAATTTCGTGATAAGTAGTTGAATCAAAAAAAAAACTCCACTTACCAGAGAGTCTGGACCCTTTATTACAAAAGGATAAAACAGGCTTGATGTAGCAATCTTTGCAGGGGTCATCAGCTGTAGATATGTAGAAAAAAATTAAGATAAAAAAACCTCCTGCGTTTACAACCACTTTAATAGCAAAGCAGGGGGATTGGTAGAACACCATTTCACATAAAGGAAGCAATACAAAGAGAAGGGAGCAAGATAATTTCTCATACAAGTACATGGTACAGCAGGCACATATCAGTAATATGAAGTGTTGGGGTAACAAATGCTTTAAAGGGGTTGTAAAGACAGAAAGTACTTTTATCTTAATGCATTTTATGCTCTTCTATGTACAGAATCCCCCCCTAATACTTACCCAAGCCACATCCAGTGATGTTTCAGGAATGCCTCGGCTGCCCAGGACTCCTCTCCTCATTGGCTAAGACAGCAGCGCGGTACGATTGGCTCCTGCTGCTGTCAATCAAAGTCAATCAGCCAATCAGGAGAGAGAGGGGATGGGGCCGGGTCACGGCTCTGTGTTCATGGAAGACGTTCTAATGCAGCTGGCAGATTAAAGTGTGGCTCTGTGCGCTACATATCAGAATTGCTCATCGGAGCTTAGAGATCTGCTAAAGTAAAAATATAAATGTGAATGTTAATGTGAGTATTACAGATTCAAATAAAATAAAAACATAAAAACGTCTGTGCCTGGAGTTGGTCTTTAAAGTGATTGTAAAGGCAGAAGGTTTTGTATCTTAATGCATTCTATGCTTTAAGATAAAAAAACCTTCTGTGTGCAGCAGCCCCCCCATAGCCAGAAAAATACTTACCTAAACCCATCTAGATCCATGGATGTTGCAGGAGTTTGGCAGCTGCCCAGGACTCCCCTCCTCATTGGCTGAGACAGCAGGACAGCGCCATTGGCTCCCGCTGCTGTCAATGAAAGCCAGTCAACCAATAAGGAGAGAGAGTGGGGACGGGGCCAAACTGTGGCTCCATGTCTGAATGGACACACAGAGCTGTGGCTCGGACCGGGTGCCCCCATAGTAAGCTGCTTGCTGTGGGGGCACTCAACAGGTGCAGGTAAGTAGAGCAGGTAAGCATAACATATTTGTTATTTAAAAAAAAAAAAAAACAAGACTTTACAATCACTATTAATGTCTCTGAAAAAAAGATTTGACTAAGGATTGTTTTTCAAGTGCGGCACTGACAGCTGCAAGTATAAACTTGACCTATTCCACTAGAACCTATATGGTATAAGGTTATGCTGTCTGCTTAAAAAAAACGAACTATTGCCATGAAAAGCATACGTATGACCCAGCCCTAAACAAAGAAAACAAAGGAGCGCGTCCATCTGATCAATTAATTTTTATTACACCATTACAATACAGGAAAAAAAATCATCTGTATAAGCAAATAAATATCTCAGTTTACTCAGAGCCATAAATAGTGTGTGCAAATAAATGGCTTGTTTCTAAGCAGCATATGTAGTTTATAAGATCTATTTTGAGTTAGTAAATAAAGCTGCCTGTATAGTAAACAGCTAGCAGCTGCGAGAACTCTTCCCTAACTCTTTCTTCATTAGGTCGCTAAAATCATTAAGCCATCAAGCCTGGAGCTCCCATTTGTTTACAGTGATGTACTGATATACACACAAGCAACGTTGCATCTGCGTGGGTCTGTTTGGGCAATCAGCTCACATAGCTCAGGGTAGGGCAATAAATAAGGGGCTGTTTGCAGCCATGCAGCTGGCTGGCTGACCTGCCCGAGAAACGAGAGAAGTCCTTTTATCTATTTTGAGAGTTCTCTGTCAACACCTGAGCTGTGCGGAGATGATATGTGTCTCTTTCTTGGTACACCAAATGTCTCCTTTTTTGATATGGCCCCCGTGAGATCTCATGCAGAAGGCCAGGAGAGTCAGGGATGACCTTGGCAGACGACTGTCAAGGTCAAAGAAGCCTAGGCTGCTTCAGGTGTCAGCAGAAGCTCTGTGAGCTCAGCTCTTCTTCACCTGATCCAATAATAGTCACTGTGTTAGCCCTTAATGAGGTGCCCTGAGAGAGCTTATCAGCCCCCACCTGCTGTCTCGCCAATAATACCAACAGACTCGAAGAATGCAAACATGCAGCAGGCATCCTTTTCCTATTTTCCTTCACATGTTCAGAAATATTGTGTTTCAGCCTGACAATAAGCACTTATATTCAGTCTCGTCTTTGATCCGTGCATGCCCAGAAAATCACCTGACAGTCAACTGTGACGGAGAGAGGATGAAATAAGGTAGCAGAGTATAATCACACGCTCTGGCATTGTACTCAAGGGGAGGATTATAAATTGAAAACCGAGGACAATTATTTCACACTTTCATTGTTACACGGAGTTTTAAGAACCTAAACCGGTTTAACAGAGTGTTTAGCTACTTTTTTCCCCTCCTCGCAGACATATGCTGCTGTCAGTTTCACACATTAGCACAAAGTACATTATTACCATGTAAAATAATAATATGCTTGAAAATTTAAAGGAATGGTATATCAGGCATAAGGTTAATTTGATATGAAATGGTGATAAACACCATTAGTAAAAATGTGTTGAACAGATCCCATGGCTGCTCAAAGGTTTACATGTTTTATATCCTAATTTATTTTTCAATAATAATGTTACATTTAAAAAAAACGAACTCTAGAAAGTGCCGCTTGTAATTAATGTAATCCTGTATTTAAGAAGTAATAAAGCATATTTAAACCCCCAAAACAAAAATTGAATATACTGCAGTTTGCCAATCCTTAGGCCTCGTACACACGACCGTTTTCCTCAACAGAATCAAGAAACTTGGCGGCAGAGCTTTTTTGCCAAGAAAAACGGTCGTGTGTATGTTTTTCATCGAGAAAACTGTCGAGGAACTTGACGAGAAAAAAAGAGAACAAGTTCTCTTTTTCCTCAACGGGAGTCTCAATTTCCTCATCGTGTTCCTCGTCGGGCTGGTTTTCGTTGAGAAACACGTTCGTGTGTATGTTAAGAAACCCACGCATGCTCAGAATAAAGTATGAGACGGGAGCGCACCTTCAGTAAAAGTAGCGTTTGTAATGGAGATAGCACATTTGTCACGCTGTAACAGTCTGAAAAGTGCAAATCGTCTCTTACCAAACTTTTACTTAACACGCAGTAACATGAGATTAGCAAAAGCAGCCCCAAGGGTTGTGCCAGTGGAATCGAACTTCCCCTGCCGTTTTATGTGTTGTACGTCACCGCGTTTGAGAACGAGGAGATTTGGTCTTGACCGTGTGTACGCAAAGAAAGCTTGTCAAGTTTCTCGACAAGCCTAACAAGGAACTCGTCGAGGAAAACGATGTGTCTTTTCCGACGGGTTCCTCGGTCGTGTGTACGAGGCCTTAGATATGATAGCCATCAAGATGAAACATGAAAACTGGTTAGATCAACAGGCAAAAATATAGGAAAAAACCCTAAAAAGGTTAATGAATGCAGCCACCACATTTGGTGGAAATCGATGTACTTGCAATCTACATAAAAAATAACAAAGTAAAGCATAACGGCAGCTAACACTTTTTAGGCAGTAGAAAATGTTTTTTCCTTTTGGGATAAAGGTTTTTACAAAAACGGATAAAATCTACCCATTCTAAGCACCCCTGTCAGTGTTAACCACTGGCGGTATTCCTGAGTCTGGCTCGGGGTGGAAATCCAGTACCATAAGCGGTATCCCCGAGCCAGACTCAGGATCACATCGCAGTATCCAGGCGAAGATTACTTACCTTGCCCAGTGTCCTACATGCACTTATATATAATAAAAACGGTTCTTTCTGCCTGGAAACTGTAGATTGTCCATAGCAACCAAAAAGTGTCCCTTTAGGTCAAAAGTGTTTTTAGACCAGCTAAAAAACAGCGATAATAAATTAGAATCACTTGCAGAATTGAGCAATAGTGATTTGTGGGAAAATTCATCATTAAACACTGAAAGTTATAATTTTTATTATTATTATATTATTATTTGTTATAATTATTTAAAGTTATTTATTATGTTATAATGAATGATTTTGTGTTTCAAACTTTATCATACCTGGGATGTCTACTAGACTCTTGTTTGGACAGATTTAAGTGAGTTATTCCTAGGAATTACAGGCCTACAATATAAAACGCCAAATTTCCATGCAAAAAAATTGTACCGCTTTCAGCACCTAAAATCTGAAAGAATCATACCGCCAGGGGTCCATGTTGGGACGCGGCGTTGGGCACAATGACATCACTGGTCGGTCGCAATGGCGTTTCGGAGAATGCACACTGGTGCGCATACTCTGGAGTGTCGTTGCTACCTACCAGTGATGGCATCGAGCCTAGTGCCACATCCCAATACTGACCCACAGCTTTAACCAAGCCTCAGTCACAGCTCTCCAGCCTCCCAGAAAGCCTTCTGGTCAGGATCCCCCTCTTGCGGGCTACAAAAGCTGCAGCAACGCCATTGCACCAGGAAAGATGCCACATCAGTATGGATAGGACATGTGACAGGCTTCCATAACTTTAATGTAAGTGGATATTTGCACCTGGAATTTATTAAAATGCTACAAGTTCTAACCTAGAGGCGCCTGTTCTCTTCTTTTAGTTAGATTTTTCTATAACTGCAGTCCGATAATTGATTTGATTGCTGTATGACTTACATAAAGCTCGAGCGGGGGGCCCCTCAAACATATTGGCCACCCAAATTGAGTAGTCTATCTACAGCTGTGCCAGAAAAAGGGCCAAACAAATGTTCTAAGAGTCCAAAAATTATTTATTAGTTCAATACGTGACCATGGAACGAACAGTAGAATGCTGATGCATTTCAGATGCCCAAAAATTTCCCCCTTACTCAGGGGTTAAAGTGTTGCTAAACGCAGAACCTTGCATTTAATATATCTGGTCTCTCACAGTACACAGAACATGGAAATGTAATTATTTTTGTAAATATAAACTGCTAAATACCCTTTCTCATCAGCAGTATATAGCAGTCTTGTGCTTTCTATCAGTTCCTGGTTAGGACTTATAGGAGAAGTTTTCGTACTGTACTGGCTGTCCTATCAGGATGCAGGACTCCTGACTCTCTGTCTGGACAGTGCTGATCGGCCCTGAGCTGATCACATGCTCTCTAGCAATACACACTGAACTGAGCATGTGCAGCCTGACTCCAGTAACTCTGTCTTATCTGGATCTGTTTTGGAGCCAGTGGAAGAAGAGAGGATCTGTGCATACAGGATCAAACAGCCTTTTTACACAATGCAGATGATTAACCCCTTAGGTTCCACAGTGAGCATAACAAGCATGTTTCACTGCATATACAGACTGATTTTGCTGTTGTGGGTTAAGTAACACTTTAAGTATAATAATTTAAGGACTAAAAAGTGGCACAGTCACCAGGGTTTTAATTGTTTTACTGTATGAAAAGTCAGAGATGGCCACAATCAATGGATTTCTGAATATTTAAACCACTGATCCTAAGCAAATTTAATTTTTCATACTGTAAAACAATTAGAACGCTGGTGATTTTGCCATATTTAAATCCTTAAATCATTCCATTATTCCTCATTCCATACTTAAAAATCGAGGAACAGAGAGATCTTTGGGTCCTCGAAATGCGTTGGCTAGCCGTTCACCTTTCCATGGTCACCTACTGAACAAATGAATACTAAAAATGTATATTTTTCTTAAAAGAAGCACCTCTTTTTTTTGCAATGCAAAATTTGATCAGCCCAAGCTCCTTCACGTGAACTAAAGAAAATAGTGTGGAGACATCTTGCCATTGGAGCTTTTGATACATATTACAAGTCCGCAGATGTTCAATTTAAAATTTCTGCTTGCACATGATTGCAGGCTATCTGCAACAAAGAAGTAAAGAACAGACCTTTAAAAATGAGCCTATAGTTACAACTGCTGGATGGCTATTACAGTAAATATCGGTCATTGTACGTTTAAGTCCTTAAAGTGGATGTAAACCCCCCACATTTGTTTTGATGTCACAATGTAGAGAATTAGATTTCCTATCATCTGTGCCCAGTCTTGCCACACAGAGTTAATCCAGCTCTGAGCAATCCTCTTTTATTGTTCAGTGAAAATTAACAGACTTCCAGATAAAAACCTGTCTGAAAAAAAGTCCTTTCCGTCCCCTTGCTTCGAGTGACATACATTACCTCTCACAACGAACTGTGGATCACCCCCCATATTATGATAAACATCCAGGAATGTGCATGTGTCCAAGCTAGTGCACGAGATATGTAAAAACCCTGTCTCTCGAAGCAAGGGGACGGAAAGGACTTTTTATTTAGACAGGTTTTTATATGTAAGTCTGTTAATTTTCACTGAACAATAAAAAAGGATTGCTCAGAGCTGGATTAACTCTGTGTGGCAAGACTGGGCACAGATGATAGGAAATCGTATTCTCTACATTGTGACATCAAAAAAAAAAAATTGGGTTTACATCCACTTTAACAATAATACATAAATAAATAATGTACAAAATTACAACACCTTTCTTTTATATGGTCTGGCTATCCAGAAGTCATCAGGTGGAAGTGTATGTAAAACACAATAGTATGAAAGGTGTGAAAGAGCCCTACCCCTGTCCTTCCCTTACCAGCCTTTAGTAGTTATCTACCCACCAGGAGTCATGCTGGAAGAAAAAGGGACAGCACTGGGATACAATTAAACCCTGCAGTAGTGAAGTGTTCATGTGTCGTCAAAGAAAATGATGTCAGGAGGACAGATCCAAGTAGAAAGGGAGAATATTAAAAATGTGATGCTTCCCACTCATTGTTTGATTAGTAAACTGGGGGTGCGCCATGCTCTTCATGATAGTCCTGTAGACACTGTGAAGGTCCCAAGCATGGCTATGCTGTTTGGTAAGGAAATTGCTTGATCATAAGGCTGATTTCAGACAATTTAAACACTTTTACAGGTAATACAGGAACAATATATGAATTTCAAAGGTGTGTTTAGCCACTCAGTTGACGTTCCATTTCAAAAGAATTATACATTAAGAATGGGGTACAGTAATGTTGTCCATGTTTCTTCCAATGTAGCATTTGTCTTATTAAAAGACAAATAAACTGATAAAAAGATAACCTTAAGTACTTGTATACCATAGCGTGATAATTAAAAATATTAAAGGAACTTGATAAGCGAACTGCGTTCAGTTTTTCCTGATTTCAGGCTGTTCATAAAAATCCAAGCCGTCTAAACATTTCTATGTAAAATACATGCAGCATCGAGGTCATATAGTTTAACTCAGAGTTTGCTAAAATGAAAGCAATTATATATAATTAATGCTGAAAGGAAAATGAACATTTAGTGGTTTCCAAAGATTAAACCATCTGCAACTATCAAGGGAACTTTTTAGAATTTTTTAGTGTAAAAGGCTCATTTATGTGAAGATTATTCAGAAAATTGCAAGGCTAGTTATCCTTTTTAAATCATGTATTTGTCTCTGAAGCATCGTATGATATCTCTGGGAAGGGCTTTCAGAAATGAAATAAGTAAAATGAGAATTCTATTTTTCTACCATACAGACATTTAAATGCATGCTGTTCTTTTTCTTGAGAATTACAAATTACTTGGGAATCTAAATATCCGAAAGGAAAATATAGCCATTTTATAAATATAAAAATAAAACAAATATATATATATTTATTTAATATATATTTATTTAATAAAATGGTTATATTTTCCTTTCTGTTATTTTGATTCCCAACTATATAGGTGGGGCAGAGCTGTGGGGGTCTATAATGTTAAGAGGGGGACAAAGCTGTGGGGGACTGTGATCTAGAGGTCACCACTATGGAGGGGCAGAGCTGTAAAGGGGGGCAGAGGATGCTGCTGGGGGGGGGGAGTCAGGTGAAGAGGTAGAGGACATCACTATGGAGTGATGTGGCTATGGTGTGAAGAAGGGGTCTGTCATGTAAATTGGGGGTAAAGCTGCACAGAGGCTGGGATGTGAAGTGGAGGCAGAGATGAAGAGGGGAAAAGTGGGGGAAGGAGCTGCATGGGACTGCATGGGACTGTGTTGTGAAATGTGGGGCAGAGCTGGGAGGGTCTGTGATGTGAAGAGGGGGATGGAGCTGTGGGGGTCGGTGATCTGAAGGGGTGGACAGAGAACACCACAATGGGGGGTCAGAGGTGTGAAAGGGGGCAGCATACACCACTGTGGGGGAGTGATGTGAAGGGGCAAAGGACACCACTATGGAGGGGCAGAGCTGTGAAGGGGGCAGAGGACACTGCTGTGGGAGAACAATGTGAAGGGGAAAGAAGACACTGCTGTGGGGAAGGGGAAATGTGAAGAAGGGGAAGAAGACAGCTGTGGAGGGGTGATGTAAAGGGGGCAGAGAACACTACTGTGGGGGGTGATGTGAAGGACACTGCTGCAGGGGGGGGTATGTGAAGAGGGCAAAGGACACAACTGTGGGGAGTAATGTGAAGGGGCAGAAGACACAGCTGTGGGGGGAGTGTGATGTGAAGTGGGGTAGAAGACACTGCTGGAGGGGTCATGGGAAGGGGGCAGAGGACACTTCTGTGGGGGGATGGTGTGAAGGAGGTTATGGACACTGCTGTGAAGGGGGATTCAGAATACTACTGTGAAGGGGAGATTATGAATTGCAGGGGGACTGAGGATGTAAGAACAGGATTGTGATATAAGAGGAGGGGGGCTGTGATGTGAAGGACCTAAGCCATTGCACAAGCATGCGTTTGGGACCTCTGCTGGAACGAAAACGTAGTGATTGGACCTGTGAATTTTAATTCAATACCAGTGTTTTACACTGTGCCACTGGGGAAAAGCACTTGCCGTGTCAACCTGCATAGGTATTTTAGCATACTCAGAGGGCCCAGGTCAGCCTCATTTCAAGCTCTTCGGTTTCTCCTACACAGAGTGACGGAGGGCCCCAGGTCAACTTTTGCATTGGGGCTCACAGGCTTCAAGATATGCCTCTGTCTACAGAGTAGTTAGACTTGGATTTATAGAGGGGATGGCAAAAGTTTTAAGCATAGTTAGGCAATAGCCTGGAATTCCAACTCAGCTTGGTCACCTCTCTGCCCCTACCCTTTGATAAGATAAACAAGGAGCAGCAGCAGACAGATGGGTTTCTATCTTTCCTTTCTCTTTCTGCCAACGTGTTCCTCTCAGCACATGTGCTTGCAGTTGAACCAACTTGGTCCATAGGGTTGCCCCTCATTCACTTTATCTACAGGGAGTGCTACTATATAAGTGATCATCAATCATCACATTTAAAATTCAGTAACTTATTTTGTTTTAAAGTTTTCCTTAAGCTGACAGAAAATCATATACAAACATAGGTTCAGTTAAGCAGTTAAATGATGACACCTTTAATTTTTTTTCCATATTATGGAATTCAATAGATGCTGTAAGAGACATCTCTTGTAAGGGGTGCTTAGATCTGCAATCAACTGCATTTTTTTAACTGTAGAGAGAGCTTTTGAAATTAACACCACATGCCAGAAAGCTATACATTCAGCAGTGAATGGTTCTGATACTAGATATCAGGATTTATATGGATGCACAGAACTTGGATAAGGGGTTGTGCAGGGGACACATGGTGGGCTCCCAAATGCAAAATGGGAGCCCTCAAAGATGATGTGCAACAAATATTACTATAGAGGAGCTGTATATATTTCTAATAGCTTCAGAAATTAGCAGTTCAGCAAGCCACCCACCGCTGGAGATTACATTTTCATATGGAAAGGAAGATCCTATGGGCATTCAGGAGCGGGGGTCTTCACGGCTACTGTATGGTTTCTACCACCCATGCTTCCTTGCCAATGAAATAAACAAAAGGCTTGAATATTTTAATGTTAACTTCCTACTCCAAATCTTTCTAGCTTCTGCTAATATTAATTTAGGAATATATTCTACAGTAATATGATAAGACCAAGTCTGTAAAAAATCCTTAATTCAAAATGCTACATGTTTCTGTAAGAGGTAAGCCATAGATTTGTCTTCCCAACAGCTAGATTCCCAGTTGTATAGTATGCTCCAACAGCTATAAACTGGGCTTAATGGTCATTGCTATGATACTCTCAAAACAGCATGCACTGCATACATGGCAACACACATTAGTGATGATTAAGTGTTTTTAATATATACGTTTCTTTTTACAATACTAATAGTTTTGTTGTATAAGTTGTTCTAGACTTGTTTTAGAAATACGAAGCAATGGAAATAATATTGTATAACATATTTTCTATTTTTTTTTATAATATTGAAAATTACTGACATATTTATAGAATAAGTCATGATACAAAATGCCTTACAGAGTAAATAAAGCTATCCACATCAGTTTAGTCTACAATGTGAATAGTTCTACAAGAGCATACAATGCAAATAGCCCTACCAGAGTCATGTGCATCTTATGGGGGGGGGGGGGGGGTTAACAGATATCAAACCTTCCTGCCGATTAAACAACCAGCAAGCTTTTGGGTTGTAGGAGAAAAATGGAGAACTTAGTGAAAATCCTTGCAAATGAGGGACAAAGTCTGTGCATATTGAATCTTTTGTGAAAACTAGATGTAAGACTCCTGCGCTGCAAAGAAAACATGCCAACTTTTTAGCTCAAATATTGGTAAATAGCCCTGTTATATAAAAAATTTAATTATTGTGTAAATGAACTCAGCAGGTCCCTTTGATCCCTCTTGCATTGTAATTGTATCATCTCCCTCCATTTTGTAAAGCACTATACAAACTGTTGGTGCTATGCAAATCTTGAATAATAATAATAATATCTGTAAATATAACATGTGATAGCAGGTAAAGAAAGAAACAAAGATGTAGACAGTAATTTAGGGGACGAGCCAAACACTCCCATTGTTTGGGTCTTTACTACTTTCGTCTTTTGGGTCTTCTCACCCCTTCAGGATTTTTCACACTTACTTTATTTTAAAAGAGTCTTGTTGTGGGCTAGCTAAAGGAGTACAGGACCCAGTTTGTTAAATATTGTTTTCGCAAGGCTGCACATGATCCAATTCTTCTGCCTAGTGCTCTAAATCTCTAGAACCAACAACATCACTTATACACTTGAGTTTTTAATTTCACTTGAGTTCCATAAATGTTCTTTCAAGTGTGAGCAATAGATATATGGGCCATGTAGCCTACTGTATGTTGTATCATCAGTGAGCACATTAGAGTTATTATCACAACGTTTGCTATAAATTCGTAATGTTATTTTAAATATTCTGCAAATATGTGGAGTAGTAGGTAAGACATTTTGGGGGAGATCTGTAACCCACTGCAATCAATCTGGCTCCCAGAAATTGTTAGATGTCATACACATAGAGATAATGAACTGTTTTCAACTGTATTTAAAGTCCTGCTGTCACAAGTACCTTAATCTGGCTGTGCATAGTGCTGTCGGTCTAACAGTGTCAACATGTGTACAGTGAGGGTGAGTTTATGGCTGCTCCAGATCCCATTTTTCAAGTGTTGAGTTTGCAAGGAGGTTAAATCCTTTGGCAGAGATGTATTTTGGCTATCAAAAGAAATTCAGCTTTAAGAGTGTTATAGTTTCCCTGTAAGAAAATCAAAGGAGGCTCCTAGTAATGTTTCTGATATAGTAAATCTATCTCTCAAAGTATCAATGTT
Organism: Rana temporaria; assembly: GCF_905171775.1. Classification (NCBI taxonomy): domain Eukaryota; kingdom Metazoa; phylum Chordata; class Amphibia; order Anura; family Ranidae; genus Rana; species Rana temporaria. The sequence goes on from NC_053492.1 coordinate 407,026,771, forward strand.
ATCTTTTTTATCTTAAGATAGATAGATAGATAGATAGATAGATAGATAGATAGATAGATAGATAGATAGATAGATAGACCATAGTCCATTTCTTGGTTTTGCAAATAGCTGCCTTCTTGGGGATTCTTGCAGGTCTGTGCAGGCAATATTGTGTCTAAGGAGTTAGCTCTATACCTTTTCAGAAGCAATGGCTTGAGGATCAACTCAAGACTCTTGCATTGACTCTAGGATGGTGCATGGTTCAATAAACAAAGCATCAATCTGCTGGTTCCTTAGGAAAGCTAACCATCAATCTTTGCAATCCCTAGGTAATCATCAATCTCTGTCTCTGCGCAACCATCAATCCCTGATTCTCCAGATGGCCATTTTCTGTGATTTCATCTCAGTGAAGCATGCATGGACAAAGATTGCCAAATGTACAGTTTAGAATATGAGATAATACAATTCGCAATGTCTGAGTGTTTTGGATCAACACATTTAAAAAAATATATATATATTGTGTTATATGCTACTTATTCATGAAAGTTATCTTACATATACTCTATTGTTTATGGTTTTACCATCTATTCTATCTGAGCAGAAAGATGTTTTAGATGTTAAGTTTGCAGTGCTGGATATCTTCTTGGTTCACAAGTTTTTAACCACTTTAAAGCTGGCATTTTACACAACTGTCCAGCACTGTACCCAAATTATTTTAATAATTTTTTTATATAAATAGATATTTAATTTGATGGTAATTAACAACCGCTGTTTTTTTAATTTTTGTTTGTTATATAAAGGAAAACATAAATACAAATTTGGATCCTCCCCCCTTCCTCTGCTATACAAACATACGAACTATAAATGCCAGGATAGTACTCCTTTTCACAAATGACTCCTTTGTGAAAAGTAGACAACCCAGGGCAATCTAATTTTAAGCAACAGTCAGTGGTAAATGAAGAAATATGCTGGTATTGTGGTGGTTAACATAATAAATGAAAGTGTAACTAAAAGAATAACTTTTTTCGTTTTGGATAAGAGGAATAGAACATTTTTTTTTTTTTTTTTTGCTGTCTGTGACCCCATTTGGGGAAAAAAAAGAATTGTGGAATTAGAATGGCACTATACATTATTGCTTGCCTCTTCCTCTCCCTCTGCATAAATTACTGCATTTTAAACATACCTCTACAACTTCCAATTCTTCTGTTTCCTTATCCTTGTGTTGGGTCCTCTTCTTTCATTACAAAAATATGAAAGGTTAATTTCGGAAGGGCAAAGAAGGCCTATATTCTGGCTCTGGGGTTTGGATGCCCAAAACAATAGGAGTTAATCTCTTACAGATTTATTATAGCAACTGAAACTCGGAAAACAATGTTGATGTCAGAGCTGGAATCACCAAGGCCAAACAAAGTTTATGGAGACACAAAGAGCTGATGAGGAATCTCCCTCTAAGCATAAAGAAGGATAGCTACAAATGCAAGTCTGGATTATTCTAAGGCAGGGATCTCCAAACTTTACAAACAAAGGGCCAGTTTAATGTTCTTCAGACATTAGGCAGGCCGGACTGTGGTCCCCTGGGAGAAGAAAATACCCCAACGTCAGTGGGAGTAAACGCTGCCTCTAACTTGATGTTCAGTGGGAGTAAAAAAAACACATAGCACCTCTGGTCAGTAGGGCAGGAATAGTGCCCTATCATTGGTAATTGTGAGTATCATTGGAGTTATTGGGGGAAATAGTGCTCCATTGCTGGTGTTAGTGGGAGTTATGGTGCCACCAAGGGCTGGATAAAGGCAGGCAAAGGGCCGCATTCGGCCCGTGGGCCACAGTTTGGTGACCACTGTTCTAATGTATAGAATATTAAATGTTTTCCCTCACAATGGAGGGGTTTAGACAAGTTTTATCTCAACTGGTGCCATTTTCCATAGCAAACAATCAGTTTCAAGCTTTAATTTTTTTAACACAACTTAGAAAATGTTAATTTAAATGCTGAGTGGCTGTACTTAAGTTGAGACAAAGTTGAGACAAAGTATGCCTCAGACTTTTTTTATTATTGAATTTATTGTCTCTATAAGACCACATGTTTTTAACTGGAGGATCTTAAAATTCACTGTCATGAAGAAGATGTGCTGCAAAGAATCAATAAAGCAAATCAAGGCTGTTTGAAGGAATATTGAAGAGAAAATGCAGCTTTTTGGTTATATCGCAAGAAACTTGGCTGAAGACGAACTATGCAAGATTGTCAAAGAGAGAGAGGTAAAGAAAGGGAAAGAGGAGTACATGGTAGATGGATAACATCCAGGAAATGACAGCCAGCCATAATGTTAAGCATAACATTAACGTGGAAAAAGACAAGGCCAAATGGAAAAGCAATGGTGGAAGCAAGAATTCAAGTTTGAAGTTCACCAAAGATCACAAATGGTCATGGTAGTTGCAGTGGCAATGGTAAGCATAACATTCTGACACATTCTCTGGTTCTAATACCATTACTGATAATCAATCTCACATATTCACTCAAACTCATTGCAAGTAAGTTGCACATACCCCCTCATAATTTGTTTTTAGTAATGAGCTATGATATAGAAGACCCTGATGCCCAACACTGGGCTGGTGTTTTGAGAGAAGTAACCATTTATTCTGCTCTATTTCTTAAAACATCCAATGATGAGTATTCTTGCTGGTATTAATCTAGTTCACAACCCTCTTTCTAAGGAGTCATCAATCTATACTGTATGCATGGCCTGGCAGGCTGGTATGAAGAAATTGGACTAGCCATGGATCAATCTGAAATTTGTGAGCGATGTCCACTAGCCTGAATTGGTATTAGTTCACTTATCTAAAGGAACTCCCATGGACAACAGTTGAAGTGGGTACAGGGGTCCTCAATGTGGAATCCATGTCTGCGCCATCTTAAAATTAAGATTTTAAAGATCTGCATGGACAGTGGTGCTGTCTGCCATACGTATTCATGTTAAATATATAGTGCTTGTATATTTTACAGTTATGAACATAACAGTGGACATTTAGACCACCATGAGTGTATAAAGTGCAAAGAGTATGCTTCTAAAGGTTGCAATGCCATCTTCTACATCACCCCTTTGAGACTTTTTCTTCCTCGGAGGTGAGAAATAATGTTGTTTTCTATGAATTCCTTCTCCATATTATGAAGTAAGCATGAGGAAACTCAAGACCTTTTTATTATTACTTCATTATGGTGTCCTCATATTTTTCAGGGAAATTATTTATTCCCCCCTCCGGTGAATCTATAATAGTGTCCAATTGACATTTATATTTATGTACGTCTATGGGTACTTTTAGGCAGTGAATTTTGTAGCTGAGTTTAGTGGTCAACACCTTGATCTAGTTACTTTTGCACCTACTGTAAACCCACTCCTATTCCACTGCTCTGAGCAAAACATTTCCATTTTTTAAAGCCAACTTGTGCTGACAGAAATTAATGAGCTGCAGCTTCTGACCTCTCCTCCTAAAATTGCTAGTTGTGTGGCTGCAATGCCTATCCATTGACTTTCCTATCTGGACTCTGAACTTCACTAGCTGCTGCTTGTTTTTCGCAGTGGCCAAAAAAACGTTAATAGCATTGGATTAGCATTACAGCCAAGCAGCCAGCATTTTCTAAAGGAGACGTCAACACTGACCATCTTCACCATATCTCCATTTAACTCTAGATAAGCAGCTAAATATACAGATGAAAACCATATTTGCTTAGTGTTTTAAATGCATGAAGATTTGTAATTTTGTTAAAAAAGAATGAGAGAAAGTAACATGGATATTTAGTAAACTTAACAAGCATTCATTTTCAATCTGGAATTGTTATGCAATTTCTAATGTCTAATTTTGGTTCCGTTAAAATCTAGTTTACTCTCCTGAAGTGTCTAATTTGTCTTTTGTTTTTACTTCTAGGAATTTGCTGTCTGCAAGATGTAAATTGGTCTTTGTGCCTAGAAGGAACTGTGCAGATGGCTAATGGGGGAAATCATTATTATCTTGTAATGTGCACAAGTTAATAACCCACTGTCCTACTTTTACCCATGTGGTTTCTTGTTAGATCTTATGGCGGACACTGTGCATCTTTTCCCAGCTTCCCTTTTTGCTTCTTAATTTTAGTGAACTTGCTTATTCCAAAATCATCTGCAGAATAATTTGTTACATGTATATTGTTTTCTCTAACACTTCATAAAAGGATACATTCAGCAGGCAGATTTTTTTTCTTGTATGTGAAAATTCTAATGTGAAACACTGTTATTCTGCAGTAGGTATATAAAAAATAACAGTACAATGTGACATTTTGCCAAAGTCAATAGAGTATTTCAAAATATTCTCTGGCTGCTTATGGATTGATTGGTAATCTTTGTCTGTCGGTATGCCCATTTAAGGATAACTAAACCCAAGGACAAAAAATGAATATTTTGCAGCTTATCAGTTCTTACATCTGGGGGCTTCATAAGTAAATTGTTTAGGCTAAGATTTTTTTTTTTAGCAGGTACATAAAATACCAGTTGATCCTGCCAGAAATGTAATGTTCTTTGCTGTACAATAAAATGTTCTTCACAGCTGCAATTGCTGTGAACTGACCTGGAAGCATAAAATGATGTTATCTTTATTCACTAAACAGTTAGCCCATCCCATCCCTATGTAATGGAAATGAACAAAGACTGAAATTTTTGAAGCCAAGCCTGGGTGGCAACCATAGCTACCTCCGTAAATACAGTGGTCGAGAGCATGTAGCCATCCAGGGACAAGAAGTTCACTATTGACATGATAACCAGGTAAAAAATAAAGCAGAATAGAGCTTGGAAAAACTAAAAAATTCACCACATCCAAGGAATGGTAATCTCTGGGTTGTTAATTTGTGCACCTTAAAAATATTAATGATTTTCCCCATTAACCATCTGTTTAGTTGCTTCTAGGCACAAATTTACATTTTGTAGACTACAAATTCCTGAGTGTCCTCTGCTGAAAACTTTGAGGATTATTGCACCACCGTGGCTGCAGTAACAAAGGTCAGTGAGGATGTGTTTTAAAGTATATTTACTGCCTGTCAGGAATTTGTAAATATATAAATGTCTATTGTGTTTTTTTCCCTGTTTCAGAAATGTCACAATTCCCCACATTATTTCTGTTTGTAGCCTATCCCAACCTATTATAATTTTTATTTCAGAACAGATAGGATGTACATTTTTTAGCTGGAAGCTGATTGGTTTTTATGCAAAACTGCACCAGATTTTGCACTCCAGTTTTAGTAAATCAACCCCATTGTGTTTACAATGATGTGCTACAACAACTCCAACAGAGCACTTTGTAGCAAGACCCAAAGCCCAGGGACTAATAGTTTAATCTTCCAGGATTAGTGCTGGATGCTGGCTGACAGACTGTATTTCCAGTTTACATGGCAGCAGGGAGGCAAAGGATCTGCTAATTACCAGTACCATCCTAAATACCCGTTGTCATTCAAAAATGGAACCTGGAACTCAAGTGGTTATTATTCCCAATACCCACTGCACAATGATATGTGATGCTGAATTCTCGGCCTAGTTTTTTAAAATTTGGAGCCCTGTGTCCATAGTCCACCATTGCTGTTAACACAAAAAGTAACTTTTGTTAAAATGGACCTGAATTTAAAAAAATGAAGATTTGCTATGTTATAGGGAACATCTAGAAATGTTAATTTTGTCTAGACAGCACTTTTTGTTTTAAATTCCTCCTAAAATATGGCAGTGCATTTCATGTGTCAACAGCCTCATAGCTGTATACTCACCACATGAGATCAGACACTGCTGCCTGTGACTGCTAGTCTGAGTGATATTTAATGATGTCACTACTGTGCTGCTCAATGTTTTCCTTGCTGGAGAGGGAATTGTATCTGGGAACCTGCAGTGTAAGGATCTCCCTGCTTCTACTTAATTCATTTATTGTCAGTTATGACATAAGGAAGTCCTGCTTCAAAGGCTTTAATAGCTGTCTCTACATAGAGACACTGGCATCGTAGGTTAGTAATGGGACCACAGGCAATACTGATGAACAGTGTTTTGCTTTCTGTTTGCCAGTTTAAGACATAGCTTGCAGAGTTTGAGCCTTCATTAAATGCTCCTTGTCTTGCTGGCATTAGTATAGAACTTTTTATGTTCAAAAGAAGGAACATATTCCTCCTGCATGCCTAAATCTACTATATGTACGAGGAAATATCATAAATTGTGAATGCCATCAAATATTTGATATATCTTTTGTCTTAAAAGCCTGTTAATGAATTGGTCATGGAATATCAGCTGCAGGGAAGTAGCTCATCCTGTATTTGAATGCCTTTTAGGAAGTCAAGCTACAAGTAGTTTCACAACTGAACTAATTTTCATTTGTACAAAAACATGATTTAATAATGATAGCACATGCTCCGAGCAGCAGGTGGTGTGTGCAAGCTTTTACATGCATTTGAGAACTGAACAACACCAAAACATAGAGTTTTCTACTGCAATGAATCTTCCGGTTAATCCAATAAAATTATATGACAAGCAAATATTTATAGTCCTTGAATCCCTGCCATGTAATAAGCTAGTGTAGTAAAATGTAGTAATGAACAAATGCACAGTAAGTATAGTGTTTGCTATGATCCAAGAACTTCCTACAGAGATACATTCATTGGGGCCAATTATAATGTAATATGAAAATTTTTAAAGAGATAATATATCCAAATAAATGCGATGATAGGATGTCCAAGACAAATCATATAGCTTTTTTCTGTATGAACATTTAATGGAATACATATGAGTTCTTTCTATGTATCTATGGTTTAATTAATCAAACAGTTGACAGTTAACGTCCTTTACTACTTCAACGCTATAGACGAGACCCAGATTTTTTTCATCAGATATATTTTCTTAATAGAGGTTCTCTAAGACATCTGCACATGCAGATGTTAGAATGTAATGCTTTACATAGCTAGCTGACATTCTGTTGTTATTCCCATGAAAAGTTCAGCCTGTACTTTTAAGGCAATATACTTTTTACTGTCATTTTTTTTTTTTACTATGCTATCTTTTGTTTTTTTGTTCTAATATGGAAAGATTAGGATACATCATTTTTTATGACTTCATAACTATACACGTTGTATATTTTTTACCTCTAATTCTAAAATGATGACTTTAAAAATGTACATTAAATAAAGAACAAAAGAAGACAAAAAGCTTACTACAAAACAAATTAAAATGTCAATAATTTCATGAATTCTTTGGTGGATTTTTTTTAATGATTAGATTTGAGAATGGTGCAATGTTGCTTCTCAAAATAAATTAATGACAAATGTTTTAATAAACACCTTCAGCTAAATGGAATTTCAAATTACAGAGCATTTATAAATTAAAGTAAAAATGCAATTTACACAAATGATCCATTTGTTCTAGGGCGTAATTTTATTTGGTGAAATATGTAATAGAAAATCTGCTTTGGCTGCACTTCAAATGCTCTGCTCTGTTTAAATAAACTTGTAATCATACAGCTTACAGTAATTTAAATGTGTTTAAATATTTACTTATTAAAATTAAACAAAAAAATGAACAATAAAAAAAAATATAGATACTATATATATATATATATATATATATATATATATATATATATTTGTTTCTAATCTATATATACAGTGCCTTGAACCTTGAACTTTGCGACCTTTTGCCACATTTCAGGCTTCAAACATAAAGATATAAAACTGTAATTTTTTTTTTGAAGAATCAACAACAAGTGGGACACAATCATGAAGTGAAACGAAATTTATTGGATATTTCAAACTTTTTTAACAAATAAAAAACTGAAAAATTGGGCGTGCAAAATTATTCAGCCCCCTTAAGTTTGCGATTACAGCTGTAAGTCGCTTGGGGTATGTCTCAGTAAATCAGTTTTGCACATCGAGAGACTGAAATTTTTGCCCATTCCTCCTTGCAAAACCACTCAAGCTCAGTGAGGTTGTGAACAGCAGTTTTCAGTTCTTTCCACAGATTCTCGATTGGATTCAGGTCTGGACTTTGACTTGGCCATTCTAACACCTGGATATGTTAATTTGTGAACCATTCCATTGTAGATTTTGCTTTATGTTTTGGATCATTGTCTTGTTGGAAGACAAATCACCGTCCCAGTCTCAGGTCTTTTGCAGACTCCATCAGGTTTTCTTCCAGAATGGTCCTGTATTTGGCTCCATCCATCTTCTCATCAATTTTAACCATCTTCCCTGTCCCTGCTGAAGAAAAGCAGGCCCAAACCATGATGCTGCCACCACCATGTTTGACAGTGGGGATGGTGTGTTCAGGGTGATGAGCTGTGTTGCTTTTACGCCAAACATAACGTTTTGCATTGTTGCCAAAAAGTTCGATTTTGGTTTCATCTGACCAGAGCACATTCTTCCACATGTTTGGTGTGTCTCCCAGGTGGCTTGTGGCAAACTTTAAACAACACTTTTTATGGATATCTTTAAGAAATGGCTTTCTTCTTGCCACTCTTCCATAAAGGCCAGATTTGTGCAGTATACAACTGATTGTTGTCCTATGGACAGAGTCTCCCACCTCAGCTGTAGAACTCTGCAGTTCATCCAGAGTGATCATGGGCCTCTTGGCTGCATCTCTGATCAGTCTTTTCCTTGTATGAGCTGAAAGTGCAGATATGTCCCGACCAGGTCTTTGTAGATTTGCAGTGGTCTGATACTCCTTCCATTTCAATATTATCGCTTGCACAGTGCTCCTTGGGATGTTTAAAGCTTGGGAAATCTTTTTGTATCCAAATCCGGCTTTAAAACATCTCCACAACAGTATCTCGGACCTGCCTGGTGTGTTCCTTGTTCTTCGTGATGCTCTCTGTGCTTTAAACGGACCTCTGAGACTATCACAGTGCAGGTGCATTTATACGGAGACTTGATTACACACAGGTGAATGCTATTTATCATCATTAGTCATTTAGGTCAACATTGGATCATTCAGAGATCCTCACTGAACTTCTGGAGAGAGTTTGCTGCACTGAAAGTAAAGGGGCTGAATAATTTTTCACGCCCAATTTTTTAGTTTTTTATTTGTTAAAAAAGTTTGAAATATCCAATAAATTTTGTTCCAGTTCATGATTGTGTCCCACTTGTTGTTGATTCTTCAAAAAAAAATTACAGTTTTATATCTTTATGTTTGAAGCCTGAAATGTGGAAAAAGGTCGTAAAGTTCAAGGGGCCGCAAGGCACTGTATGCATTTGGCTGGATAGTAAAGTTCAATTCCTTTTAAAAGTTTTTCCAGTTTTGGATTGAGTGGGGAATGGTTAATTATTATTTTTTTTATCATTGTCTGTGTCTCTATTGGGTTCCACACTTTTCCAACTCAATATAAAAAAATACAGGGTTGTGCTTTAATTTACACTGTAATAAAGTATATGTATAGCCCAAACATTTTGGTTTTAGATTGAGTAGGTAAAGGTTAGAACCCCTGACATTTTTTTGTTGTCTGTGCCCCACTAGGTAAGTTCACCCTCTTTCATTCTTCTGGTAACTATTGTAACCAAGACAGAAAGGGATGGGAATGCCAAAAATGTTGAGCTGTCATCAGTATAACTGAGATTTGGCAGGTAACAATTAGCTCAATGCTCCTCACAATATAATAAATAAGTACTCTATTAAAGAGTTAGTGAAGAGTTCTGCCGATGATAACACAGTCCATTATTTACTGAGCAGGATTAACAGAATAATTCTGCCAAGCAAATTAAACTATTAGGCCGATGACAATGCAGTCACTAACAAGTCCCTGAAGCATTGCATTAAATTTTTTATTTACATTTTGACTTCTTTATTTCTTAGGTGCAGTCCATCTGATTATGTTCCTTAAACACTCAGACTGTAGTTCCAGCACATTCCATTCAGCAGATGTCCTGTTAGTCCATATGCCACAGTTAGCGCAGGTGGGAGCTTCCACGTGCAGTGTCACAGAAGCACAGGAGGACTGATTGGCCAGAGAGTGTGCTGGCGGCTCCCCAGTTTGACAGCCCTGGACTACTCCCACTCAGAGACACACAGCCGATGTCTCCATGAGGCTTACCGAGGCTCCAGCTGTGGCTATTATGGCGCTCGTGGATCCCTCAATAGAGACTTACCGGCGGTCCTCCTGTGCTCCTGTGACACTGTGGAAGCTCCCACCTGCTCTAGCACCCTGAAACATTTTTCACGTGAGTTTTTAGTGTTTTTTATACTTGTATACTGAATAAATTCCAAAGCTGTTTAAAGGATTGGCTTGGCGCTTCTCTCTCCTCCTTTTGCTTTCCTTTTGTTCACAGTGATCGGGTTCCCAAGCCTGTGCATGAAGCAGCCTTGCTTCCTTTAGAGACTTTTTAGAAACAAATTTTTAGGGGTTCATCCCCCAGAACTTTCAATCCACTCACCATTCACATGGTTGCACCTTCATGTATCAGCATGCAGATGCATGCCTTTTCATTTCAATTTTAAACTTTAATCTATTTCATCAGATGGTTTAGCGCTGAACATTATACCAATATTGTGTATGTGTTTCCTCCTAGCAATTTAGCAGTCCTTTGATGTGGTGGCTGCATTATTTCTCTTTTTTAGACTTAATTTTCTTCTGAGGATCCTGCAAATAACACACTTAATGTGCCTGGGTGGCTACACTTACTTCTCCAGTGGATTTATGGAGGCAGTTATGGTTGCTACTTAGGCTGGATTTCAAACATATCTGCACTTATTCGTCATTTTAAATGGGGGCTGATAAAGGGAGTAATTTAAAGCGGAGGTCCGGTAATTTTTTTTTACAAATTTAAAGTCAGCAGCTGCTAACACTGTAGCTGCTGACTTTTAATAAGGACACTTACCTGTTTTTTTTTTTAATTTTTTTTTTAATTTCGATTTTTGGTGGAAAGATTTTTTCAGGGTGGAACTCCGCTTTAAAGAAAAAATATAAAATTGCTTTCTGTTCAGCTCACAAGATGTGACAAGTGTATTGCTCTTCTGAATAAATCAACAGGTATTTTCTTAACTTACGTATTACATTCTTAACCTGAAAATATAACAATTCAGCCACCACATCTAAGGACTGGTAAGATGCAATATACTGTATATGTGTTTGTTCTCGGACTTAGTTATGCTTTAATGTTTCTTACAGTTAATTGCTTGCCCTAATTAAAACATTTTTTTTATGTGATGAGGGAGTAGCTCACTGGTAAATTTAACTGCACTGTCTATTTTCTTAAGAAAACATCATGACTTCACAAGAATAGCAAGTCAATACTCATGTAAGGCTATATGGCTTCTGTAATCTGGGGGTAGCCTATTGTATGCTTTCCAGTTCTGGTCACCAGTCCTCAGGAAGGATGTGCTAGAATTGGAAAGAGTCTAAAGAAGTGCAAATAAACTAGTAAGTGGGCTCGAGGATCTCAGTTATGAAGAACGGCTACAAAGATTAAAGGGGATATAAACCCTCACATATACCCAGTGAAGTAAACAGCCTCAGATGATACACAGAGATGAAACAAATCTCCCTACATAAGTTTTACATGCATATCTACTGTCTTCAGCTTAATATATTCTTTAGAAAGTGCAGATCGTGTTTAGAGATCTTCTCTTCCTGTTCAGCATCTGCAGTGAAGCCTGGGCATACAGCCAAGACAGCTGATTGGAGAAAAGGCAAAAACCCCTCTCCTCATATGTAAAGACTTTCAGAGTTGTTTGTTGATTTGTTCAGCTTTCTGATGATCTATTTTTAGCATCCTCCCCAACAAAAATTTTAGGCTGCTTTTATCTCAGTTGGTGGAGAACTTGTCAGAAGTTATCAGGTTGATAACAGAAGAATGGAGCAGGAGACATCCAAGGGACATAGGGCCAGATTCACGGAACCCTGGCGCAGCCTAACCGATTTAGGTTACACCGCTGCAAATTTTCTGGCTAAGTGCCCGATCCACAAAGCACTTACCTGGAAATTTGCGGCGTTGTATCCTAAATCCGTGCGGCTCAAGGCGGGCCAATTCAAATGGGGCGGGTACCATTTAAATTAGGCGCGCTCCCGCACCGGACGTACTGCGCATGCTCCCGACGCAAATTTCCCGACGTGCTTTGCCCGAAATTACGACGTGCCGACGTTTTGTGAATCGCGACATGAAAAAAAGACTCGCGCCGGGAAAAAAAATAAAAAAAAAAATTCAAAAGCGACGCGGGAAAGACGGGTATACTTTTACATGGTGTACTAATTTTACACTTTGTAAAAGGTGCTCTATCTTTGCGACGGCAAACTAACACTTGCGGCGACGTAACGACAGGAAAAAGTTTTGTGGATCGCCCTAACTGCTAATTTGCATACCCGACGCTGGTTTACGACGCGAACTCCCCCCAGCGGCGGCCGCGGTACTGCATCCTAAGATCCGACAGTGTAAAACTATTACACCTGTCGGATCTTAGGGATATCTATGCGTAACTGATTCTATGAATCAGTCAAATAGATAGAAACAGGGATACGACGGCGTATCAGTAGATACACCGTCGTATCCCTTTTGTGAATCTGGCCCTTAGTACTTTGAAAAGAGATTAAAAAAACACTGCAGATATACTGTATGTGCCCAGCTCAAATTTCATGAATCGGGTTTACATACAATTTAAGCTTGTTTTCCCTAGAGAAGAGATGCATAGGAGGAGATATGATCGCAATATATAAATATCTAAATGGTGATTCTAACATAGGGAGAAATCTGTTTAGTCTCATGTTGCTTAAGAGGACACGTGGTCACTCAATGAAGTTGACCAGAAGCAGTTTAACCTTAAACTGTGCAAGGGGTTCTTTACTATTAGAACAGTAAGAATATAGAGCTTTACAATTGGTGGTATTAGTGGGAAGTGTTGACAAATACAAAAAAAAACTTTTAGATAAGCATCTCAGTGTAACCAATATACAGAGATATGGGAAGTGTTAAAGACATAAATGCATACACACACGCCCACGCCCACGGATTTAACTGGATGGACTGATGTCTTTATTCAGCCTTACCAACTACGGTATGTAACTATGTAAGAAATGACAAAGAAAAAATCCTGATTACTTTCTACAATTATACAAATATTCAACATTCTAACGCTTTAAAGCTTTGCTAATACATGTAAATTGTTCAGTACACAATTTGAAATATTCCACAAATTGATATTTTCAGACATATATGATTTGCATTATAGGTTTTTATTTAAAATAGGTGAACTTTAATGGAAAGTGCACTTATCATTTTAACTTCCCTTCCCTAACTTAACCTTGCCTACCCTCCCCAGACACATACCCCCCTAATCTAATGGCCGCAGCCTGCACTGTTTGTTTACATCCAGCACCTTAGGTCTTCAGTGCCCTGGCCATGTCTTTGTATTGCAGCCCTATAAAAGGGCCATATCCTGAGGCTAGAGACACTCGGGACACAGTCTTCTAGAAGTCCCTGGGTCTTTAATGTGCATGTGTGGCCAGGACAATGAAGACTTGTTTGTGGCTACAACCAACTAGTCCATGGCTTAAATCTTGCCAGATATCACCACAGGTGCAGTCTACATATGGTTTATAGATAATATGTTTATACCACATGGCGCTGTCAAGTGTTAACATCAATCCTGTGTGGATAGAATACTGCAAACACTCTGGTTTAAAAACATCCTCTTTGGATAATCTGCCAACAAGATATCTTGGATGAGAGCACGCTGCTTTTGGAGACATATTGAGCAAGAAGAGAGTTTGTTTTAGACTTTTATTGATTATATGACTCCAAGTAAAAATCTGTTTCCACTTGTTTAAGTTTTTTATCTCTGATAACTCTGTTGGCTTGAAACTTGACTTTTGCTTTTAAACATTTTAATTGTCATATGATTCAATACATTTTTGGTTTCCTGAACATCTGTTCTTCGTGTAACCGTTTCATGTGAACATTTTCACTTACTCTACCTTTCCTTCCAGTAAAATAATTATTGAATGAAAAAAATGCTCTTTTAGGAACTTTATTTTTTTTTTTAAATACAGATATCAGACGATTGTGTCATCTGAACATATGAGATCCCCACTGTATCTGTCAAAAAAATCGAATGATTTAGAATCAGAATGGAAATTAAAACAGTTGCGTTCCTATGAATCCATATGAAGCACTCCCAAACTGGAAACCTTTCAACATTTCCAGGCACCAGTTTATACTCATGACACATGTTCTGACAGCCATATAATAGACAATAGCAAATGCATGGCTATCAGAGAATTTATTAGGGACAGAAGTAAGGCTGGGCACACACGTGCCGAAAATCGTCAGGAACCGGTCAACTTTCAGCCAGTGTGTACAGCCGGTCTTACGACAAGCTTCTGTTGAACGAGCTTGCTGAATAACCAGCATTTAATTGGCATCTGATCAGTACTGGCAGCCAATGGCTGAGAACGCTGATCAGTGTGTTCTGGCGGGGGAATCCCCCTGTCAGAATACAATAGCTCAGCGTGGTACTAATATAGTTTGTGTACAGCGATCTCTCAGTTTTTTGTTTAGCTGGCTAAGTTGAACACAAAAAATGTATAGTGTGTACCCAGCTTTAGTCTTATTTACAAGGGATGCTACTTAACAATAAATTAAGAACGTAGCAAGGCTTCATGTCTGATTTCCAAAAGGCCTGGGTAAAGAGGGTTGCGCAGATTTTTTAACAGCTGATTTTGATTGTCTCCTCTTAGACCAATGGTTCTCAACTCCTGTCCCCAGGACCCACAAACAGGCCAGATTTTAAGTATTAACTTGGGGAGATGCAGACTAGAATACTGCAATCACTGAGCAGCAAATGATATCACCTTTGATGTATTTCAGTTATCTTGCAAACCTGGCCTGTTAGTGGGCCCTGAGGACAGGAGTTGAGAACCACTGTCCTAGACCATGGGCCTTCAAACTATGGCCCTCCAGTTGTTCAGAAACTACAATTCCCATCATGCCTAGTCATGTCTGTGAATGTCAGAGTTTTACAATGCCTCATGGGATGTGTAGTTCCGCAACAGCTGGAGGGCCGTAGTTTGAGGATCCCTGTCCTAGACCTATGACATACACTACATACTAATCCATTAGTACACATATTTACTAAATCTTTCCAGACTAAAATTTTCCCCCTCCCCTTAAACTAAGAAACCTAATCTTTTCCATACCTCCTCCAAACCTTCTTTGCTTTTCCCCCTCACAGTTTTTCCTCTTCTGTCCTCCCCCACCCTTGTCTTCCTGTTTTTTTTCCTAATATAGTTACATTCTATTACATTACCAACTTATGTATTATCCACTGCTGTTATGGATTTAATGTTTATAAGCAAATTTGTGATTTCTAACTATGCAACTTTATAATAAATTATTGAAAAAGTAAAAAATTAACAAGTATTCCTGATACCAAGTAAGCCCCTTTTAATGACACAGGGTGAAAGTGTTGAGTCTTTGACTTAAAAATAAATTGTGACATCAGACACTGAGGCTGGATTCACACCACTTCTACTGCTTTAGCAAGCGTTGATGCATGATAAATGCACTTGAGTTGACATCTGTTTTACTAATACATTGTGTTGCAACGATGTGCATTTTTAAAAAAAAAATGTAATGATTTAAAGTGGTTGTAATCCCACAGTTTTTTAAAAAAAACTGTAAGGCAAAAGGCATAATGAGCTAGTATGCACTGCTCCTGCGCATGCGCGCGGGAGACTTCTTTCCGGCAAAGTCCGGCGTCTGCCGGACTTTCAGCCAGGGGAACTCAGAGCGCATGCAAGGGTTAAACCGGCAGGTTTAGGAGATATTCTTTTTACCTACAGTTAAGCCTTATCATAGGCTTACCTGTAGGTCAAAGTGAAAACAATAGGTATACAACCACTTTAAGGGCTTTTCTGTTCACAGTGGGAGCAAAAATTCATTGCCCTCCCTTCCTTAACATGCGTTGCAGCATGTTGTGACTTGCTGTAAAGCATTACACTGCACTTCACTGTTGCATTGCACTGTAAAGAATCTATTGAAAACGATGGGTTTTAGCTTGCTTTTGCACCAGGATGCACCACGTGATGCAACCCAATGCACATAGGGTTAATAGACTATTGTTGGAAGATCTACTTAGTCACAAGACCCAACTGAGGATAGTGAAAGACCCGGGGTACCCCTTTGGGACCCTGAGAAAGAAATTATACAATGATATATTGCACCATGGTGCGTGCTAGATGTGGCCTAGTTGGGTAGGGTTAAATAAAACCTGATCCTACTCACTGTGAACATGACACACATATACCACATTCCTTAAATACCCCCAAAATGTGCTTTAATTCATGGGGAATAAACAAGAATCTCACAGACATACATAACCCTAAGCTCAGTCCAAATTTTTAAGCTTTTCCACTACATGTATATTCCTGCATGAAGAAAATGGACAGAGAGCTGATACTTTGTAAATGCCTTCCCTAAAGAAGAGCTTATTTGAAATAGATAAGGACTCCTTCACAACCTGGAACTGTTAAAACAATGAACACTATGATCAGGACATCGCAGGGACCATCGATGAGTAAACGCATTAGGAGGAGACATGACATGTGATGTCATCATGAATTGGGACGCAGTGGCTATTTTGTTGGTTGCTGAGTTACTAAGTTGCATGTTCCAATGTTTGTGTGAGAGGTTGCATGATGCATATTTCTTTTTATATAATGTATAATGTTTCTGGTCTAGGGGTAAAACTAGAATTGTAAAAGACCTAGGGCACCCCTTTTGGGACCCTGAGAAAGAAATGATACAATGGATTTATTGCACCACAGTGCATGCTGGATTTGGCCTTTTTGGGTGGAATTAAATAAAACTTGAGCCTACTAACTACACATGACACACATACACCACGTTCCTTAAATACCCAAAAATGTGCTTAAATTAATGTGCAATAAACAAGAATCTCACCGACATATGTAACCCAAAGCTCAGCCCAAATTATGAAACTCTTCCACTACATGTGACTTTCTGCACAAAGAAAATAGACATAGAGCTGATACTTTGTAAATGCCTTCCCTAAAGAAGAGCTTATTCAAAATAGACAAGGACTGTTTCACAACCTGGAACTGGTAAAACAATGAACACTTTAATCAGGACGTCTCAGGGGCCATTGATGGTGAACACACATAGTAAAGTCGTGACGTGTGACGTGTGACGTCATCACGCATTGGGGCACGGTGGCAAATTTGTCAACTTGTTTTGTGATATGTGGATTGTTATTTCATGTTGAAGTGAGTGCAATATTTTCTAAATCAATAAACCGCACCTCTCTCACTTTAGAAACAAGTTTGGGAATACATTTAAAGTTTTTTATATGGCTCTTTTAACTGGAGAACTGGCTGTTATAATCTAATTATTATTTTAGCACTGCATCCTCAGTATACCTGTTTATGTATATTGTTATCCAACAATATTGTGCCAACAGCTATTTTATTATTTTTTTATTTTTTATTTGTTGAATGTATGTATTTAACTGCAAAGCTGGTCATTATATACACGTTTAACACTGTATGGTATGGAGTGCTAGAGAAACAATTACTGTCAATAAACACACCCTAAAAACTAAAGAAGTGAACAATAATTAGAGGCACACTTGAGGATTTGAGTTACAATATTTTTAATGTATTAATAATAATAAAATAGAATACATAAGTAAGGTTTTATATATATATATATATATATATATATATATATATATATATATATATATATATATATATATATATATATATATATATATATATATATATATATATATATATATATATGTTGTACAAAATAACATCAAGGAATATACAATTACATATATTGGGAATAGTTAACAACAATAAGTTTTTTTTTTAAATAACAAAAATAAAAAGGAGTAAGTGAAGAAATAAATAAAAGTAGAAGAAAGGGTGGGTTAAGATATGCTGGGTGTTATAAGAATGGTGGATGTAACTTTATAATTTTAAAAAGAAAGCAAAGAATTATCAATATTAAGTGTGTTTGTAAAGTCAAGCCATGGAGACCAGATTTGTAAAAAGTTAGAATGGTTATCAAGTAGGACAGATTTTCAGGAAAGCAATCCCTATTGTCGTGATATGTTTAGGGTAATTCAATGCCATAAGATACTTCAAAACTCATAAAAGCACCTACCTGTGACTCTCTCCCTCAATGGGTCCATATCTGCCTTTTGACAGCTTGCAGGGTACTAATGCAAGCTTTGATCCACCCATCCCTGCCTCAAATTGCTTTGGTGAAACAAGCATTTCAAACTCTATTTCTAATTGAGAAATTGGACACTATCACCCAACACTCTAAATCACTAAAACACTTTATTGCCAGATGGTGTTGGGTAATGGAAAAATGATTTCTCTCCAAAAGAGATCTCTTTTCACATGACTCCCTTCCACTATACAGACTGATACATGCATGCAGACCTTACCAACACACTGGGAAATCTCAGGATCCAAGATACCTCCAACTCATTGACCCCCCATATTCCCTCCCCTTAGGCATTTTACCTACTCTATGTAACCCAATAGTACCTTATTTGATGTGAAATGTTCATTATTTCTTCATAACTCTATTAATCTTTCTACCCGTTTTTGGATGAAACGTTTACCTGCTTCCAATGCTTAGGTCACCTCTTTGGTAGAATCTTTGGTTAGTTACTCTTGTTGGACTAGTTATACAAATGTTTGCAGGCTCTAAGCTATGTGGTTTTATCTTGCCTACTATGTCGTACTGTTCTACTCTGTGAAGACTTTTACTTTGTTGCCCTTGCTGGCATACTACTCCTGATTTCAAAATGTTATACTTTTGTATGAAAATTTAATAAATAAATAAAAAAAATTACAGAGAACCTATTAATGAAACTATAAGGGGTTTTGTTGTAATTTTAAAAATAATATGTTATACAATTTTAAACAGATTAATATATATTCTTTACTACAGAGCACAACAGATATTATCTCGCTTCAGATACTCTGGGGTTAATTTTTTAAAGGCTAATGGTCTTTTCACTTTGCAAGGGAATTTTCCCTTAGCTTAGAGAATGAGGTGAAACTCTGAAGACTTCCATCTTCTATCAAAAACTAAACAAAAGTTTTGGCTTTACAAACACTTTGAGGCAAATCTGACTATGGATTTGCTTATGTATTCATGTAAACTTTATATGTATGTGTTTAACTAGGTTATGTTTACACTGCATATCCCAAATCCCTTTAACTAAAGGGAAAATATACATGATCACCCTGTGCCAAGAAGACTTGTACGTGAAACATGTCCTTCAATTTTAATCCAGCTAATCCGCAATATCAATATTTAGCAGTATTAATTAATTATTTTACATCTCTATTGCAACAGTTAAAGACGGGCTAAGCAGGGATACAATGCACAGCAGATTTGCCCGGCACAGTAATAGTCTTTATGCCTGGAAATTTATGGAGCATGGACAGTTTATAAGAAACGACGTAGTTCATCAGAGAGGCAGACTGATGGAACACAAGGGAATATTTTGCACAGGAAGTTAGGTTTTAAAATAATACTTACTTTGATAGAACTGTTTTCCTAGCTAACTAAAACAGTAGGGGAACCGGCGGCCACTTAGGTTTAAAACGTAAATATATTTGCAAGTTAACCAACTGCTAAACTGGTGATTTATTCCTTATGGGCATACCTGGCAAAATAAATGAAGCTCATATTGTGTATTGAATAAAAAAAGCTTGTATATGCCAATTAATAAAAAGGATACCATGATTAATATAGTGTATGGTAGCGGTGGTTAATGGTTGAGATTACAGCCATGTTCTTAAAGTTCTTCTAAAACCAAACCAAAACAAAATTGTAATATATTGGAGCTTACTAGTCCATAGATGTGGTGGATGCTTACTATGCATACTAAATAGTAAAGAAACATTGGGCCTAATCCTCAAAAACCCGGCGCAACGTAACTTTTTCCATTTAAGTTACACCGCCGCAAAATCTCTAACTAAGTGCCCGATCCACAAAGCACTTACCTAGAAATTTTGAGCGGTGTAACTTAAATCCGGCCGGCGCAAGGCGTTCCTCTTCTCCAGGGGGCGATTCCCATTTAAATTAGGCAAACTCCCGTGCCGGCCGTACTGCGCATGCTCGTGACGTCATTTTCCCGACGTGCATAGCGCGAAATTACGTTACGTCAGGCTTTGTGGATCGCGACGGGACAATAAAGTTGCGTCGGGTAAAAAAAAAGATACGGCGCCAAAAAAAAAATGTAAAATTAAAAAAAAAATCGCGTCGCTAGCAAGAAAGGTCTGTTTTTACAAGGTGTAAACAGTTTACACCTTGTAAAAGCAGCCCTAATTTTGCGTTTGCAAAATAAAACTTACGGAGAAAAAACGAAGCTGAAAAGCTTCGTGGATCTCCGTAAGTCCTAATTTGCATACCCGAGGCGGCATTTCGACTCGAAATGCCCCCAGCGATGGATGCGGTACTGCATCCTAAGATCCGACAGTGTAATTCAATTACACATGTCGGATCTTCGTCCTAACTATGAGAAACTGATTCTGTGGATCAGTTCCATAGTTAGGACCAGGGATACGACGGAGTAACAGCAGTTACTCCGTCGTATCTCTTTTGAGGATTTGGCCCATTGTCACTTTAGACTACAAACACCCCAACTCCTCTTATATATAATAGAGTGGACTGATTTTATTTTGGTCAAAATCAAGAGGTATTTATTGAACTTATCAATCAGATATACTAAAACACTGTCAATAGCATATTTAACAACTGAAAAGGAGAAAAATAGGCCGGCCATGTCACTTTTTTTCTTTCAACCAGGGTGAAAATTACTTGATTCCCCTATCCAAAAACTTGATGTGGATGGAGGAATCCATCCCGCTGAGCTTTTTAATTCTGGCAGCGGCGAGACTTCCCCACTGCACTGCTGGCTTTTGAGAGAACATTTTCCAACAGGCTGGTTGTACACAAGTCAGTCCACAGATCGATTCAATCCCTGCTGAACCAGATGAATTTCTATCCATGTATGGCTGGCTTAAGAGAATTTTATCATTTGGATTTATATACCCTTAATTCAGTGGCCGGCCATTCCATTAGGAAAGCAGGGGCGCAGCCCCCCTAATCCATGTGCCCAACCCCTAATTTCCATGCAGGGCGCTGGACCCATGGATTTTAATGATTTTTTTTATTTTTTTTATTTTTAGAAGCACATAATTTGAGCCTGAGTCTCTAATTGGCTTTAAAAAAAAGTCCAACTTCCTGTTCCACTGGGAGGAGAGGCAATGGCCCTGGCTCTTCCCTTGGCAAGCTAGAGCGAGGCGCAGTGGGTGGAGTGGCAGTGACAACCACTTCCATGAGCTCTGCCCCGGATACAGCACCACCTTGTCATCGGAAGGTAAGGTCATGGATCACCGCCTTTGTTGTTTGCCGCCCCCCTCCCCAAAAATATTGAGCACCAGCCGCTACTGCCTTTATTAATAATGTTACTATTCTTATTTATTTACATAGCACCATTGTGGTCCAAAGACACTAGCACGGAGCCTTCCCAACCAACAAAACACAATGATTACTGTTAGTGGCTATAGCTGCTGGCAGTAATCACATGTGAAAAAAACCCACTTGAAGGATTGACTTGGGTACAATCAGCCTGCCCATACATGGATCAAAAATTGTCCGGCCCCTTCTCAACCGGATGAACTTTGATCCATGTATGACCGGCTTAACACAAAAATAAATACATTTGTAGGGTTTGCATAGCCTTTAATCATAATGCTACTATGTTTATTTATTTATTTTTTTACATAGCACTATTGTGATCCAAAGTCAATTACACAGAATATTTAAGCGTTATGAGTTTTTGAGTTTTGCTTACGCATTGGCATCACTTATTTGGATTTGTTTAATCAGGCATTTTCACTTAATGTGTGCATTGCTTTCTACTTAACAACACTAAAACAAACATCTTAAAGTAAGCTCTGTTTCAGGCTTTTGATGAATTATTCTGAAGAATGCTAATGTTATCCACAAGAGCACATTTTTAATTTGTGCAACAATTGTGTAAACAGGATTAGAAGAGTTAAACGGCATGTCAACGACCTACAGACATCAAGAGGTAAATAAAAGATCTTAAAATAAGCAAGGAACCTGAACACGTATTGCATTGTTGCATATCAAAGGCCTTTGTTTGTAGAAAATATGAATCAGAATGAACCGGGGCTGTAGAAGGAAAAAGTTCATGTTTGTGAGTTTTTCTCGATATGCACAAACACAGCTGTTGTCAATTACATATGGTAAAAGAATTTAACATTTGTCAATATTTCACATGACTGCTTTAAGACTCTCATAGAATGCATTTTTCAGATGAATGCAGGGAGTAGTTTGATACCAGTGTACTATAAGTGAACCAGATGTTGTAAAGAACATATCACTAAATGTAATGACATTTGTTGCTTTGATGCAGATGTCTCTTTTAAATTGCAGCGGCTTTACACAAGTTGTAATGTCCACAGCACAAGAAAATCATTGTGTATGTACTCAGCTGGGCTGTGAATGCATTTCTTATGACAGTAGTTAATCTGTGCACTGCACAAATGTAATTTGCTGTGCAGTTGGGAAGGGAAGAATTAAAAGCCATTGGAAAAAAAAACACTGCTTGGCCTTTACATAGGATCACCCAAAAAATGTGAACTGCATATCATCCTCAAAATTGTATTAGAATGACTTGAATTGACACAAAACAATATCCTTATTTTCGAAAAATCATCCATATACAGTACATTACCACTACTTAATGTGTTCAAATATAACGGTAGTCAGCGCTAATCACCCCAAGCATATATAGTTTTTTGCATTAAAGACAATATATTCAATCCTTATAAGCAATTAAAACAAAAAACAATGCAGTGCTATATAGTGTAAACAATGTTGGTATCCCGCTGAATACAAAGCAGTGAAAAATGAATTCACTACAATATAAATATGTTTTTAGTGTCCCATATGTAGCCAGTAATATTCTTAGTGCAAGTGTCCACAATAAATGAATATTACACTGCCCAATGTCTCTGTTAAATAAAAAACGTTATGGATGTTCCTTATGTGCTTTGATCGGTTGAATTGCAGACTCACCAGAAATCCTGGCTGCTCAATTAAGTGCAGCAAACTTGTGTATCTATCATGGATTCCACATGGTCCACTGACGCTGATTGTCTCCTCCCACAAATCCCACAGACAATCAGCTTTGGCGGACCATGTGGAATCCACGACAGATACACAAGTTTTCTGCACTTAAAGGGTCACTAAAGGAATTTTTTTTTTTAGCTAAATAGCTTCCTTTACCTTACTGCAGTCCTGTTTTTATGTCCTCATTGTTCGTTTTTGCTATGATGTTGCTGTAATCCTTCTCTGTTCTGAACAGTCTGTTTCCTGATAAAAAAAAGTCATGGGAGCTTTCTCTCTGTGGCAATAATCAAGGAGGTGTGATTACTGTGTGTATTAAACTCCTCAGAACCAATCACTTTCGTTTTACAAACCATCACTGCCCTCTATTGGCTCTGTGTCTCTGTACTTCACAGAAGCATGAAACTAGATGCATAAACAAAACTGAAACTACAGGTACATTATATGATTGATTTGTATCTATTTTTAATCATTTTTAAAAGGAATCAGTTAACTATTATGTCTCTATACCCTGTAAACAGTCATTTCAGCAAAACATTTTTTTTCCTTTACAACTCCTTTAATTGAGTAGCCAGGATTTCTGGTGAGTTTTCAATTTAGCTGCTCAAAGCACATAAGGATCATCCATAAAGTTTTTTATTCCAGAGAGATATTTAGGCAGCGTAATATTAATTTATTGTGGACACTTGCACTAAGAAGATCACTGAGTACATATGGGACACTAGACACATATTTATTTTGTAGTGAATTACATTTTTACTGCTTTGTATTTAGTGGGATACCAACATTGGTTACACTGTATAGCACTGCATTGTTTTTTGCCCTTCAGTGCCACCCATAATTGCCACCTCTCATTGTCACCTCTTAGTGCCCACCAATGCCACCTCTCAGTGCCCACCAGTGCCGCCTATCAGTGCCCACCAGTGCTGCCTTATCGGTGCCCATCGGTGCCCATCAGTGCAGCCTATCGGTGCCCATTGGTGCAGCCTCATTAATGTACATCAATGAAGGAGAAAATTACCTGTTTGCTAAATTTTATAACAAAATATAAAACGGTTTTGTATATTTTTTTAACTCAGTCTTTTTTAATTGTTTTAACAAAAAATAAAACCTGCAGAGGTGATCAAATACCACCAAAAGAAATCTCTATTTGTGGGATAGTGTTGTATGACCGCACAATTGTCATTCAAAGAGTGACAGCGCTAAAAGCTGAAAATTGGTCAGGGCAAGAGGGGGGTTTAAGTGCCCAGTAAGCAAGTGGTTAAATAAAAAAAGTTTTCCATATTACTTATTGAGTCTGCCGTTCATGTCCCCCACCAGCACTGCAGTACTGGATTAGATGAGGTGGAGAGAAGAGGGGTGGGGTAACATGACCTCCACCTCGTCCAATCAGAGAATGCTTTGTTCATGCTACTACAATGATTTATAGATTCTACACAGGCCGGGTTAGGTATCATATATGTGTACTTTCATTGTGCCAAGCTGGCCCAATTGCAAAATATTTCATCCTCAATGTTCAGCTTTAAAAGCTTGTTGTTTACAGAATTATAGCTCAAGCTGAAATTTACACACACAAGTGAAGGAGTCAGGGAAATGATTCATCCCACATTGGACAGCTGTGTCCAAAGTTTTAGTCATAGACAGCAGGCCTCAAACCAGACAACTACTGATGTGTTTTTTTTTTTAAAGACAGATATAAAACAAAGTTCAAAAACTTTAGAACCATTATTATAGTTCTGTTTAATTGGTTATATTTGTTCTGAAAGCTGTATCATTGGAAACTATATGAATATTTTGTGTAGCGTATAGATTTCTGTATACTAAAATATTCAAAGTTAACATATCTTGTTTTTTTTGTGGTATTAAGGTGCTTGAAAGTGATCTTAGACACATACTGGGAATAAAATAAACAGACTCTCTTGACACGACCTCTCTGTCAGACACATGGTTTCACGATCACTGTACATTTTACAGCTCCAGAATTTGAACTACATTTCTTTCATATAAAACACAGTGGAATGTCCAAATGAATTAGGACATGTCCATGTAAGTTGTACATGAAAGTAAAGGCCTGCTTAATGTACAGGGGTGCCTGCTACATTATTGTATCGGCAAGAAAGCATGTAAAGGATAGTTTTAGTTGTTTCTTTCACATTACTGTTAACTGCATCAATTTAGAAACCAACTACAGGCCTCATGAATAAAACCAATTAAATAATGAGCAAATAATGCATAATAATACCCTTTGTAAAGAGCTGTTTTGATTTATAACTTAGGCCCAAAAACAGTTGTAGAGTTCTGTAATGCTCACATCTTATTATGGGATGATGGGTTTCTGACACCATGCAGTATGTAGATGGTCCACATATTGTGACTCACACTGTCTTTTGAATTGCAGGCTATGCCAAATATGTCAGTAGGTTTAGAGATGTGTATTCTGGTTAGACAAGGCAATAGACCATCGAACTGTAGTAGGAGCATAACTCCTTTACAAAGACTTCACAACTGTATGCATTTGCATTAATAGGCATACAAGATGGATGAGTGTTCAGCAAGACTTAAAGCAAAACTTCAGTCATTTTTTCAACTTTCCATCTATTAACCTCCCTGGCGGTATGATTATTTAAGAAAAAAAGGTGCTGAAAGTGGTACCATTATTTGCAAGGAAATTTGGCGTTTTATACTGTAGGCCTGTAATTCTTAGGAATAACTCACTTAAATCTGACCAAACAAGAGTCTAGTAGACATCCCGGGTATGAAAAAGTTTGAAAAAACAAATTATAAATTATAATATAATAAATAATTATAAATAATTATAACAAATAATAATATAATTATAATAAAAATTATTCAATAATGTAATCAACTCAAAATCACTGAAATTTGCTCAGTTGCAGAATTGTCGCTGTCATTACTTTTATTTTTTTATGATGAATTTCCCCACAAATCGCTATCGCACAATTGTGCAAGTGATTATAATTTATTATCGCTGTTTTCTAGCTGCTCTAAAACCACTTTTGACAGAAAGGGACACTTTTGGTTGGTATGGGCAATCTACAGTTTGCAGGCAGAAAGAACAGTTTTTATTATACAAAAGTACATGCAGAACACTGGGCAGACCACTAGGGACAAGGGGTGTGTGTATTTTTTACATACAGTACTGTAATCTATAAGATTACAGTATACTGTATGTAAGGTGTTTGTTTACTTTTTTGAATTTGGCGCCGTTCCCCGCCCCCGTGCATCGTAACGTCGCAGGGAAAGGAGGTCCCGCTCGCTCACACAGCGCGGCGGCATCGCTGGATCCAGGGACAAGGTAAGTAACTTTGTCTCTGGCTGCAGCGTGGCGAGCCTGAGTCTGGCTCGGGGATAACGCTCTTGGTATTAAAATCTTACCCCGAGCCAGACTCGGGAATACCGCCAGGGGGGTTAAAACTTCTGCCCTTGTTGTTTTAACTTTGGATAGTAAAACATTTATTTTTTTCCAGTAAATACCTCATACAGCTCACTTCCTGTTTCTTGTCTGGTAAAAAGCCTAGGCATATGACATCATACACAGCTCTCTCTCTCACTCTCGTGAGAGTTTGCCAGGAAGGGAGGGGGGATGGGTCATAAGAAGGCCAATGAGAGCTGCAGAGCTGGAGGTGTGCCTCTGTGTGTCTGTGTAAATCCAGGAAGGGAACAGGCAGCAGCTTTAGCTGCCCACAGTTAACATAGATGCAGCCAGACTCAGTGGAGGGAGATTCCTGCAACATATTTGGCAAGTACAGAATCACAGTATATGTAAAATAGTATGCAAAGTGGTTGAAAGGGAGCTTCAGAATGGCAAATATGTTTTTATTACAAATTATGTGAGCAGACTGCAGTTGCTCTTTAACCACTTCACATCCCACCTATATTAATATGACGGCCACAAGGTGGCTCTGCCATCCTGGGTGACCATCATATGACGTCCTCGGGCCTCCCGGGCCACTAGGTGGCACGCGCGCGCCCACAAAAATATTGTGTTTTTTTCAAAATTGACAGTCTTTTTTTAGTTATAGAGGAAAAAAAAAACACAGAGACGATCAAATACCACCAAAAGAAAGCTCTATTTGTGGGAAAAAAAGAACGTCAATTTTGCTTGGGAGCCACATCGCACGACCGCGCAATTGTCATTCAAAACATATTGAAGTGGTTAACAGTAGCACACAACAATGCAACAATTCAGTAGAACTGAAAAAAACACTAAAGAAGGAGAACATGCACACTCAAATATCAAAAACAATTATTATCAAAAACACGGATTCTCCTTACCAAACATATTACCTCCCCCCTATTATAATTAAAACAGACAATTTATTAAAGACAGACAGTTTAATAAAGTGGTAAGGAGTATTCAAATTTTTAATAATAATCTTTTTGATATTTGAAAGTGCATATGTTCTCCTTGTTCTTTCTTTAGTGGTTTTTGATGTATGTTTGATGTATGTTATTTTGGGGTGTGTGAAAATTCACCCTATTTTGGTAAAACATAGGGGATATGGCAAATGCAATTTTATTTATTGCCCAAATTTCGTAGACCTACCTGTCTTAAAGTGGAAAATCAGAATAGCACAGTAATAAACGACACAGGCTGTTGTTTTGTAGATGGTAAATGATCAAAGGGGCTCATTTATGAAAACTGTTAAATATGAAGTACATTTCTATAGCTACCTCGATATCACCTTTGAAATATCAAACACAATAGGCTTTGATTTACTAAATGAAAATAGACTGTTTATTTTGCAGAGGAAGTTACACTTTGCAAGGGAATTTTCTCCCAGAACTTAATTTTTTTACCTTGCCTGTGATTTGGTATTCTTTGAAATTTTAGTCCATTCAGTAAGGGAAATTATTATGAGATACAAACTTTGTTTTTTTGGCGTTAGTATTTTTCGGCATATAAGACAACCTTTCACATCTAAATTTCTCATCCAAAAACCGTGAGTCGTCTTATACGCCGGGTGAAGCAGCTGCCAGATGGATGTCAGCACCGCCGGGATGCTCGGTAATACTGTATGCATACAGTTTGCACCGCTCAGCCAATCCCGGCGGGCGATGCAGCCTGTGATGAACACAGAGCCTGCTAAGCCTGCTTGGATTGGAGACAATCTCTGCCAATCCAAGCAGGCTACATTACAGTGAGTCAGAGCGGAGCGGGCTGATGATGTCACAGCCTCTGCCAATCCAAACAGGCTTTGTATTTAATAGAATACTTCACTCACCGTGATTGGCTCAGCGCTATATGGCTTCAACTTCGATTGAGAAGCAATATGAAGCCTCAGAAGGGGGATCGTCCTGCCTCAGAAGGGGGGTCATCCTATACAGTGAGTATAGGCAAAAACTTAGAAAATACAGTAGCATTAGGGGGTCGTCTTATACGTCTGGTCGTCTTATACACCTGAAAATACGGTAAATCAATTCACCTCAAGAATCAACAGTGTTACATAAAGCAAACTAATTAGGACAGGTAATGCTGTGATTGCTTTCAGGTAACCAGTCTGCCATCCAATACCATTGGTCATATTTTAGGATTTCCAGTAGGCATGATCAACGAAAAGCCCCATATTTTCTAATTTAAGGAGGATATCAAGAGAAGGACACTGATTTGTTCAAGGATCCAGCATTATTCTCACCCAGGCCAGTTCTTCGCCTATTTTCAGGGCTCAGGCGTCGGCATGTTTACTAAGTAAAGCCGGCTGTGACTCCTTGCAGCTTTGCAGCTGGCTTTCCACTGTGCATGCACAAGCCATGCTGCACTTTGTTGAATGCTCCTGTGATGTGTCCCATAAGGCTGCAGGCAAAGAGGGGGCCAAACTTTCACTTTGAATGCTTAGGCGATCTGAGCAGCAGTTTGAATGCAAAAAGAAGCGGTTACATGTCAAAACCAGGTTCCCATTCCCCCCCCAATTTTTTTTTTCCAAAATTGGCAGAGGAAGGGGGGGAGGAGTTGGAAAAGCATAACTTCCCCCTTTGAGTATCATGCTTGTTATTCAGATGTGTTTGTTATATATAATGAGGTTATCTTAGTTGAGACAGTGACTCTCAATTTCATATTCTAAATTACATCTTAGCATTCTTTTTACTTTTTTTCACTGATATCTTTGAACCAATATTGTAAAGGTGGTAGGGACAACTTTTACGCAAAAAAATCTATGCTGACCTGATGGTATTCATACCAACCCAGTTTTATTTGTATTTTAGACTACACTTTTGTGTATCTAAGTTTAAAAATAATCCTATGGGCAAATAAAAAAAAAAACACCC
The DNA here is from genome assembly GCF_905171775.1 of Rana temporaria. Lineage (NCBI taxonomy): Eukaryota > Metazoa > Chordata > Amphibia > Anura > Ranidae > Rana > Rana temporaria. The sequence continues at coordinate 407,056,217 of NC_053492.1, forward strand.
CAGGAAAAGTTAATTATTTGATCTAACAGGCTCTTTGTAATTCTCATTGTCAACATGTAAAGAAAGAGACAAAAGATGTCAATAGCAATTGCAAAGACTATGGAAACATCTTTGTTACTCAGAAGACATAATCACTTCCAAGGAGAGGCAAAGAATTCTTAGACAAGGTAAAGAACAAATTTATTCAGCATATAAATGATCTGATTATGATTTTTTCTATAAAAATAGCAGTATCAGATCTACAGCAAGCCTGGGAGTGTCCATATAAAACATTTAACTCACCAAACTGACCTCTCTGAATCTAAAGGAACAGCAGGACAGTTGCTATGTTAGTTCTGTGATGAGTGATTATGATGGTGCTAAGAATAAAAAACATTATTATATAGACATATTCAGTGTTAAACTATGGTATCCAGGGACCAACCATACATCAAGTTCTGACAGCTTACTGTAGAATCAAAAATAATTTCTTTGGCAAAATAGATAATTTACATCATGGGGACACTAAATCGGAATTTAAAGAGATTAGAAGGCAGTACAGATGTTTTTCCAATCTCTTTTTAGTTTGCAATACCCTGTAGGTGCTACTTCTTATTTACTTGGAGCCCTCTGGAGCAGTGGTTACAGGGCATATTGGGCATCAGCTCACTGCTAGAGCATGGCCTCCCTCCTGTGGTGTGATAGTTTCCTGTCTGCTTCAACAGTTAGACTGTAGATTTTGGAGCAAGCAGGAAGCCATGGCCTGGCAGGAGTGTGCTGTTCTGTACTGCTGCTGGCTCATGGAATGAGGGTAAAGCTGCAAAGCTCCTTCTAGCCAACTCTGCCCACTCCTCTATACTAGTAGGAAACCCAGAACCTAGTGTGCATCACTTTTCTGGGACTGTAAGAACCCCAGGGCGTCTGACAGTCCCAGCAAAGTAACATGCACTGGACTTCAGCTTTCCTACAAGTACAGAGCAGCAACCAGAGCTTGCTAGTAGTAGCCTTAACACTTCACCTTCATTTCAAAAGCTAGAAAAAGTGCAGGACAATGCAGATAGTGGAGGTTATTTACTAAAACTGGAGAGTGCAAAATCTGGTGCAGCTCTCCATAGAAACCAATCAGCTTCCAGATTTTATTGCCAAAGCTTAATTGAACAAGTTGGAGTTAGAAGCTGATTGGCTACCATGCACAGCTGCACCAAATTCTGAGTGCTCCAGTTTTAGTAAATCAACCCTATGTAACACTGCCTACCTCATCGATCTTCTTTGATCCTTAGTTTGGAATTGCTTGCTTGTAAAGCATATTTGGCTACCTAACAGAAAATACCAGCACTGCCTCACGCTTCATTCACAGAGATCAGTTTATAAATAAATTACAAGGCCCATCTACCCTTGGCAGATAGACTTATAGTTCTCTATGGAACGTGAGTGCGGTAATCAGCGCACTCGTTGTCCATTGACACTTCCTCCAGCTCGCTAACTGAAAGCCCATACAGAGGTACGAGCAGAGAGCTGGAGGAAGAAGTTGCAGTTGCCTGTCACTGTGCCCTGCAATTTTTATTTTCAAAACTGTGAATAAAATAATAAATGTACCTTTTTCCTGCAAATATACAGCCGTGGCTAAAAGTTTTGAGAATTACACAAATATAAATTTTCACAAAGTCTGCCGCTTCATTGTTTTTAGATATTTTTGTCAGGTGTTACTATGGTCAACTGAAGTAAATATACAAGCATTTCATATGTGTCAAAGGCTTTTATTGGCAAATTACGTTAAGTTTATTCAAGTATTTTCAGTACTGACCCTTCTTTTTCAAGAGCTCTGCAATTCACCCTGGCATGCTGTCAACCAACTTCTGGGCCACACCCTGTCTGATGGCAACCCATTCTTGCATAATCAGTGCTTGGATTTTGTCTGAATTTGTGTTTTTTTTATTGTTCACCCGCCTCTTGAGAATTTTCCACAAGTTCTCAATGGGATTAAGGTCTAGGGAGTTTCCTGGCCATGGACCCAACATGTTTTGTTCCCCAAGCTACTTAGTTATCACTTTGGCCTTATGGAAAGGAGCTCCAATCATGCTGGAAAAGGCATTGTTCGTCACCAAACTGTTCTTGGATGGTTGGAAGAAGTTGCTTTTGGAGAATGTTTTTGTACCATTCTTTATTCATGGCTGTGTTCTTAGGCAAAATTGAGAGCGAGCCTATTCCCATAGATGAGAAGCGACCCCACACATGAATGGTCTCAGGATGCTTTACTGTTGGCATGACACAGGACTGATGGTAGCACTCACCTTTTCTTATCTGGATAATGTTTTTTCCAGATGCCCCAAAGAATTGAAAAGGGGATTCGTCAAAATAAATTACTTTACTCCAGTCCTCAGCAGTCAAATCCCTGTACCTTTTCAGAATTTCAGTCTGTGCCCGATGTTTTTCCTGCAGAGAACTGGCTTCTTTGCTGCCCTTCTTGACACCAGGTCACTCTCCAAAAGTCTTCACCTCACTGTGCGTGCAAATGCACTCACACCTGCCTGCTTCCATTCCTGAGCAAGCTCTGCACTGGTGGGACCCCATCCTGCAGTTGAATTAACTGTAGGAGATGGTCCTGGCGCTTGCTTGACTTTTTTGGGCACCCTGAAGCCTTCTTCACCAATGCAGTGGAAATGTTTTTTTTTTATGGGATTAAGTTAATTTTCATGGCATTTGGAATCCTTAATAAATTGTCTGTAGAGTGATAATACAGGCACTGGTCAGGGGGAGATGTTTAAAAAAATGCAATACCTACTCCCACTCAGGTGTCCAAATGCAATTTTGTTGTAGATGAGAAATGGGAGGTTGCCAGTCGCTGCACAGTTCTAAATCGCATGGACTTGTGAACACAGTGACCACAGACATTGCCTCGCATGGACTGTCATTATCATTGGGGGAAGCTGCAAGTAATTCTAAATACAAAGCCTTGGCATCCATTATAATTAAATACGTTTCATAACCGGGCATCACCACCATAAATGTGACTTTGGTTTGGGTGGCTATGGATAAGCATTGAAATCGGGACTATTCAGTGGCATGAAAAAATACACATGCCTACTCACATACAGTACACAGCTTTAAAATGCAATGTGACATATTTATTATAGTATAAAAACTTGGTTATTTATGGTTATTTTCGTCTAGAATCATCTGATCATTCTCCAGCAATGAACTCTAACAACAGTTGCTTGGTAATTATTGCAGTATGCCTTTACTTTCTTAACAAAGGACCGAGTCATTTATCTTTGCTGCTGGATAAACAAAAAACACACCAAAAAACTGTACAGCATAGCTGAATAATTGAACAATGTAATTTAATTGCAAAAAATATACAATAAAAATGTCTAATTTCCTGCTTATTATATTACTGCAATGCAATTCAAAAATAAATCTTTAATCGCTATATGCTAGGTGATTTATATATTTTTCCTACATGCTAATTGCTAGTACAAAAGGCTTGGAAAAACACCAACACACCAAAGGAAATATTTAGACTATGTCATGAAGACAGGCACATATTTATTAATGTATAACTTTTAGTAGTTTTTTTCCTGTTTGATTTGTAAGGTTAAAGAATAAAAGCACAACATTTTAAATCAGGTTTTGCACTTTTTTTTTGCAAATTAACATATACTGCAAGGTCAACCTGCAGTCCTGTTGCCGTTCTATGGCAGTAATGCTAAGATTTTAGAAAGATGCCAGTTTAAAGCAAATTCATTTTTTGAAAATCCTTCTCTCATGGAGAGAATCATGGGCACGAAGCCTGTGATTCCTTGAACTAAATAGCACTTTTTTTTTTTATAAAAGCCTAATATCTGATATTTTGGGCACATCCCCATCTGTTCCACTAAATAATGTGGTTCTGCAATGGTTTATAAAAAGGTACCCCAATATCCAATAAAATTACAAGGTTGTGTGGTGTATGTTGAGGCTTCTGATGCCTTTGAAATATGACTTTTGTTAGGGCCGGTTGTCAGTTAAAGTGGTTCTTTAGCCTTTTTGAAAAAATGAATAATTAAAAGCCAGTATCTACAAATATGGTAGCTGCTGACTTTTAATAAAAGAACTCTCACTTGTCCTGGGGTCCAGCAGCATGCCCAACTAACCGCTTCTTCACCGATCTTTAGGGTTCATGGCACCAGGATGTTAACTCAGGGCAGGCAGCTGTTATTCCTTGGGGCTTCACAGCCTGCTGCCTATTGCGCATGTGTGAGCCGTGCTGTGCTTTGTGAATGTTCAGCCTTCTGGGACCTGTGACATTTCCCAGAAGGTTGCGGGTGCAGGGGAGGAATACTTCCGGTGGATTGCCATTGTAATCTGCCGTTGGAGTGGCTACCTGTCAAAAACAGATACCTGGTTCCCTCCTCCAAAAAAATAAAGTCCAAAAAAAGAAAAGGGGAGGAAGGCATAACAAAAATAGAAGGGGGAGGAGGGTTATAAAAAATAGAAGGGGGGAGGAGGAGGGCATAAAGTGGAACCTACCCTTTAGGGTGAAGTTTCGCTTTAAGGGGCTTAGGAGATAGCTTTGCTTTAGAATATGCACAATTCTAGAAGAAACAAATTTAATTAACATGATTTACCATTACTTCATAACTTTATAAAAAAAACTTTGGCACAGCAATGAACTGGATCTTACCAGCTTTTCAGCAACAGTTCATGCACATGTAGGCCATGGCAAGCAGGACAAGTGATTAAGAAGGCAGGGGTTTACCTAAAAACATGGGGCTTATGCAGGAATTATGTTTGTTTCTTTGTGTTTTAAGCAAGCCGCCTTTGTCCAAAGGTAGCTTGCTTAAAGAAGGATGCAAAATAGTCATATGAGTGAGGTTTTACTAACATGCAAAAATACAGTGTGTTTTCTGCCTGCTGTTTTGCTACCTGTCATGGGGTGTATGTACAGCAAATATTATGGGTAAGTAGTGCCACTATCTGGCTTAGGGAAAGAAGGAATAAATGCATTTGTGCCACATTGGCTTGAATATGTGCTCAAAACTCTGTGAAGACAAATTATGCTACAAATTCCTGATTGCTATATCCAAGCTTCACTGTGCTGCCAACATATTTTAGTATTGGCATAAACCCAGAGGCCATTTAGTTTATTAATATATCAAATAAATAAACACATTTCATTAAACAAATTTCATTTTGGCTACTTGTCTGAAAATTACTTATAAGGGGACACACCCTGAACATAGCATCTTTGCCATGCGTGGGATCACAAATGTTATAACAATGAGGTCAGACATTTACATTTACCAGTTGTACAGTAATATTTATTTTTATTTTTTCACTGTTTCTGTTTAATTGGGAAACCCCTTTAGTGGGCTCAGAAGTACATATGACTGACTACATCTATTTTAGGCTGCAATTTTGCAAAAAATATGGACATTTGTACTTTAGTTTGGGTTTTGTAGATATTATTATTATTTGTAATAATTTATAATTTCTTCTTGCATTGTACAGTATACTTTAGATTGTTTACCCACCATTAACCCCTAAAAATTTGACAATCAACTAAAAGCGTAGAGTAGATTGCTCATAAAGCTTTTGATAATAGATGACGAAATGCGTCAAACCGAACCTCCAATGCATCACTTACGGCCCGAGAGTGGAACGCACGCCAGGTAACTCGCAGCGACCATTACAATTAATCCTTTAGAGGCCATTTTTACCACTGACATTTTTACCTTTTGTTTTGACGCAACCAATTCCAAAGAATTTATTTTACAATTTAAAATGCCTTATATTAAATAAATCACCTAAGGATTTTATACCATGAGGAGTTTTCTCTCTATTCATTACATACAGGTATAACCCGGTTTTTGAACTCGGAAACCATCATTGGAGGTAATCTCTACCAGTGGTAGTCACCAGAGGATATCACAGTGGGGTAGGGCCCCAAAAAGTGGGATAGGGCCCCCAAAAGAGACCTACAAGCTCAGCAGACTTTCCTTACCATACGGTAGGGGAGTCAATCATATCTGGTGAGTGCAGAGTGTTTAAAGTCTTTCAAGTGGTGGATGCACAGACATCAATTTGTACAGAAAAGAGACTTTGTTTTGCACAGTTATCACTTTATGCTCTATATTCGTCACTTTAAATGATTGATTCATCATTTCCACATTAATATATTTAAAAAAAATAGTACACAATACAATATCAGTTTATGTTTTTGTCACCATGCATCAATATTGATTGGTATAGTAATATTTTCACAGTATATATCATTATAGTAGTAGTACCTTATATATTAGTTTAAGGTTGAGCAAGTGCTGTCTGTATTTTATTCACTGATCTCTACATGATTATGCATATGGATGTTTTTTATCATGTTCGTAAGTACCCATGATAAAATATGGACATTTGTACTTTAGTTTTGATTTTGTAGATATTATTGATATTTGTAATAATTTATGATTTGTTTTTGTTTTATTTACTTTAGATTGTTTACCCACCATTAGCTCTTAAAAAACTCGAAAACCAACGAAACGCGTAGGCTTGATTGCTCATCGTTTTACAATAATGTTACGATTATGCTATAAATGAACTTTTAGATGATGTTCTCATTTTACAGAATATTAGACAGACAAATGAGGTATATAAATCTTTTTTTTATCAAATATGTACTATTTTATGACTTTTTTAAATATAAGCTATCAACTTTTAATATCCTGTATACACTTTATGATCCCATCTGGTACATTAAATGTCCCTTATGTACACACGATCCGAATATCATACAACAGATCGTACGACTTTTTTGCTTAATAGTCACAAGTAGAAATAAAATGGTTATTAAAGTCTCAAAAATTCTCGTACGACACAAAAAAAAAAGAAGTGTTGTAATGTATTTGTATTGTATTTTCAGACGACAACTGAACTGACTAAATGAAAATCGTACGATCTGTTATTGTATGAGAATTTTTTTTGCGCATGCCCGATAAAATAATTTGAACTGTCATGATCGGCTCTCGTAAGCTCTGTACTAACAAGCTGATTATCGTATGATTCTTCCTCGGACAACTTTTTCGTACGGTATTCGGATCGTGTGTATGGGCCATTATTCTTTCTCTCCTGTATATTGTTTATACTTGGGATATTGGTACCCTCATACTCCTTGAACAATCCCAGGTCTATATATACCCTTTCTGGTACTTGCATACAAACTGGAGTCCAGTATATGAACTGGATAAACATGCATTTAACCCTAACCAATCAGCAAAACACTATCAAAGTTACATATAAAGAAAGACTTATTTTGAGATACAGGTTTTAATGATGTGATTATTGCTGTCAAGAAGGTCTATTAATATGATTTTGATTTATGCACTTGCAGAGAATTGCTCTGTACACCTCTAACAAAATTGACAAGTTATTTTTTTTTCACTTGGGCAAATTTAGAAAAGAGAACTAACCTGCATAAACTGCATAAAAGTTCAAAGCTTAATTCTCTACATTTTTGGCAATTCGCTAACAGTAATGATCCAGATAAATACCTCAATAAATTGCCAAAAATGGTAGTGTGGTATACCAACTAATACAGCAACAAATGTTTTCCAAGTAATGTGATAGTAGTAGATTTACACCCTGAAAAGCAATGCAAAATAGTTTATTAGCAATCGAAATAAAAATATAATTTCATGATTTGTTTTTTTCAAATACTGTACATGGTACCTTGGATCTTCCAAAAAGGTTAAATTAAAGTGTTCTGTAAAAAGTAAACATATGAAAAACAAGTTTCTCTAGCCTGAGGTTAATTAAAGCGGGAGTTCACCCGAAAAAAAAATGTTAACATTAGATTGAGGCTAATTTTACTAAGCAGAATCGGGTGTTTTTTTTTTAAACCAATGCAATACTTACCGTTTTAGAGATCGATGTTCTCCGTGGCTTACAGGTATGATCTTCGGGACTGGGCGTTCCTATTTGATTGACAGCCTTCCGACGGTCGCGTACAGCGCGTCACGAGTTGCCGAACGTTGGTGCGGCTCTATACGGCGCCTGCGCACCAACGTTCGGCTACTTTCCGGAACTCGTGACGCGCTGTATGCGACCGTCGGAAGGCTGTCAATCAAATAGAAATGCCTAGTCCCGCAGCCCATACCCGGAAGACGCGGAGAACATCGATCTCTAAAACGATAAGTACTGCATTGATTTAAAAAAAAACACCCGATTCTGCTTAGTAAAATTAGCCTCAATCTAATGTTAAAAATTGATTTTTTGGGTGAACCTCCACTTTAAGAAGTGCTGTCTGGCGTGTGACAAACTTAGAGGCACATCTAGGAACATACACAAGACTATCAGGACTAATTACAGGGAATTTATAAAGATTGTGGGTTAGTTTTATATTACTTTTTAAGCCTCTAAACTGTTGTTTTGTGACAATTTTATTAAACACTTTGTTTTCCAAATTGAATACATAACGCAGGATTACTATAGTCCTATAAGTTAGCTAAAGACACAACAACATAAACATTGCTCGTTTTGCAACTTTTGTGTTTGAAATCTGCAACTGACGATGTGTCACTACTCTGAAGACCTATTGGGCTTGATTTACTAAAGGCAAATAGGCCTCAGTGAATAAGGTGAAGCTATGCCAGCTTACATCATCCAATCATTTGAAGCATACTTTTTTTTTTCCTTATACATGATTGAGTATTGTTTTCAAAGTAAATTTTCTCCACATTCACTAAGCTAAGGAAAATTTCCAGCGCAAAGTGTAAATTAAATTGAAACGTGAACAGCCTTTTGGCCTTTAGTAAATCAACCCTATTGATTTTTGTAAACAAATTACTTCTTTTAGTCTTTAGATATAAATATATTGCTTAAATGAAAAAAGACAATTTACTGTAAATATGCACAATTTTCTTAACTTACAAAAATAAAAACTTTATTAAAATGTCTTTTTTTTTTCCTGAGCACTGTAACTTTAACCACTTCCATACAGGGCACTTATACACCTTCCCACCCCGACCAACTTTGAATGACAATTGCGCGGTCATGCTACACTGTACCCAAACTACATTTTTATCATCTTGTACCCACAAATAGAGCTTTCTTTTGGTGGTATTTTATCACCTCTGGGATTTTTATTTTCTGCAAAAAAAAATAAAAAATGACCGAAAATGTTGAAAACAAAAGGTTTTTTTTTGTTTCTGTTATAAAACATTGTAAATAAGTATGTTTTCTCCTTCACTGATGGGAACTGATAGTACTGCACTGACGGGCACTGATAAGGTGGAACTGATGGGCACCGATGAGGTGGCACTGATGTGGTGGCATTGATGGGCACTGATGATGGGCACTAATATGCAGCACTGATGGGCGGCACGGATGGGCACTGATAGGCGGCACGGATAGGTGGCATGGATGGGCATGGATAGGCGGCACGGATGGGCATAGATAGGCAGCACAGATGGGAACGGAAAGGTGGCACAGATGGACACAGCTAGGCGGCATGGATGGGCACGGATAGGTGGCACGGATGGGCATGGATAGGCGGCATAGATGGGCACTGATAGGTGGCATGGATGGGCACTGATTGGTGGCACGGATGGGCATAGATGGGCACTGATAGGTGGCTCTATTGTATGTGTTGTACTAATGGATGCCAATCAGTGCCAAACAATGCCTGCCAATCAGTAATGCCCATTGTGGGCACTGATTGGCATCCATTGCGGGCACTAATTGGCATCCATTTGTGTCATTGTCATCCCTGGTGGTCAAGGGTGGCATACCTGTGTTTTGGTTTTGCATCCCCGGTGGTCTAGTGGCATTCCTGGTGGTCCAGTGGGCATCCCTGGTGGTCCAGTGGGCATCCTCGGGGGGGGCTGTGCTGATAATCGATCAGCACAAGCCCCCCTGTCAGAGGAGCAGCCGATCGGCTCTCCTCTACTCGCTTCTGACAGACGCAAGTGAGGAAAAGCCGATTACCGGCTTTTCTTGTTTTCATCGTGATCAGCCGCAATTGGACACGGCTGATCACATGGTAAAGAGTCTCCGTGAGAGACTCTTTACCTAGATCGGTGTTGCGGGGTGTCAGACTGACACCCTGCAACAACGGTCGCCGCGATGCGTGCCCCCGGGGGCGCACAGCGGCTCAATATCCTGAGGACGTCATATGACGTCCACTCAGGATATTGAAACCACTTTGCCAAAGTCAATCTGTCATTGGCGGGCGACAAGTGGTTAATTAAAACCACTATGTAATACATTTAAAGCAGTTTTGCAAATTTTACATAAAGAAAAACTTAAGCAACTGCCCCAGCATTATTGTGCCTAAGTGTAGCAACAGCATTTTCTTTTCAGGATAATGGTCACTTAAGCCAGCTAGTTCTGCATTGGGTGACAAGTACCTTCAACAGTCTCCCAGCTCTGCAGAGCATCCTAAATGACACCTGTGGCACTGGTAACAGACAACCAGAGCATTGAAAGATAACATCACCTGTTTTTCAGCAAGGGTTATTCATGGACAAAAGTAGGATAGGTAAGAAAGAAATAAAAAATAAACAATAGGATGCTTTGGAGGAAATGTTATCCTGCCCAAAGATAGCTTTTAAATGTAAAATGCAGGCCATGTGATTGCCATTTCCACCCTTGACACTTGAATTTTTTCAGCAATGATAATGAATGCCAAAAGTCAGTATTCTAACACTCATTAGCCATTAAAAGCAATGCTTCAGTAATATTTTATTTAAATCAAAGTTTTTTAGGTTAGGTATCATCATGCAACATTAGTTCCCAAAAATATGTCATCAGAAGTATTCCAAAAGCAATAACCCAGCTTCTGAAATTAGCTTTAACCCATTATACAGTAAGATATAATAAACCTGTAATCATTTCTATACGTATTCTTCTTAGTTTAAGTGTTTGAAGAAATCTGGAAACTTTTACGCATTCAAGTTTCCATTATTTGGAAGAACTGGAAATCAGGTAATCAGCAAGAAACATTTAGATTTTGGAATTGCTGTCAACACAAGTCTCTGGGGTGGCTGGGGAGAAAGTTCACGGTTATTGTTGGAAGCAAATTCAAGTCTGAATTGGGAAATCCTTTTATTATAAGAAAGGAATTCAGTTTATCTTTCTCACTTGCCAAGGGAATGGAGTTCCCAACTAGGTCATCAAGCAGGCTGTTGGTAATGACCTTTCAATAGAATGTTGTTATAAATGGAATCCTAATTCAATGAGTTATATGAATAAGAAGTTTCAGTTAAAGGCTTGCACGTGAAAGTTTTATTTTGTAATTCTAATAGAGAAATAGGAAGAAGAAAAACAAACAATATGTGTAAAAAACAAAATGCAAAATATTATATAAAGTTATACATTATTGAATCAATTTATACACTAGACTCAATGATCTGTATTTACTAATCTCATAAGTGAACTGGGTGAATTCCTCCCATATAATTTAATAAGAAAGCATAATTATATATCAGACAGGAGGCTTCGTATCTTATGCATATCTCTCTTTACTAAAGCTCATAGCAGAAATACATAAAAAAGCTTTATGGTAATCTAAAAATAAAAAACTCAAAAGGACTACCAATCCCAGCAGTCCCTGGGCCAACGTAGCCCCTCCCAGGCCTCAGCCTATATATGGGACTGTCTGAGGTAACCACATCCTCTTTCTTTCTGCTCATCGCAGTATTCAGATAAGTATTGATTGATATTTGACATACAGCTGTTTTGAGTGGCAGTGGGGAACCCCCCCTGCTTTTCTTCCGTTTTCCTCAGCTGTTTATTCATTTCACTGTATTGTATGCTGTTCTGCATGGTTTATTCACTGTAATTTTACTATTTAGAATAGCAATGTAATCTCCTTATTGCTGAAGTTTTTCGGGTTATTTGCCCTGTATTTCCCCTGTGCTCCATCTGCACTCGCTGGTCGTGGGGTGCGGACGCTGTCCCCCTCACACGACCACTACATGGTTGTGTTTTCCCCCGCCCGTCCCTCCACCGTTTGCCTGTCAGCGCTCGCAGCTTGACAAGCAGCGCCATCTTCTTCCCTTCTCCTCACGTTCTCTCGCTGAGGAGGGGCGGGACTCGGCGGCAACCATCCAATCAGCGCTCTGGTAAGCGTAGTCTCGCGAGACTTCGCCCCAGAGCGCGAAAGTAACGCGGGCTTTCTCCCTCACACCGCTGCCAGTGCAGGACGATCGGTGCATAGGTGAGGAAGCCTGCTGCGCTACTCCCATTCTCCCCCCCCTTATTAGCTTCTGCATTTGTGGATACTTGTTATCCACAACCCACATAACCAGTCAGACTTCTCCTTTTCTATGCTTACATAGGATCTGTAAGGATAGAACTCTTTCAGAGGAATTTCACTTGGTGCATATAATTATACTATAGTTATATAGAGTCTAAACTGACAAGTGACTAAATTGATTTAAATAATTATATACATAGATATAAAGAGGGGCCAGTGATTTTAAAACGCCTGCGGGTTATACACTCATGTCTGAGGATAATTATACTGCCCCCCTTGCAGGGGAGGCTTTTACCCTGGATACTACACAGTTCATGACGGCTGCTCAGATCCAGGATCTGATTAACATCTCTGTCCAGACGGCTCTGGCCTCGGCCATCCCGTCCACTGGAGCACACCCCTCAAAGCCTGCTACGATTAATCCGCCTCAAAATGGCGAACCGCCAAATAAGAAAGGCAAAGTTTCTTTCAAACAGAAACACATTCTAGCAGCACCTGACTCCCCGACAGGGGAAGAAAATAATTTGTTTCAGGCAGTTCCCTCCCCGGCCTGCCAACCTCAACATCCACCAGACTCTGACCGACCCCTGGGCCTCAGGGAGTTAAACATTAAGAGGCAACGGTCCTCTAGAAGGACTAAACCTGACTCCTATGTTGATTCCTCGGACGAGGACTCACCAGGTGCTTCAAGGAAAAGCGAGTCTGACGACTATGGGTCTGACGATGATAGACAGGATGCTGAGGATACGGCATTTCATTCCAATGCCAACCCTGATGCACAGGGAGAAAGCATTTTAGATGCCTTGGGGGAACCATTTTTCCACCCGGATGCCTTTGCTCACCCGCGATCCGGCGATTGGTCCCCCTTACCTCACGTATCTCAATACGTGGAGCTCTGGGCCAGGAAATCCCTGGACAGACCCGCCCGCAACAAACTTCGGGCCGAGTGCCCTAGACCCTCCATCCCCAACAAGGTGGTGGCCACACCTGAGGTGGACCCCATGCTGGCCAAATATCTGGCAAAATCGGGGAAACTCCCCAAAAAAGGGATTGAGCGTTCCTTTAAATCTATCCAGGAACGCATCTTAGATCTAATGGGACCCCTAACTAAAATTCTGAACTTATCAGAACAAGCGGCCGCTTCGGGTCAACCGGTAGATTTAATGCAACTACGCGGCTGGGCTCAGAGGGCTATTTGCCTAGTAGGCACGGCTAACACCTCCTGCTCGGTGGAGAGACGCCGCTCCATCTTAATGCGGCTAGACCCCCAACTTTCCCACCTGGCCGAGACCGAACCCGGTCCGGCGGCAGTCGGTATGCTCTTTGGGGATAACCTCCTCAAGGATATCAATAAGTTTGTGGGATTGTTTTCAGGACTTGATAAAGCCCAAACATCACTGAGAAAGTCAGGGGCCGTGAGAGTTTTTAACAGGGCCGGCAGAAGTAGAGGTCGATCTGCCGGCCGTGGGTCCACCTATAGGCCACAAAACAGACCTAACCCCCAAAACCATTATCAGCAGGCTCCTCCCACCTACCCCGTCCCAGTGGCGCAACCAGCACCGTTCTTTCCACCCCGAGGCAGACCATGGCGCGGACGCGGCGGACGTGGATACACCCGATCCCGGCCTCCATTCGGTGAGTATACCTTACACTCCACAACCACACATACCAGTGGGGGGACGCCTGAGGTATTTTATCCACGCCTGGTCTGCGATTACGGCAGACCCATGGATATTGCAGACGGTCGGGGGTTTTCAAATAGAACTTCTGTCGTCACCGACATTAAATGTGGTCCCTCATCCTATCAAGTTCACACGCCAAAACGTTGCTCTCATCGAGAACGAAATACAGGACCTCTGGTCCAAACAGGCGATTTTAAAAGTAGAGGATTTTTCCCCGGGCTTCACAAGCAACCTTTTCCTTGTCAAGAAGAAAGGGGGCGGGTTCCGGCCCGTAATAAACCTAAGAGACCTGAACCAACATGTCTGCTACAGACATTTCAAGATGGAGGGCATTCACTGCCTCCGAGACCTCCTACAACCGGGAGACTGGTTAGGGAAAATAGATTTGAAGGACGCCTATCTCACCGTCCCTATTCACACAGAGTCACAACACCTACTCCGATTCCGCTGGAAAGGCCAGATATGGCAGTTCACCTGCCTCCCATTCGGGCTATCGTCGGCACCATGGTGTTTCACGAAGTTGATGAAACCAGTGGTGGCATCGCTACGAAGCAGAGGGGTACGTCTGATTATTTATCTGGACGATATCCTTATCATGGCCCACTCAAGGGTCCTAGTTTCCCTTCACATGGCATGGACGGTCTCCCTGCTACAAACACTGGGTTTCTTACTCAACCAGAAAAAATCGGTCCTAAATCCGGCCCAGGTGATGGAATTCTTGGGTTTCCTAGTGGACACCAAACAAGCTGTCCTCCGTCTCCCAAAAACAAAATTAGCCCTAATTCGCAAGGAAATCAGGGCAGTGCTTCGCAAAGGCTCCTTATCCTTAAGGGTTCTGGCCCGCTTAGTGGGGCTCTTAGCTGCATCCATACAGGCCATCTTCCCAGCCCCACTTCATTACAGAGCTCTTCAGAGGCTCAAGATTTTACACCTTCGCCAGGGCCTCAGATATGCGGACGAGATCCCTCTCTGTTCGGAGGCAATAGAAGAACTACAATGGTGGCTTCGCCACGCAGTCGAGTGGAACGGCAAGACCATCTTCAATTCCGGTCCCGACATCATCATAGAGTCGGACGCGAGTCGCCACGGCTGGGGCGCCCGATGCGGGGCAGATTCCACAGGGGGGACTTGGTCTACCTCCGAATCGGAATTGCACATCAATGCTTTGGAACTGCTGGCGGCATTCTTTGCCGTCAAGAGCTTCATCCCACAGGCTTCCGATTGCTGTGTACTATTCCGCATGGACAATGTGGCCGCGGTTCAATACGTCAACCGCTTGGGAGGCACCAGGTCCAGGATCCTTGCAGACCTGGCGAAGGAGTTCTGGCACTTCTGCTTGGCCCGCAACATTGTCCCTATCGCGGAATATATTCCAGGAGTCTCCAACACGGTAGCCGACTGGTACTCACGCCACCTTGTCGATTCCAGCGACTGGCGGCTGGATCGCTCTGTGTTCCACCTTTTGGAACGTCTTTGGGGCCCGTTGAACATGGATTTGTTCGCCTCTCGCCTCAACCACCAGCTGCCCCATTTCTTCAGCTGGAGGCCCGACCCAGAAGCATCCGCGGTGGACGCTTTTCGTCACATTTGGCCAGAGGGAACTCATTACGCGTTTCCCCCATTCCAGATGATACCCAGAGTTCTCCTCCACGCCTCGAATCAACAGGCAACAATTGTGCTGATCACACCCTGGTGGCCGACACAACCCTGGTTCCCTCTCCTCTTGGGGATGGTCGTGGATTACCCCAGACTGATTCCCCTGTTCCCACTACTGCTGACCAACCCGTCCGGGGAATCCCATTCACTAGTAGTGGAGGGCAACCTCCACCTCCTAGCATGGCTGATTTCAGGATCTCAGAAGCGGATATCGACCTTTCAGGGTCAGCTAGGGATCTCCTCGACGTGGCCTGGGCCCCCGGGACTAGATCAACCTACCGGTATGCTTGGCGACTCTGGGTTCGTTGGTGTGATCAACAACAGGTTGATCCCATACACGCCCCTGTATCTGTAGTGGTGAATTATTTGGCAGAATCTTTTGATTCCGGCAAATCTTACAGCTCCATCAACATATACCGCTCGGCTATATCAGCATACCACTGTCCAGTTAACTCTTTAGCTGTGGGAAAGCACCCATTGGTCTGTAGACTTCTTCGGGGTATTAAATTCCAACGCCCCCCTAGGCCTAGGTATCAGACAACTTGGGACGTCTCCAAGCTACTTGACATGTTTGCTTCATGGGAAGACAATGATGGACTATCCCTACGATTGCTGTCTTTCAAACTCACAGTTCTACTCTGTTTGGTCTCGGTCAAGCGCGTCTCGGACGTGAGAGCGTTAGACATTTCCAGGCGCCAATTTTCGCCTCAAGGGGTCAGATTTTCGGTGGTCCGTAGGACAAAAACGGGTATTCAATCTGTCTTCTATCCCTTTTTTCCCACTCATCCGCGACTTTGCGTAGTGCGCTGTCTACAATCTTATGAGGCACACACGTCTGTTCTTCGACCACTGAATCTTTCCCAGCTCCTGGTCTCGTACGTAAAACCCCATCATCCAGTCTCTTCCGCTACCTTGGCACGGTGGGTACGTTCCACCATGGAGATGGCGGGCATAGACATCTCCCTGTTTGGAGCACATTCTACTAGGGGCGCTATGGCTACGAAAATCGTCTCCTCTGGAGGCTCGCTTTCTGACCTACTTAGGGCAGCTGATTGGTCCTCAGAGTCCACCTTTCGTAATTTTTATTTCAGACCGGAGGCCCATGTGTCCATGTCAATTTTATGAGGTTTATCTGCATTGTATACATTGTTAACTCTATTGTTTGCTTTGAACTTGCATAAGATACGAAGCCTCCTGTCTGATATATAAATTGAGATTTTCCTAGCCTGTGAAGGAAAATATTAGTTATATGAAGACAGGAGGCGAGTATCTTCCCTCCCTTCCCATCCCTATTACGATTATTTCTCTTCTCCTTGCAGGTTATTGAACATTACGGTCCTCATCCTGAAATGCGGATGGCCTAAGTTGCTCACAATCCCTGTTGGATTGCAGTTGGTATGTTTTGCCTGAAGATGACGGTCCGGTCGGCCCAGAGGATCCGGTTTTCCCTTGATCCCCGTTGGGATGAAGTCAGTTCGGATGAAACGGTCCAGTTGGTCATTCCCTTTCGCTCCCTTCAGACGCGGATAGCGTGTTCCAGTAAGGAAGTCCCTGACCATCGCAAGGAGAGAGGATCGGACTTACGTTTTCCTCATTGCACGGATTGACACAAAGAAAGAGGATGTGGTTACCTCAGACAGTCCCATATATAGGCTGAGGCCTGGGAGGGGCTACGTTGGCCCAGGGACTGCTGGGATTGGTAGTCCTTTTGAGTTTTTTATTTTTAGATTACCATAAAGCTTTTTTATGTATTTCTGCTATGAGCTTTAGTAAAGAGAGATATGCATAAGATACTCGCCTCCTGTCTTCATATAACTAATATTTTCCTTCACAGGCTAGGAAAATCTCAATTTATTGTGTCAGATCAATATAAAATATTCCATCTGAAATTTCCAAACACAGCCTGCAGGTGGAGTTTTTAGTTCCCTTTCTTGTTTTTCAGGTTTTCTTTAGTCTATATTTTGTTTATAGGGCTCAATAGCTCAAGATGAAATCTACATACACCCCATCTCCTCCCCAGTCTCTTCGTCACTCCAAAAGAAGCTTCAGTAGGAGACAGTAGGAGACAGTGGAGTTCATTTAATTAAGGAACACAAACTGTTCAATTAGTTACAAGATTGTTCACTTAGCTTACCAAATAAGATGAATGAGGATGAATAATTCCTGTGCAAACAAAAATAATATACTTATTATAAAGCTCAACTTAATATCCTTATCATCTTTAAACTAACTAATTAGATTAATATCATGGATCAAAAACCTTAAACAAAGTTAAAAAAAGAATGGTTGCCATTCAGCTTAAAGTAACACTAATCAATTTCCTAGGTTTCCAAAAAGAATCCAACCATTTAATGACACTGTAATCTATTTTTAATTAAATTGTATGTCAGAACGTACATTTCCGGTCTAATGTTCCGCCTACAAGCTATAGAAGAATTCTAATGTTGTATGACTAGTAATAATAATATTTAATAATTATTATTACTAGTCAACCAACATTAGAATTTTTCTATAGCCTATGGGCCGAGCATTTGACCAGAAATGTACAATTGCAGCGTCGTACAGTTTAGCTGCTCCGTCGAATCTTCTTTGAACATTCGACAGACACCTTAAGCCTTCAATGACAGATTTGACATTTGTATGTTTGTATGTTTTTCGATGGTTTGTCCAATCTTCGTCGTTCATGTTGAATTGTCAAGTTAGTTCTAGCTATTTTACTGCTCCTCCTCTTTGGTTACAATCAGCCAATACATTCATCATCATCATTTTTTTTATTTTACTTCCCCCACCCAATTCCAGCAGAGATCTTTTCTCTCTATAATGTCGAATCTTTTATCTCTATAATGTTGAATCTTTTCTCTCTATGTAGATTAATCTTGGACTAATAGAGTTAAGGTTAGGCACATTCGACTGACGAAAACGAAAATAAAGCATTTGTTTATGTTGGATCTTTCATTTTTCGTATTCTGCACTTTCGTTTTCGTTTGTTAAAACAATAAAGAAAATAGCTGAAATTCGGACAAAAACGAATGCACATGTCTGGTGGTCATGTGCATTGCTCTATGCACACTACACATTCCATAGTCCATATTCTTTAGTCTATGTTGGGAGCAAGCAAGAGATGACTGTAGCAACCCTCTAACAATAAGTTGTTTCACAACAGCAAAATAAAATAAAAATAGGAACTTGGAGATTTTTAGCAGGCTGAAAGCAATAGGAGATATTTTTTAAATTAACAGTACATACTTAAATATAATATTTTTCTTTTTAAACCAGAGTGTAATGTCATTTTAAGGATAACTCTTTTAGTGAAAATTTTCAGCTAGGTAAGGTGCATTTTACCCATGTTTTTTTCTTTGTGCTGTTTCAGTTTCAAAAACACAGCTGCGGTGGCTCAACGCGATTGGCACTGCGCTGACAAGCCATTCACCTCTGCAGCTAGGGTGAATTGAGTTTGGTGGTCTCAGCCCGACTCCCGGTGGGTGTGCTATGCGAGGTAAGCCTGCGCTTAGTACGCCCACCCCCCTCCCACAAAAAACACCACACTTATACACGCACTCGAAATTCGGTTAACATGCACGCACTTTGACCACGCGGTCTCTAAAAAAAGAGAGGCGAAGGACTAACGGGGGCTGGTTGAGCGGGCTAATCCTCTCACTCCCTTATAGGGAGTCCCTCTGCCCCGTTGGGCTTCAAAGCGGAGCAGGTAGGGCAGGCTGTGTGGGAGGACCCCCTCACACACCCGCCATTGCCACCCGGGGCATGGAGAAAGGTGGCAGATTGCCCCTGGGGGAGGCCTGCCTACTCCCAACTCCTGCAGTCTGGCTCCTCTCTCGAGTACACACACAAAATACACTTAAAAAAAAAAAACACTGTGATCACAGCAGAAATAACATTATACCTCAACAGTTTAAAGCTCAACATTATTCAGATATAAAAACTTAAAAATAAGCTACTAAAGAAATCCTGCCCCCGTGTATAGGGCAGAGCTACATGCCAATGACGTTATCACGCTGTTATTTCAGAACCGCTAAGTGGTGAGAGTCCGGTACATGCACATGTGTTGTATATTTTACGGTAATTTGGGGTTTTACCCTTATGAGGGCTTTTAATCCATTTTTATTTTTAATAAACACAGTGAGCACTATTAGTCCCTTTCTCTTTTATGTATGTTTTTCCCATGATTTAAGAGAGTGAATTTGGACTGGCTGGTCAATCCCATTGGGGGATAAAAAGCTCTGTATAACCTCATTTGTTATTGAAGGCCAGCAAAGGAAGTGAGCATATTGGAATGATCATGTAATGGAGCGCATATTTTCACTGGTAAAATATTAATTGAGAAGATCGCTTTTCTGTCACGGGTGGTTAACACACTATGGAGTATGGATGAGCCCGCGGTTCGAGTCAAACGTAAGTTCGACTCGAACATTGGGTGTAAGTTGGCTCGCAAACTAATCGAACATATGGGGTGTTTTTGGAAAATTTGAGCGCCGTGGAACGCCCCATAATGCACTGCGAGATCGTCTGATGATTGGCCAAACCAATTTGCATGCTTTGGCCAATCACAGCACTCTCTGCTGTGAGAGCCATAACTGGCCAGAGGCACAGTGTCTTTGGCCAATCATGGCACAGGGGGACTAAGCTATATAGGGCTGCTTACATAGCGGCCGTGTATAATGTGTGGACGGAGATGGATTGAGCTAGATTAGGCAGGCAGGTTAGTTAGTGGCGTGCAGGCAGTGTATTTAATATACATATATATATATATAGAGAGAGAGAGATAGAGATAGATATAGTATATATATATATATATATATATATATATATATATACTCTGCATTTAGTGCAGACTCTATATTCAGTGTAGACTCTATATTCAGTCAGTACAGGCAATGTAGTATATATAACACAGTGTATTGAAGTGTTTAAGGGGGACCCCGCGGCAAATGGCTTGGGGGTCCCACCAAAATCCCTCCAGGTCTGGTATGTAATTTAAGGAGAACCCTGTGCCAAAATGTAAAAACAAATGGCATGGAGTCCCCCCAAAATCCATACCAGACACTAATCCGAGCAAGCAACCTCGCAGGCCAGAATAGGGGGGAGAAGTGAGCGCCCCCCTTCTGAACCATACCAGTCCGCTTGCCCTCAACATGGGGAGGGTGCTTTGGGGCCCCCCCAAAGCACCTTGTCCCCATGTTGATGGGGGGAAGGGCCTTATTGAAATCTGGAATCTCCCTTTAACAATGGGGCCCCCAGATACAGGCCGCCACCTATATGAATGGGTATTGGGTACATTAAACCCCTACCCATTTACCAAAAAAAGTGTTAGAACCACAAAAGACAGTTTTTGACAAGTCCTTCATTAAAAAAAGTGTCCCGTAATGTCCATCCTTCTTCAATAAAGCTCAGACTCAATGGGAGGTGTCCCGCCGACTACTGTCTTTTCACTGTGACAGCTGTTATATAGGCAAGGGCGGGGTCATCCAGTGATGTAACCAAGTGACCCCACCCCTTCAGACATCATGTGCCACCAGAGGGGGCGGGGTCATCCGGTTATGTCAGCGGGTGGCCCTGCCCTTGCCTTTATAACAGCTGTTAACGCGAAAAAGACAGCAATCGGCGGGACGCCTCCCATCAAGGAAGAGCTTTTTTTTTTTCGGTCTGTCGGCACCGTGATTGAAGAAGGATGGACATTGCAGGACACTTTTTATATAAAGGAATTGTCAAAAACTGTATTTTGTGTTTTTTACTCTTTTATTTGGTGAATGGGTAGGGGTACAATTTACCTGTTACCCATTCACATGGGAAGGGGGCGGGATCTGGGGGTCCCCATGTTAAAGGGGGCTTCCAGATTCCGATAAGCCCTCTGCCTGCAGACCCCCACAACCACCAAGCAAGGGTTGTGGGTAGGAGGCCATTGTTCCAATAAACACGGGGACAGGGTGCTTTGAGGGAGTCCCCAAAGCACCCTTCCCATGATGAGGGCATGTGGCCTGGTATGGTTCAAGAGGAGGGGGCGCTCGCTCACCCCCCATCCTGTCCCCCAGGCTGAATGTTCGAATAAGGGTCTGGTATAGATTTTGTGGGGACCCCCACGACAATTATTTTTTATATTTTTTCCTTGATTTTTATCTTTATTACCGGGATCCGGCAAAATATTACGGCTGCAAGCAAGTTTAAATTACATTTTTTCCTTTAGAAAATGTTTCTGCGGGACTGAAAAACACATCAGATAGATGGGCTACTTTACAGGTAGACTAAGGGGACCCCCCAGGTATGATATTTAATGGAATATTTAATTTTTATTGTTTCACTTTAAGCATTCTTAAAATCACTGCTCCTAAAAAAAACTGTTGTTTTTAAAACTTTTTGCATTGACACAGGGGCACTACCCAGTTCCCATACACTTTTTTTTGGCAATAACTTGCATATTAGGCTTTAAAATTAGCACTTTTGATTTTTCTTGTACAAAGAGTTTTATTGAAAAAGGTACATCAACAAACAAAAAGAGTACAAAAGAGAAAAAGACTGTGGTGGACACAGCATAAGGTATCAAACATCAGAACAAATAGTCCGTAGACCTGAGATCAATCCGGCACTTAGGGATCCAAAAGCGAATCCAGAAAACCGGCAATACAATGTCCTCAACTCCAGTAGCCTGCTAAATTAACCTAATGTCGGCTTAGGTGACATACCGGCTAACACGCCGGGGCAAATGTAGAACTTAAAAGCAAAGTTACTATACGATACACAACATTACCAAAATATAAAAAAAAATAAAAAAATAAAGATATTAAATAAAATAACAAACCAAAAATTTAAATTCAAGCAGGCACATAGCAGAGGATATCAGTTTTTCAAAATATAAAATAAATAATGCATCCTGTGTCCAGGGCCGACAGGACCAGGCCCGAGGGCCCAAGCCACAAAGAACAAAGAAAGAGAGGATGAAAAGAGAGTCCACTAGATAGGTTGCATGAGCAAGTAGCAATGAAGAGAAAGAGGAAAAGAAATAGAGAAAAGAAAATAGAAAAATGAAAGAAAGAAAAATAGAAAGAAAGAAAGAATGAAAGAGAGAAGGGGGTCCACGGGGCAGGGGGAACAGAGACCTATCAAAGAGAAAGTAGTGTTGGGTTAAATCGTGAAAGGTGGTTGTTAGCCACCCAGGGTTGCCATACCCTGAGAAATTTATCGTGGGTATCTGCTAACACAGCAGTGAGTTTCTCGTTAACCATAATATCATTAATGCAGTTTTTAACTGCTTCGAAACTGAGAACCGGGGTTTTCCTGGCCCTTGCAATGATCAATTTAGTTGCAGTAAAAACATGCGCCGCCAGCTGGCGTTCAGGGCGGAGAAGCTCCGTGATCGGTTTCCATAAAAGGGCCTCAAAAGGGTCCTTCTTTAGGTTGGTATCAAAGAGGTTGCGGAGCAACGCATACACTCTAACCCACAATCTGCATACCCTGGGACAGGTCCACCAGATATGTGCCATGGTACCCTCCTGAGAGCATCCACGGAAACACAAAGGGGAATACGAAGGTATGAAACTCGCCAGTCTGGCCGGGGTATAGTACCACCTATAGAACACTTTATAAGCGTTCTCCTGAAAAAGAACATTGGTAGAGCATTTAGACAATGCCATGGTCATAGCCTGCCAATCTTCCGGATCGAGTTGCCTCCCGAGTTCAGCCTCCCACTGAAGGTGGTAAGGTCTCAAGGGCGGTCTCCTAGAGTTGATAATCTCTGTATAAACGAGAGATATGAGTCCCGGGGAATGGGGGCGCGATCTACATAAGCTTTCAAAGGGGGTCATGGTATAGGGGGTAGGTTGGGATCTGATTAGGCGTTGGAGGAAATGTCGAAGTTGCAAGTAACTATAGTGTTCCCTGAGAGGAATATCATGGGAGGAACGTAAAAGCGAATAAGAAATAATCTTGGTTGGGGAGAGCATAGAATGAACGTCTACAAAGCCGTGTTCAGTCCACCATGTAAACTGTAAGGGGTTATCCCTACCCGGAGGAAATAACGGGTTATGAAGGAAACGAAGTAATGGCAGATGGGGGGAGATCAGACCCGCAGAATATTTAACCGCATCCCACAATCTAAGGGAATGGGCCAGACAAGGACCTATAGAGGACGGGCGATGTGCACGAGGGAGCCATGGAAGAGAGGCTAGAGGTGTTGGGTGAGAATCCACCAAGTCAAAAGTAGCCCACAGCGGCATTTGCTGTTTCTCGTGGAGGCGAGACAACGGAGCGATACCCGCCGCGGTATAGTAAGCATGCAAATTAGGGACCGAGAGGCCACCATTGATTCTGCGTGCAAAAAGCACTTGCCTCCTAATCCTGGGCCTCTTGGGGCCCCAGATAAACTGCAAAATTTTACGTTGGTGAATTCTAAGGATGTGAGAGGGTACCTGAACCGGTAAAACCCGAAAAAAATAAAGCAATTTCGGAAGATAGGTCATTCGTACCGTCGCCACCCTCCCGAACCAAGAGAGCGGAAGAGTGGACCAAGAGGTGAGCATAGCTGTCAGTTTGCCAAACAAAGAAGGAAAGTTGGCTTGATACAGTTCGGAATACTTCGGGGTAAGCTTAATCCCCAAGTAGGGTAATGAGGTCAACCACTGAAAAGGGAACGCAGACCGTAAAGAGTCTAAATCCGAGGGGCAAATATTGATAGACATCGCCTTCGACTTTGCCTGGTTGACAGCTAAGCCTGAGAACAAGGCAAAAGAATCCAAAAGTGACAACAGATTGGGGAGAGAAATTCTAGGTTTGGTGATGGTCAGCAGAATGTCATCTGCAAATAATGACAATTTGTGCGAAGTACCCGCCACCTCCACCCCTGACACGTCCGGATGGGATCGAATGGCCTCAGCCAAAGGCTCAAGAGCCAGGACGAACAGGAGCGGGGAAAGCGGGCAGCCCTGCCGCGTCCCCCTCCTAATAGGGAAGGTGGACGACTCAAAACCATAGTACCGAACCTTGGCCTGGGGGGAGTCATAGATAGCTGAAATCCAGCTCAAAAAAGAAGCACCAAAGCCATAATGGGTAAGGACTTGTGTCAAATAAGGCCAAGACAATGTGTCAAAGGCCTTATTGACATCAAGGGACAAAAACATCGTTTCCAGGGACCTAGCATGTACAATATGTTGAATTTGAAGAAGCCGTCTAATCGCATCCCCCGCTTGTCGATGAGGGACAAATCCCACCTGATCTTTCTTTATCAGGCGTGGGAGAAAAGAATTCAGGCGGTTGGCCAATATCTTAGTCAAGATTTTCATATCAATATTTATTAAAGAGATTGGCCTGAAATTAGCCCAAGAGGAATGGTCCCTATCCGGCTTCGGGATCATTACAATGTTAGCGGTCAGCAAATCAGGCGTGAACGACTGTCCCTTCTGTATAGGGTTGTACATGGCCGCCAAATGCGGGGCCAGGACGTCCGCTAGCTTCCGATAATACAAGGCCGTGAAGCCATCCGGGCCTGGTCTCTTGCCGATCTTCAAGTCCTTAATACATTGAAGAACTTCCTGGACCTGAATATCCCGGTCCATCAAAGACTTATGTGGGTCTGATAGAGAAGGTAAGGATAAGCCAGACAAAAAAGTATCTAGACCCTGGGTAGATGAGTGAGTAGGGGGGGAATAAAGCTTTGTAAGACGGTGGCGGAATTCATCCAATATCCGTTGTGGATTACCCGTGAGGACGTTGTGGCGGGTACGCAGGTTTATGGGGGCACATTTAGGGGCAAAGGTTCGGAGTCTATTAGCCAGCATCGCGTTAGGTTTATTCGCCTTGGCGTACCACTTTTGGC
This sequence comes from Rana temporaria, assembly GCF_905171775.1. Classification (NCBI taxonomy): domain Eukaryota; kingdom Metazoa; phylum Chordata; class Amphibia; order Anura; family Ranidae; genus Rana; species Rana temporaria. The sequence continues at coordinate 407,081,583 of NC_053492.1, forward strand.
GAGCCCAACGTAAAGTGCGTTCGGCATCATCGGTCAAACACAAGTCCAAGTCCGTGCGGGCCGCATCTAAAAGCCTGCGATTCGCCGGGGAGGGAGCCTGCTTGAAGGCCGTAGACAAGACCTCCAAACGCTTTTCCAACGCTCGACGAGCTTGAATACGCTCTCTCTTACGGTGTGACGCTATGCGAATCACATGGCCCCGAAGGACCACTTTATATGCTTCCCACAACGTCACTGGGGAAGAGACAGTTCCCGTATTGAGATTAAAATAGTCCTTAGAAGCTTCTTGAATATCTTTAAGAATTGCTTTAAAAGATAGAAGAGAGTCATTCATGACCCATGGGGCAAATTGCGGTTTGCTAAGAAGAGAGTGACACACTGTCAAAACAGGGTCATGATCTGACCAGGGGGCAGCTAAAATGGAAACAGAGTCGACCAAAGGAAGATGTTTCCGGAGTACAAACATATGGTCGATCCTGGAATGGGAATGATGAGGATGAGAATAATGGGTATAGTCCCTACCAAGGGGATGAAATTCCCGCCAGAGATCCACCAAGTCGTGATTACGCAAAGCCCGTAGAAATTTTTTAGCAGCGGGAGATGGGGACGTATGTTCCGATGGATACTTGTCAAGCGAGGGGCTCAGCGACACATTGGAGTCACCTGCTAGCAGAAGTGTGCCCTTCTGATGGGCCATTAACAGGGAGCAGACATGGGTAAGAAAGGGTCCCGGATTATCATTCGGAGCATAGTAAGTCATGATAGTTACCTCATTATCCTGAACAGTACCCTGCAAGAGGAGGTATCTGCCATCCGGATCAGCGATCTGTTTACTGCAAATAAATGGAACTGAATTGCGTATGGCGATAAGAACCCCTTTCTGCTTAGTAGGGCCATTGGCTAAATAAACTTGGGAGTAGTTTGCAGCAAAATACTTAGGACAAGAAGAAATGGAGAAGTGGGTCTCCTGCAAACATGCTATATCAATGTTTTGTTGTTTAAGGTATTTGAAAACTTTGACTCTTTTTTGAGGGGAGTTCATGCCCTGGACATTCAGGGACAACCAGCGAAGGGTCATTGGATCAGGAGAATATCTCTATGATGTACTCCGTCCGCACACCCCGGGGACCAAAGAGGAGAGGGGGAGAGAAGGAAAGAAAAAGAGGCAGAATGAAGAAAGAGAAAAGCAGAAGACAAGAAAGGGCAAAGTAGAGCTTGAAGTAGAGCAAAAACTAGGAACATAGATGCATCATGACGTGGGCACTGAGGCCCACAATGGGGTGGGACCATGACTAAGAGAAACGTCCCAGTCAGGTGCCAACACATGAGGGGAGCAGTGGTCCGTCGGAACCACCAGCCTATTGTGAAAAAAAATAGATAAATTGAAATAATATTAGCACAGAAACTAAGAAATTTTGTAAAAACAGAGCAAAATCAAAAAATAAAAAGGGGAGAACCATGTTCAAACAACACCAAAAATGGCGACTACCACTGGCAGTCAACATATTAATATATAAGACGTGCAGGTCCCCCGAGCCCCCAGAGACGACCATCGTAAGGCCGCCCACTCTAGGATGCAGGAGGGACCAGTGCAGCACGACCATAACCACGACCCCCCCGCCCCACAGGGCAGGAGCGGAGGGCCGTGGCATGGCATCCCTAGAGACACCCAATTTGGTAAACTGTGGGAGCGTCCCCCGCCCCAAATGCACCCCCCCCCCCACAACCCCCCAAAAAGGCACAAATAATTAAAGCAAACAAATTAAGAAGTAAAATAAAAATAAAAGTCAAATCACAGCCCGACCCGCTCGGGCAAGATGCGGGGATATCAACGGAGGAGGGGGCAGAAAGGCACGTTCAGGCCAAGGCCTCGTATGGCAATAAAGGGAGGTCAATCAGTGCCCCGGGCCACCATCTCACTAGCGGGGCGGCCAACAGGGCGACCCCCCTCCTGTCACACAGTCACGGTCAGAACTGGGCAAAGTAACAGCAGGGGGACACAAACCAAAAACCGCCAACCCGATCCATGTGTGGGATTAACAAGAGAGCAACGTTCAGATGGTGCAGCACAGGATCAGGCAGGCCTTAAAAAAAAAAAAAAAAAAAAAAAATTGGGTGTAATCAAGATGAAAAAGAAACAAAAAGTAGGTAAGTTCAGCCATTGTTGGAATGCTGAAAACGCTGGGCCTGTAATTCCCGCAGGGCCTGGGATCCAGACTGAGAACCCTGAGAAGCCCGGGAGAGCTGACGGGGTGGTCCGGAGGGTCCGGGCCTGGAGGATGAAGTTGGAGCATCATGCTGGGATGGAGGGAGGCCCAATTGGAGATCCTGGAAGTGACGCCTCAGATCGGCAGGGGAGGTAGCTTGGAAGTAGCACTTTTGATTTTTCATGTTTGTGTCCCATAGACATTAATGATATTCGCGTGTTCGCACAATTTTTTTGCCTGTTTGTATGTTCTGGTGCGAACCAAACCGGGGGATGTTCAGCTCATCCCTACTATGGAATAAATGACTGAGCTGTTCTAATTTAAGGGACAATAAGGACTGGTTAATTTTTAAGGACTGGTTAATATTATTATTTAATGCATTTTGTGTTGTGCTGTACTATTTTGTTTGATAAAAAAAAACACAAATCAGTTCAGCTCTGTAATCATTAATATTTCACTGAGAGGAAGAATCAGCCCAAGGAACTGATCCATCCCTGGGCTGACAAGAAGCATGCTGATAGGAGGAGAAAGTAGAGTGACAGAGAGATGCGCTCATTTGGGTTTACTAATGCTGCAATCAGACCATCAGAGAACATCTAGTAACAAAAAAAGTATTATTAAGGAAATCTCTGAATAAAAAGTGAATATTGCAGCATAGCTGATTTTGTTACTTTTTTATTGGCATGTTAATTTTATCCTATTTTTGGAAAACATTCTTATCTATTTTTTTTTTTGCTGCAGTTGTCTTCTTTGAATTTCCTCCTTGTCTCATATCTACTTTCTTGTCCCTCTGATCTTTACTCCTGTTCACCACTATATGACTAAAGCCCTGTACACACGATCGGTCCATCCAATAAAAACGGTCTGATGGACCGTTTTCATCGGTTAACTGATGTAGCTGACTGATGGTCAGTCGTGCCTACACACCATCGGTTGAAAAAAACTATCGTGTCAGAACGCGGTGACGTAAAACACAACGACATGCTGAAAAAAACGAAGTTCAATGCTTCCAAGCATGCGTCGACTTGATTCTGAGCATGCGTGGATTTTTAACCGATAGTCGTGCCTACTAACGATCGTTTTTTTTTCTAACGGTTAGGAATCCATCGGTTACATTTAAAACAAGTTGGCTTTTTTTTAACCGATGGATAAATAACCGATGGCGCCCACACACGATCAGTTTGGACCGATGAAAACGGTCCATCAGACCGCTCTCATTGGTTTAACCGATCGTGTGTACGTGGCCTAAGAGTTAGATTTGTCATGAGCAGAGGAAATAACTGACGCTATGGCATCCAGGGTTCCAACACAACCCTTGCCTTTCCCACTCCTAGATTGGCCATAAACACATAATCACCCCTTATACTGCCCCTGACATGAGATAGCAATGGAATGACATTTCCCAGTCAATTTCTCATCTAATGTCATACTTCTTTTTAGATAATGATGACTTTTTAAAAACAAAATTTTTAGCTGCTCCCCAAAACTGACAGCAATAACATACATTAATATTTTTTTATCATTTTATTTGACAGTTTGCATGGGATGTGGAATGTTTGACAGAGGCACTGTCTAAAGCTTGTTTTTGAATAAAAATATTCTTTCCACTTAGGTCTGTAAGTCAAAATAATTATATGCAATTGGAGTACAATGCTTATGGTTTAGTTAAAGTTAGAAGAACTTTGGGAACAAATAAAACACAACACACGCAGTATGCAATCTAAAAACAAGTGTAAGATTTAGCTTTACAAACACAGCAAGAATAAGAACATCAAATAACTCTCCTTTGGGGGAGCTTTTGTAAATGTTAGTTCCATTTTACAAAGATTTCTACTTCTTTTTTTTTTACCTGTTCTTTATTTTTCTTCTTCTTCTTCTTCTTCTTCTTCTTCTTCTTCTTCTTCTTCTTCTTCTTTCCTCTTACAGCTAGGCTTTTTTTGGGGGGGAAATTGGGAACTGTGGTTGGCTTTGCTTAATGACCTTATAAACTTTAGATTCATGAAATGCCAATGGGCTTTAACCCCCAGAAATGAGGTCCAATTTTTTTCCAAAACAAAAGCAAATTCTGTTATTTCAGGGCAATAGTTTTAAAAATATGAAATCATTGCATAGCAAACAAAAGTTATTTCCTTTGGTTTTATTTTCCAAATCTACAATCTAATTCTAAAGGCTAATTTATAGCCATCCATATGTCTCTAGTTTTTTTTTTATCTTAGACCCCTTTCACACTGGAAGGTGGGTGCATCGGTGGTAAATCGCCGCTATTTTTAGCAGCGCTTTAACGTCAATTTTGCTGCGATATTCAGCCGCTAGCGTGGTGCTTTAAACCCTCACTAGGGGATGAAAAAGGGTTAATATCAGTGGCAGCGGCGCTTTGCCGGTGGTATAGCCGCGGTGGCCATTCATTTCAATGGACAGGAGCGGTGGAAGAGCGGTATACACACCGCTCCTTCACCGTTCCAAAGGTGCTGCTAGCAGGACTTTTTTTAGTGTCCAGCCAGCGCAGCGCTCCAGTGTGAGGAGCGGCTCTTTCAGGGTGCTTTGCAGGCACTATTTTTAGCATTATAGGGCTAGATTCACAAAGGGGATACGACGGCGTATCTCCTGATACGACATCGTATCCCTGTTTCTATCTATGCGACTGATTCATAGAATCAGTTACGCATAGATATCCCTAAGATCCGACAGGTGTAATTGTTTTACACTGTCGGATCTTAGGATGCAGTACCGCGGCAAACCAGCGTCGGGTATGCAAATTAGGAGTTCATCCACGACGGATTTTCGCGTTCGCTACGTCGCCGCTAGTGTTCCGTCGCAAGGTTAGTCGTCGTTTTAGGTGCCCTAACTTTAGTCAGCAAATGTATTGCTGTCTAAAGTATGGCCGTCGTTCCCGCGTCGAAATTTAAAAATGAACGTCATTTGCGTAAGCCGTCCGGGAACACGGAATTACGTTACGCGCGTCGCCGTTCGAAAAAATGACATCATGGCACACAAAGCACGACAGGAATTGCGAAACTGAGCATGCGCAGTAGGTACGGCGCGGGAGCGCGCCTAATTTAAATGGCACACGCCCATTTGAATTGGGCCGCCTTGCGCCGGAGGCCGCCGGCGTAGTTTTCAGCGCAAGTGCTCTGTGAATCAGGCACTTGCGATGAAAACTTGCGGCGGTGTAACGTATCTAGGATACGTTACGCCGCCGCTCCCCTACGTGAATCTGGCCCATAGTGCCTGCAAAGCTCCTCAGTGTGAAAAGGGTCTTATTGATGTGGTAACATGAATGGTAACATTTTCTTCTTTAGGCTTTCTCTCCTTAACCAGGCATATGTTAAATTGAACATCTACTTTTCAAATTAAGGTTAGAGTTCTTTTTTTTTTCTTTTTCTTTATTGCAAGACCATATAAACCTTATAAAAGGTTTTCATTGGTTAGTTAAGTCTCTGGACCTCTCCTTGAACTGGTTTTCCAGCAAATCCTTAAGCCATGTACACACAATCAGTTTGTCCGATAAAATATGATCGATGAACTGTTTTCATCTGACAAACTGATCGTGAATCCAATGGTTCTTCAAAACATTACTAAAGTTATGTATTTGTCAGCCTGAGTCTGGTGGATGTGTGTAGCGTGTCATTCACAGCATTGCATATGGCAACACATTTGCATAAACACATGGGCCTTCGTGCATTAGACATCCAATTATTTTTGAATAAGCTCTAAACATGCCTCAAATCATAAAGAAATGCACCTGCACAACTTTTTGGAAAACTTAATATACTGCAATACACAGAGAAGTCACACCTCTGCAATATCATAAGTTAAAGTATGGGGACATTTTTCTGATACTGTGTGCTACTGTGTGAATAGACATGCAGATTTACCTGCACATTACCATGCGTTGAGGTAATGCTAATGACTACAATGCAAAAGTATGAATTATTATTGTACAGGATTTATATAGCAGCAACGCTTTACAACATGAGGACATACATTACAGTTACAATACAATTCAATACAGGAGGAGTCAGAGGACCCTGCTCTTTGGAGCTTACAATCTAGGAGTGAGGGTCAAGTAATACAAAAGGTAATAACTGTGGGGGATGATCTGATGGAGAAAATAAAAGTAGAGTTGTTAGATAGGGGCAGAATAGGATTCCTTGAAGAGGAGAGTTTTCAGGGATTGTCTAAAAGCAAACAGTAGGAGATAGTTGGACAGATTGGGGTAGGGTGTTCCATTGGATAGGAGAGGCTTGCGAAAGTCCTGGAGGCGTGCATGGGACAAGGGAACTAGAGAGCAGGAGGTCTTGAGAGGAACAAAGGGAACGAGTAGGTTGGTATTTTGAGACCATATTAGTGATGTAGCTGGGGGCCGAGTTGTGCATGGCTTTTTAAGTTGTTATTAGAATTTTAAACTTAGTTTGTTGGGTGAGCGGAAGCCAGTGGAGGGAATGGCAGAGAGGGGTGGCAGACACTGATAGCCTATGTAAAGGTAATTCTGTGAGCATCATCAAACCAAGCTGGATGTTTCACTAATGACATTCATTGGGTTAACAATATCAACTGATTATGTCATTATATTAATAATTTCATACTTTGGATTAATAAAGTATTCTGAACCTGATTCAGAAAATCTCTTGGTTTTGTTTTCTTAAAGTAGAGAAGTAGAGGAGGAAATGAATTGGACCAATTTATAGAGCTTTAACAATAAGTTGCATAATGACTCCTTAGCCCAGATCCACAAAGAAATTATGCCGGCGTATCTATTGATACGCCGCGTAATTTCTAAGATGCCCCGTCGTATCTTTGTTTTGTATCCACAAAACAAGATACGACTGAATGTGGGCTCGATCCGACTGGCGTACGTCTTAAAACGCCGTCGGATCTTAGGTGCATATTTACGCTGGCAGCTAGGTGGCGCTTCCGTCAATTTCCGCGTCGAGTATGCGAATTAGCTAGATAGGCCAATCCACAAACGTATGTCCGCCCGGCACTTTTTTTACGTCGTTTACGTAAGGCTTTTTTCGGCGTAACGTTACCCCTGCTCTATGAGGCGTATGCAATGTTAAGTATGGACATCGGGCCAGCGTAGAATTTTCCGTTGTGTAAGTCGTTTGTGTAAAACGTTCGCGAATAGGGCTTTGCGTAGAATTACGTTCACGTCCAAAGCATTAACTTGTTGCGGGTTAATTTCGAGCATGCGCACTGGGATACCCCCACGAACAGCGCATGCGCCGTTAAAAAAAACATCGATTACGTTGGGTCAATAGGAATTACCATAAAACACACCCCCATCTCATCCATTTGAATTGCGCGCCCTTACGCCGACACAGTTACACTACGGCACAAATTCTTTGAGGATACGGAAAATATCTGGCCCCTTATGTGTAGCTGGATAAGGCAAAATCTGACTCTGTGCATGATCATGCAGACAATTGCACTTCTACTCTAATAAAATGGAAGACTCTTAAATAAGTTCTACAAGGTATATTTACAGGACTCTCGCTGTGTGGCTGAATACAGAGGGTTAAAAAGACTTAACTGTAATCTTATACTTATTTAACGCCTAAAACCCTTATGCCCTGTACACACGATCGGACCTTTGTCCGACCAAATTCACATCAGAATTCCGATTGAATTCCATCGGAGGAAAACAGAACATGTTCTCTATGTAAACTCTAATGGAATTCATCAGAATTTCTGAAGGAATTACTCGGTCTGACTTTTTCCATCGGAAATTCTGATCGTGTGTACGAGGCATTAGATCAGATGGTGAGTTGTAGAAAGCCCTTCTAAAATTGGGGAGACATAAACAGGGGCATCCTGACAGCAAAATGGGTTTAGGTGGGTTTACGTAACTGCTGGTTTTACTTACGGTGACATAATTTCTGGGCAAGCAGAACACACGCTGCTCCTCCATAGTTGACATTCTTCGTAGGGTAGTACTGGAATCTGCTGGGTGCCAGTTGAGGCACGCATGGGAGTGAATCTCAGCACCTTTTAAGCGTTATACCCATTTTAATAAACTTGTTTCACAATGACCCTGTTTTTGGCCTTTTATTCCTGAGTAAAGACAGAAAAATGGAACATAAAGGAGGTGGACATCCAGATATTCTGATATCCCACCTAATTTCCAACCTAAAGCGTGGGTCCTGAAGTCTGGTGAGTCTCAGAGTATAAGACGGATGTAGTGGAATCACTGAAGAACACCATTTGGATAGCACTTTACCTGCATGCATTGTGTGGAGCACATTATATAGGCTTCAGGCACACTACTAAGAGCATGTCAACTGGATTATTATCTCATGCATATTTATGGACTCTTAAATTTTTTTTAGCATGCGTATTAGTACTATTTTAAGTGGTATTATAATATCTGTTTTTTTTGTCTGTGTTTTGTTTTTTATGGAGTTTAATGATTAGGAAACATATTAATACATAACGCTCATCCATTTTGGTAACAGGAGCTTTCTGCATAAAACATTTTAGATATTTCTTTCTATTGGTCACTATTATGGATTACCATGTTAGGGCAATAGAACAGCACGGGGTAGGAATGGCAGATTTATAGAACAGTTTCTGCTTCACAGAGCAGGTGAACAGATACCCATATCAAGCACAACCAAGGACACAGGTTTTCTTTAAAAATGCCTTTTTTATTCATTGGCTTTAAAAAAATAAAGTGTTACAGTAATCACTATATTGTAACTGAGGTGTGTCTACAGATATCAGGATTATTAGGCCAGTGGTTACAAGCCTACAGGCTCTGTCCGAGTAAATCAGCCACTACTGTTGGCACAATTCATATTTTCACAGTGTAGTTCCACTTTAATAATCATATGTAATAAGTCTTAATTTAACATTAATATAAAATGACTCTAGGCTTTATTTCCACCTACTCAAACACTGTCAAATTCACTTAGTGATTACTAACATTTACACCAAGTTACAGGCAAGTGGCATTTTTTAAAAATGATTTCTGAACATTGTTGAATTGCCCAGATGAGCATATAGATGTGTACTGAGTGATTTATCACACCTTGAAGCAATATATAAATTTTCATTTTCAGCTGTTTGAAAAGTTGTCATCTGTAAATAAGTTGCTAACTGTAATTTTTACATTTGATGTAGATTGCCATCTGTGTTGAAAATAACACCCCCTCAGACCTTGAGAATGAAATTGGTGACAAAAAAAAAATGTTTTTCCCCTGATTTAGACTGCAATGCTAAACTAACTAAACCTTTTACTAATTATGTCTATCCCCATCCACAAATTGCTCACTGAAGTGAACAGCAAATAAAGTGAATTTATAAATTGATGTTAAAATGTGCAGCATGAAATTGACACATATGTGTCGAGTTGGCAACGTTTTGCAATGTTTGTTACTTAGCTGCCAAAGTCAATAATTAAACCGATTACAGAGCTCTTGAAGCAGAATCTGACTTTAAGGAAAACTCTAGTCAAGTAAAAAAAATAAAAAAATTGACTTACAGCAGGTTATGTATTTTTGTACTGTCTTGTTTATTGTGAATTGCAACAGTGCCTGAATTAAACATTACTGACCAGTCATCTGCAGCTGAGGTTTGTACTGAAGACATTTATAAATGGGCAAAAGTCCTCTCTTCGATGGAGATACAGTACATATGTGGTGGAGTGTTGACATCTGGAATCCACAGAAGTAGGAAACTGTACTTTTTTTGGCCATAAAACCTTATGTAACACTCAAATAATTTCTTAGCTTGACCTTACAGAATTAGGGCTATGTCTAGTACAGGGCACTAGGTGTACATCTTATGTATCACTACTGGGAGTAATATGATTTTTTTTCACCACTCTTGGCCCATTGTTGGCCCTCATTGGCTACCATGAATTAGATGGAGACAGAAAATGCAGTAAAAATGATACCTTTTAATAAAATGGTAAAAAATTTACAAATAGTAAACGTAGTCAAAACATAGCCAGGGTTCAGTAGCCAAAGCGGGTAGTCAGAACAAGCCAGTAAATCAGGGAACCAGAGATCAGAATAGTCAGAGTGTCAGGGATCGGATGGGAGACTGATTTGATGAGGTCGGCCTCTCTTATATCTCCTGTCCTGGCTCCGCTGAAGGTGAGACAGAGGAAGCCGAAGGACAAGAGGGACACGAGTGCCTGGAGCAGGAGGTCCCAGGAGAACAGCTTGGCAGGGTTCAGCAGCCTGGAGTAGACTGTGATGAGCTGAGCAGGAACAGGTAACAGCCAGACAGGTAACCGAGAGTTAACAGCAACCAGGAACATAGACAGGAGCAAGGTCTCAGGGATAGCATGGTTCGTCAGCAGGCGGGCAGTGAGGTACCAAATCATAGACAGAGCCAGAGTCAGGAACGGAGCCGGGTCAGAGATGGGCATCAGTACAGGAACAGTACACAGAGCCAAGGTCAAGAGCAAGCTGGGTCTAAATACTGGGAGGACACACAGGATCAGAGCAGGATTCAGGAACACAGCTGAAGATCAGTCAGTAAAGCATAAGAGCCCAGACTCCCTTTAAATAGGCTGTCTGGCGCCAAAAGAAATTAGGCTTGTACGTGTGCGCGCGTGCTCGCACCTCTGCGCATGCATGCCCACAAGACCGGATTGGCCAGAGAGGAGAAGAGACCAGATTGGCCGGGAGGAGAAGCCGCCAAAGCTGACTGGGACCTGGATGGGGGTATGTGTGGGGCTGGTGGGCTTGCAAGTGGGGCAACCCCCAAAACAAAAGGAGCACCAGCTGCCGCTGGATGTGTCCAAAAGTTTACAGTATAAATAAAAAAAAAGGTTTCCAAAGCGTCCGCACAGGGTGGCAATCCCACCAGATGTAAACCATGCTTACCTTTGATTTATTTAAATAGATATACCTTTATTACATAAAGTAGAACTAAAGGCAATTTTTTTTCACTTTGGGTAGAGTAAGGTTGGGTTAGACCTCTATTAGGTTTTTTTTTTTCATCTGTGTCCCATCGCTTCCTGTTACATAGCCAAAACAGGAAGTGAGAGGAAATACCTCCAAAGTGAGGGAAATCCCTGGTTGTCATCATTAACATGACAAATAGTGAGGGGGGATCTCCCTAAGGGGGGTACAGATACAATTTAAAACCTGCCAGGGGTTCTTATCCCATTCCAAAACTATAAGACATGCTTATTCTTTATCTACACTTTAAATTCATTTTATTTACATACCTCAGTGGATAAAATGTTCTCAAATGTACTCTGGAGTTCAGCTTTAGGAAAAGTTATCTGGAATAGATGGCATCTAGCGGTTTTCACATTGTTGTTACCTTTCGCACTGCCTTACTGAAAAAGCCTGTTTGCAAAACAGCCAATGAGTCTAAACTAAGCTAAGCAGATGCATCACATTTCAAACATCTCACCTATGTCCTGGTAAGAAACAAGTGGTTTGTTAAGGACAGTGCTTATTTCCTCATTTCCCTTTAAAAATGACTTGACATACTCATTACAATTATCTAATCATTATTATAAAAAGTGCGTGTCTGCATATTCATGATATTTTTGAACAGAATGCCAACTAGCCATAAATTCTAAATGCTTTTCAAAGCAACTTCACAAGTGATCTATGCTTCAAATATACTATACTGTTAAATGTACTTAGGCCTTCGGTTTCTAATCATACACTACATAAACAGAATCTTGCTCTCTTAAGCCTTAATGGAGTCTTAATGAGGCCCTCTGAAGCTTTAATGAGCCTCAGCTGACTTCAATCTTGGGCAGAGTTTAACTATATGTTAGCTCTCCTGCTGGCTGGACCCCCATTTGACATCTTGTCAGCTGCTAATATAATATAAAAGTGTAGCCATCAGGCATACAAGCCTCTTTCAAGGGGGCTAATGAATGCATATATAACATAATGATTATAAACTGTTGCAACACCATGTAGACACTGAATTATTTAGTTCCCCAGCCTTTACCATGTCCATGGAATGAAATAAATATTTTATTCCTAAGCACATTTGACTCGCATTGTTCATATAGACAGGTTTAATACTATTTAAAATTGTTGGTATGAGTGATGCCAAAGGTAAAAGGTAGTGGATGTGGGAGGGAAAATGGCAAATGATGCATATCATGATTTAGGGTTCCTTCACACTATTAGTGGTGACCTGCATTTTTCTGCACTGGATAAACAATTGCCCTAGTAATGACCTGCATGTATCAAGTGTGGGAAAATGCAGACTTTCATAGATAGTTTGAGCACTGGTGTTAATTGCAATGCTGCGAAGTTCGATAAAATATAGTATGTTTGCAGTTTTCGGCAGTGCACTGGATAGCACTGAATTGGCACTGCACAGCAGCACTATGCGACATCATGTGACAATTGAAATACAGTTAAAGAAAAGTATACAAGTAAGCAGTGCGATGCAGTGAAATGTGTGCTGCATGGCTCCCTGCCGGAGCCAATACTTACACTAGTCTACAATGTAAAACAATGCGTTTTACAGTGCAGACTAGTGTGAACCTAGCCTGAGATAATATATTGTTACAAAAGCCATTCATTTACAAGTTTGTAAAGCACTATACAGCATATACATATATTTTATACAGAATAAAAATGTCACAAAAATGTAAGTTTGCAGGCAAATTTAACAGACAGATTTTGCCTATTCAGCTTATTGCAGTTTGACGTCATTCATATAGTGGTGGTATTACCACTGCTGATAAATGACAACTCACTGCTAGAGTCTTTAGTTGCTAGGATGATGGTGGATGTCCTAGCAACCATAGATGTTGTGTGGGCTGGCTGCCTGCATCCTAGTAACCAGCAACAGCATTGGTTGTTAAGACACTGGTGGGCCAACAAAGTCATTTGTTGTTACAATGCCCCATGCTAAACAAATTAATAACAGACTCCCTTAGATAGGGAATGGTAAAGATGTTAAGGATGGACTCCATGCAAAGAACAATGATGTCAGCAAGGATCCCTTGCCTCTTTCATTGAAATTAGCTTCTGAGCCTGGAAATGTCAGCAGCTGCCAGAGTCCATTGGGAGCACATCGTCTCTGGCAGTCAGTGTGTTATGTTTAGTAGGTTGGTGTCCATCATTACTTATGACTGATGTGGCTCTACATCACCTGAATATTGATGGATTTGCACTGTGGGACATGCAGCAAGGTATACAGTAAAACTAGCCATCTGACAGATTCCTCTATCCTTGCTATATATCTTGGATGGACAAATCTCCTGTTTTGCCTATTGTATACCTACTGTATTTTTCCTGTGAATGCCAAAACTGTACCCAAATCTGATTGGCTGTAGCTGCTGTTCATCTGAATTTTTTTCATCCTGTTCCTTCAATTTTTCATTCAAAGGATGTCAGTCAGAAGGGGAACAAAAGGGCCACCCAAGTAGCAAACTTTGACCAGATCTACAGGACCACACTGCCTCATACACAGTCAAAAATGAATTGTGCCAATAGAGCTTCAGTAATATTATGCACAGGAATTTAATATTGTGCCTTTGACATACTTTTTTAGTCAAGTTGACATCACTATTGTTTTAGGTATGCATGAACATCCTACATGTTTGTAAAGCTTTTTCATGGCCATTAATGATGTGATGACTACAAATCTTGTTTACACCAGAGCCATAACTGGGGATCACAGAAAACAAGTTTGACCTCCATTAGTGATAGGCAGAACTGGCGCACTCTTATTTACACATTCCAAACTGGTTGTAAGAGGTTATTGGCTTACACTGCATACAGGACCCTGATTAATGATGGCTGTCATAACTGAACAATTACAACAAGAGAGGTGTTGCTCAAAGTGTGCCTGTGGACTCCATGGATAGAAATATGGTCAGTGCTTTGTTCATGCCATGCTCTGTCTGATCTGAAAAGGAATGAACCTGGGTGCTCAGATCTAATACCTAATGGGATGACATTTTGTTAGCTAAAATCTGTAGGCTCAATTTGCAAAGCTAACATACCAGGATGAGGATACTTATTTTTTTCAATGAATTCCAACCAGACTATAGTGACACTGCACTGATCAGGTAACAATATGAAAAAAAAAGAAGAAAAAGTAAAACTAATTTTATATATATATATATATATATATATATATATATATATATATATATATATATATATATATATATATATATATATATATATATATATATATATATGTATATATATATATATATATGTATATATATTTGCACATACATCATAGCGAGTACAGTGTCACTATGGTGACATTGTACCGCTGTGGTGGTGATCATGTACAATGGCTAGCTGCTCTGATATCATTGTTTGTCAGTGCCACCAGACATTATCTCTGACCACCGCCACAGCAGTACGATGTCAAAAGACCAGTGCTGACAGTGAGTCATTATCTCTAATCACCGCCACCCACTCATAGTGTCTCTAATCAACTCAGTACACTCACAGGGATTGATTTACGAAAACTGGAGAGTGCAAAATTTGGTGCAGCTGTGCATAGTAGCCAATCAGCTTCCACATTTTTTTGTCAGTGCTTAATTGAACAAGCTGAAGTTAGAAGCTGATTTGACACCATGCACAAACATGCACCAGACTATGCACTCTCCAGTTCTGGTAAATCAACACCACAGTATCCCCTATCACTTCCACCCACTCACAGTATCCATAATCACCATTGCACCTGTCATATTGGCCTTGATCCTTGCCACACCAGTCAAATTGTCCCTAATCACCGCAATTAGTGTCCCTGATAATTGCAACACCATTTACTGTCTCTCTAATCACCACCACACCAGTTACTGTGCCCCTGATCACTACCACACTAGTCCTATTGTCCCTGATAACCACTATACTAGTTACTTTGTCCCTTGGTCACCGCCAAACACCAGTCATATTGTCCCTAATCACAGTCATAAAAGTAAATAATGAAAGTAAAATGAAGTCTTCAAAAGACTCACCACACCTTTTAAAAAAATACCTTGGGGTGTTTTCATTATCTGGTGTGCCGGGGCCTCCAAAAATATGTTAGGGAGTCAGGAAATTAGAAGCTTAATTCATGCATCTTGAAAGCCCAAAGGTGCTCCTTGGATTTTGGGCCCCTGCATACATCTAGCCTGTGTAAAAGTCCAACATATGTGGTATCTCCATACTCTGGAAACACAGCATAATGTATTTTGGGGTGTATTTCTAAGTATGCCTATATTGTGTGTGAGAAAAAACTTGTTAAGATGGCAACTTTGTAAAAAAAAATATATATATATTTTTCAAAAAATTATAACTTAAAAAAAAACTCATTATGCTTCTTACTAAATACCCCTTTTTGTCTATTTTCCAAAATTGGGTCATTTGGGGGTATTTGTACTGTCCTGGCATTACATCAGGACTGATCAATTTTCAAATATATACCATAGTTTGTAGACTCTCTAATTTCACACAGACAAAATAATATACACTGGCTTGGTTTATTTTTCTCAATGAAATGTAGCAGAATAGATTTTGTCCTAAATTTATGAAGAAATATTATTTATCCACAACATTTTTTAACAAAGAAAAATCTTTTTTTTTTTATAAAAATTAAAATTCAGTGGTGATAAAATAATAAAACCAAAAGAAAGCTCTATCTGTGTCCAAAAAAATATAAACATTTAATTTGGGTACAGTAATTGTCAGTCAAAGTGTGACAGCACTGAAATCTGAAAATTGAGGTTGTTAAATGCCTAGCATTCGGCGTAGCTCAATGATTACATTGTTTCAATTTTCAACCCTTGTTTTGCCTAAGTATCTTGTGAAATTGTAATTTTTAGGACAAGGCATGCTCTTTTATTCCTTAATATAATTTATAAAGAAAAAATGAGAAAAGGTCTATAAAAAGCCACGACCCGAACATTCCTTGAAGGTCAAGCAATTTATCAAATACTCCCACTCTCTGGTTTCAATTACACAGCAATTGTGGTAAGAACATATCTTAGCAGGTTCATTTGCCTCAGTAGGGAATACAGAACTTTGGCCTAATGCTTCACCTTTAGTGCAGGCCATTTGTGCCTTAGAACAAATACCAATCATCACTCTGAGGGTGAAAAAAAGAACAAGAAAAAAAAATTAGGATTCGAGTGGCCTATTGGATTTGAGTTTCTGTCAAGGTAAATGGTTGTCGGCAATGACTGTGGTAGAGTGGTGATAAATCCCATTTTATTGCTGAAAAATTCCAGCATCTCTCCATGCCTGACAGCTCCTTACATTCTCTTACCCATTTGGACATTTTCTGCACAATGTCCATCTGGTTCTTATTACCTTTCAACCTGCCTGTGCCTGACTGGGAGAGAAATACAGGTCACCATCAGAGGAAAGAGGCCGGTGTGATGAAGAAAACAGAAGGGAAAAAACTGAATGCTGATTTAATCAGAGCTTACAATGGAAAGTGTATTATAGCCATGAAATCCTACTGACAGAGATGCGCTTAGGCAAACATAACAAATACTGTATATGCCTTGGTTTATTCTGAGAGTCAGCTACTGTTCATTAAAGTGAGACTCCCCTTATTTGTGATCGAAATTCCAAATCGATGCTTTCCATGTGCTCATACATTTTGTATAGATGTAGTCCTTGTTATAAATTATGCCGGTCATATCTTTTTTTTATTTCTAAGTAAGTATTTCAAAGTAAGTGCTTTTGTGAAAATATAATTTTCATCTTACTGCAAGTGGTGCTTGACAGGGAACTAGGTAAAGTGACCCTATCACCACAGCCCCATAAAAGAGGATCATCTATACTTACAACAAAAGTTGAGTGTTCTCACACCCCCAGTGTTTTTTAATTATTGTCTACCATCATTGAGGAGATTTTCTCTCACTTTATGACCATATGGCAACTAACACCAGAAAAGGATATCTCATTATGGGCAGTTATCAACAGGAGATGAAGGCAAACCCTCAATGAAGACATCTATTTCAAAATTGTGAACATTTTTGATCCACAAATGCCTCTGCCCCTAGAATTTCTATAAGGACTACCTTCTACTCTTTCACCAGTATCTCTGAGGCTTCGAAAGAGAAGATATAGATTCTAGAGATGTTAGTTCAGAAGTCCCCCTGGCCACTATACACAAGTTTATTATTATTATTATTATTATTATTATTATTATTATTATTATTATTATTATTATTATTATACAGGGTTTATATAGCACCAGTGATGTAGCTGGGGGCAGAGTTGTGGATGGCTTTGTAAGTAGTTGTTAATATTTTTAATTTAATTTGTTGGATGAGCGGAAGCCAGTGGAGGGACTGACAGAGAAGAGTAGCAGACACAGAGCGATTGGTAAGGTGGATGAGTCTGGCAGAAGCATTCATGATGAATTGAAGGGGGGAATAGACTATGTAGAGGTAAGACAATGAGGAGGGAGTTGCAGTAGTCAAGGCGAGAGATGACCAGGGAGTTAATTAAGAGCTTTGCTGTGTCATTGGTTAGGAAGGGCGTATTTTGGAGATGTCGTGGAGGTTGAGGCGGCAAGATTTGGACATGGGACTTAAAGGAGAGTTTAGAGTCCAGGATTACACCTAGGGCCTTGGCACATAGGGATGGGGTTATAGTTGTGCCATCGATTTTGACAGAAGATCAGGGGAAGAGGTACGAGGGGTAGGAAAATTTCATTTTTTAGATAGATTACGTTTTAATTAAGTGGTGTGACATCTAGACTGATATATCGGATTGATGAATTTGAATAGTCTGTAAACTTGCAGGGACAGAAAGTTCAAGTAGGGTGACATATGACAGAGTGCCCAGTTACCATGCTCTGAAACAGGTGCATGCCCTTTAACTCCATTTTTTTCACAAACTTCCTGGGTCCCTGGACATGTATATCTGCAGTTCTGCTGTAGGTTGGTTCTTTGTCTTCAGGTCTTAGGGTAGCAGTGCTAACATAGATTTTACTAAGGGGAATGAATGCTGTTTATAAGAATAACTGCAAGTAGCTGTTTGTGTTCTAAACTGTTTTACTGAATTAGCGGTTCTCAGTTAGATTCTCTGTTGTTAAGAAGTCTTATAGAGGCTTTGATTTGCAGCTATGTTATTCTGATTGAACCATAGAGACCTTGCTGTGAAGAGCCCATGTTTGTGCAGTTTTCATAATCTGTTTTGTATTATTCTGCAATGTATGCATGCTCTTTGTCATCCTAAATCTGTTTTGCGTTATTGCTTTTACCTTTGCACCTGTTTAGTAAACTGCAAGTTACAGTTACTCCCGTCTCATCATTTGACCAATTATATTCTGCGAACCCATGGTATGAATGTGAGCCTCTCAGGCTGCTAGAAGGTGTAGATCTATGCCTGCTGCTGTGAGTGCTGGCTGGGAAGGAGCCTGCCCACGCTCCAGACAATGACAGATAAGAGCAGAATATCCTGGGAGCCGCACATCAGAACAAGACCTGCTGTGTGTAGACAAGTAGCAGTCTCAGCCTGGACCCCCGCCAGGCCATGCCCCAACATGGTTCACTCCACCCACTGGAGCTTACTCATGGGTAAGCTCCAGTGGGTGGAGTGAAACACATTGGGGGGTGGCCTGGCGGGGGTCCAGGCTGAGACTGCTACTTGTCTACACACAGCAGGTCTTGTTCTGGCATGCGGCCTCCTGGGATCTTCTGTTCTTACCAATTATATTCTCTTAAATTACTATACAATTCATTATTTTATGATCAATGTTTTTTTGTTTACAGTTTTGCTAATTATGGTATTCGGTTTCTGTGATCAGGTCTAACATGAAAAACAGAATGCAGACTTCCTTACATTTATTGATTGCTTCCTTTATGGGACGGTTGAAATCTGGACAGGTTTTCTAAACTACCTATCTGTTGTTTCTCTTCCATTTGAGAGTGCTCATGCAAACTCCATAACGGAAAACTCCATATGGGTAACTTAACAAGCATTACAACTGAGTACATATGTATCAATTTCACATTGAACTTCTGTTGATCTGATAAGACTATTTGATTGCAAATATAATAATTTTCAAATTACAGCTATCTTCATGGCAGGCATTAATATAATTGTAGCAAAGAGACCTAACTACAACTTCTGCATCTTCCACCATGACCTCAGTGATCATTTTACATAGGCGTCTGTGTTTCCCTTTAGTTTACTGCACATTGAAATCTTTTATACTAATTATATATTTATGATTCTGGGGTTATGGGAGGATCTCGACATGAACAGAATACATTTACAATATATTTTGAAGTTTAAAAAGGACCCTAAGGACCTCACAGCGTCGAAATGTGAAAATAGGGAAGAAACATAAATAAATGTTATTAAAACAATGAAAAAAGCACAGCAAATGTGCAAAAAAAGATTGGTGGAGGATTTCAACCAAATCAATCTTTCAATATTATTTGATCATGAGAAATATTCTTTAATGAAAATTTACAGTTCAGTATTGACCTGCTAACCTTTAGAATTTAAATTAGGATTATTATGAGTCGGGTAATTAAAGAACATTAACACAGGTGATTTATATGTGCTGCATCATACTGTAGAGAATATCAGTGTTGTCAACATTCCAGGAATTCACCTATCCTTCAGAATGACTCCAGTAATAATTCAATCAAGATTTCTAATTATTGACATAGCAATGAATAATGATTGTTTTTTTTTGGTCTTCCTGGCCTTCAACTCAATATGCAATGTCACCAAGGTTTAAATTATGGCTATAGTAGAAAACCGATATTGACATAATGTGTAAGTAACTGCCATAAACTGTAAAAAAGAACTGGCAATTCTTTTTTTTTTTTTTATAAAAATAAAAAGGAACCATTCTATTTTAAATACTTTGGACATATACAGTATATGAAGTGTGCTATCTGACAGAAAAATTGTTACCAGTTGCAACCAGTCAGCTCCCAGATATCATTTTTTCTAGTCCATGTCTGTAAATGCAACACAGATTCTGACTGGTTGCAAAGTACATTAAAGTGTTTCTGTTGAATTAATACATGTTTCATCCACAAGCCCCAAAATGTATCGTATTTAATTGGTTAGGTGTTTACTAAGCAGATGTACTTCACTCAGAAAAAAGTGTCTGTGTAAAGGCCACTCCACCCACTAATTCTCACCTCAGCACCCCTTGCGGCTCCTTCTTTTGCCACAACCAACTCTAAAATCCCCAATGTCATCAGGTGTCCATCATGTGATGGTGTTCGAGGCCTAGCAAGTGACTTCTAAATATGAAAACGTTCATATTTTAGGAGGAAATACTCCCACAAACCCAAAAACAATGGATATCTTCAACAGATAGGCCAACAAAAGGTGCACCAAGGTGAGTGCCAGTGGGTCAGATGAGCTCTGTATGAGCAAACACTGAAATTTCGCCCTAAATGGCCAAAGTGACAGCATGTTTTAAAATTGCATTATTTTACCTTACCTTTTTTTAATCTTTATTCCTCTTATTACATTATTTTGGTATTATTTAATATTGATAGGAGGATAAGGAAGAGAAAATACAATAAATATTTCAAATATATTCTATATTATATTTGTCTGCTGCACACATAATTAATGTTTAAAGGCCAATGGAAGTCTTTCACTTTTTTTTATTTTTTTATAGTCCTCTACTCCCACATATTTTTGGTGGAAAATGTGTTCAAATACCTTTTATGCCACGTACACACGGTTGGAATTTCCGATGGAAAAAGTCAGACGGAATTTTTTCATCGGATATTCCGACTGTGTGTATGCCCCATCGGACATTTTCTGTTGGAAATTCAGATGGACTTAGAAAGAGAACACGCATGCTCGGAAACAATTTGACGCATGTTCGGAAGCATTGAACTTCATTATTCTAGGCTTGTTGTAGTGTTGTACGTCACCGCATTTTTGACGGTTGGAATTTGGTTTGTCTGTGTGTGTATGTAAGACAACTTGAGCGGAATTCTGTCGGAAAAACCTGTCAGAGTTTATTCCGACGGGAAATCCGATCATTACTGTTTGTGAAAATGTCTGCATCCTTTTTTTGTCTCCAGTGCACAGTGCTGGCAGAACTAGTAGCAGCCACACTCCTAAGCAGAAGTTTACTCACACATATATGCATTGCCAAAAGGGTGATGGCTGTGTCTAACCAGGTCTGTTACAGGACAGATAGCACTGGACCTAACTTTGGTGCCTATTTAGTCATATTTGGATTTAGTACACTACTGAGTTAGGATGGCCCTTTTCACTGAAGCTTACCATCTAAATGGAAGGGCAAGTGATACAAAAATGTGTTTTTTAAGAAAGTCAAATTCAGTTGTTAGACTTGCCTGAAAATATGAGATTTCTGGTAGTGTCTAAAGGTCGACGTAATGGGAGATAGCTGTATAGGTTGGCGTAGGGCGTTCCAGAGGTTGGGAAAGGTTATTGAGAAGTTCTAAACATGAACAAGGTAGGATGTGACCAGAGATCTTGAGAGCAGAAGGTCTTGGGAAAAGTAAAGATGATGTTTTGATTGCTATTCTGAGATGAGGTTGGTGATATAAGTTCAGGTGTACTGTATGTATAGCCAAAACCTTTTTTATTACCGTTGTAGATTGGGATAGAGTAGAGAAGAGTTAAAACGGCTGTATTTTTTTTTTAGTTTTTTTGCTGTCTTCGTACCAATTTTCCTTCACTTTCCGTCTCCGAGATGAAACAAGATGGGAAATATCCCAAAGTAAGGGAATTCACCTCTTAGCCACTTTTTCCCATAACAGGTGTCCCCATTGGAAGATGTTCTGTCAACCCCACACCTAAAATGTTGCATGTCTCCTTACATTCCTACTTGGTGACAACAGGCATCAGTAAAAATAGAAAATGTGACTCTACCAAACAGGGACACAGACAGCAATATAAACTTGATAGGGGGTCTGACCCTGCCACACCCTATCAAAAATGAAAAAAAAAGGTTTGCAGAGATACCATAATGTGTGTAAAATAATGTCTAATATTTCAGCTTTATTTTTATATTTGTTTTTCACTGTGTTTTTATTCTTTGTATATTTATTTATAATTATGTTTAATTTGTATGTAGCACCGTGGCCACATGAGATCCGATATTTTGTTCTACTGTATGTCCTCACATGTAGTAGAATTACAATAAAGCTTGACTTGACTTAACTTGACTTGACTTCGTAACATTTCAGTGTGCGAAAATCTATGTATATAATATGAATATACAAGATATTAGAATTGCTTCTAAAACATTATATTGTATATGTTACTGAATTATATATTGTCATCACAATGAGTTGTTCAAACAACAAAAATATTCCTACAAAACCAATAATCATATGGTTTTTTTTTAATTTTACTTTCCATATAGCTTTGAACCTCCAACTCAATTTTTATAAACAAATTCAAGTTGTTTTAATTCCATATAACTCTTCTTACCACAAAATTACTTTGGTCTTGGAATAACACTGCTCATATTCTGTTATTAATGTTGTATATCATAAAATATGATCTGTAATATTGCAGAAAAAGCTTGCTGCTTGTTTCTAGAAAGAATGCTTGCATGGAGAATATCCCTCAAATTATGCGCAGCCTTAAACCTTGCCCTCTGAAATGACAAGGTGCAGAAATGTTACATCAATCCTTTGAGAATTTTCTGACATTTTTCTTAGTGTTAGCCTTTCTTATTTACAGAGGTAAGAGAGCCTTGGAGTTGTATTTGACACTGATGGGGATTTCAAAATGTTACAGAAAAGAAAGAAGATGATGTGTGTATATTGTTTAAAGTGGGACTCCACATATTTTTATTGTTTACTCTCAGGCACATATATTAGTGGAATATATATAGCTTTTTGTTTTTTTGCCAATAAGGAGAGGGGCTAAAACATAATAACAAAATAAGGATCACAATGCAACATCTTGCTTTTCTGTCTTTCAAGGCATTGTAAGGGGGGTCAGAGGTGTGTGCACAATTTTGGTACCTTTATGAGTTGCCAGCTGGGCATTTCATTTGTTGCATTACTTATGTAAGGGAAAAGCAAGAGAGTAACAATGACAGACACTGATAGTGCAACTTTTCACATAGGGGCAACAATAGGAATCTAGACCTATTTTCTACAGTAAAAAATACATTACTGTTGCACAGGCACAGGCACCAGATTTGTAGAATGCCAGAGAATGGACAATATGCAAAATAAAAACAGCAAAAAAAAAAAAAATTCCCATTGACAATAACAGTGTTGAAATGTCCAAAATCACCAGTGCATTGTGGTGTATACCAGGTTGCACACAGCCAAGAAAGCAAGCAATTTTACAATACAATAAATATGTATTATACAAAAGAGAATACAATGCACTCACAAAACCTGCTGAAATGAAGCAGATAGTGGATACACTACAATCTTTCTTGGCAATGTGGACTCCACAAGTGACATCTCATTTAGCAGGTCTCCAGTTTATGCTGATACTAGCTTCATTTCACCAACTATTAACATCAATGTTGACCACAATGTGAGGATGTCTGCAGGGCAAAGTTCTACAATTTAATCTGTGTTGTGAATGCATTTTATTCTCTTTTACATAATACAGTTTATTAATTTAACTGTGTGAGACTGAGCTCTCTCCATCACAGATTTTCAAAAAACACTGACTTCCATGCTTTCAAGTGTGCTCTTGGGATGATAGTGTGTAGGCTCCATAAGCATTGGAACAGCTGTCATCTGCTGTCTATACTGTAGGTAATTTATTGAGCATTAACGCTGACCACATACGTTTCAATTTGTTGATCTGGTCAGAATATTTGATTCAACTATGGAAATTTTTAAGTTACATTAATTTTCATCATCATACCCACTCAACTGAATTTTTTACATCTTCTCAAACTTACCCCAGAACTATCTTAAGATATACCACACATACAACTACAGCATTGAAAACAAAACTTGCTCAATTGTTTCTTCTTCAATTTGATCATAAAAAAATGACTTACCAGTAATTAAATTGGGTTATAAGTGGAATATCTCCCATTAGGACAGTTGGGGCAGCCAAACCTAATATTAGTCTGAATGTCAGCCTTCAAAGCCATAAATAACAAGACACATGGCCAAAGATCCATAAAAGACTAGTTATACATAACTATATAATATACCTTCACAGTCTATCACATAAGGAGATTGTACCTGATATTATTATATACCCAAATGCAATATTTTTGTTTTTAATACTTGAGTGGCTTTCTACCGTTTTTATAATACATTTTTAGCTTATTTGGTTATTGTACCATTGGAGGATATCTTTGCTTTTTTTCACATGTTAATGCCCATTAATGACCCCTACAGAGATATATGGGGGCAACTTTTGATCTGTACAGCTGGATATTTCACAGTGTTTTGTGCCAGTCATGAGAGGGGGAATCATTGAATTTTGGTGAGTGTGTTATCTGCTGGGGCGAGGGATCACCAGTGCACATGAGAAGGGGTGTGGCTGACATTATTTTAATTTTTTTTGCACAGTATTAAAAACTGACTAAAATTAAAAGCACTAAAATTCCCTATTGAGGTTGAGAGGGGATGTGT
The DNA here is from genome assembly GCF_905171775.1 of Rana temporaria. NCBI lineage: Eukaryota > Metazoa > Chordata > Amphibia > Anura > Ranidae > Rana > Rana temporaria. The sequence goes on from NC_053492.1 coordinate 407,106,279, forward strand.
GAGGTTAGATGTGGACTTTATGGCACACTCACAGACTTATTAATGGAATTTTGTTTTGGCAAAAAAAACATCAAAAATTTGTAAATGCAGGACACAACAGAGACCCAATTTACTCATCTTATTATTTGCTATAATATCATTATTTTCAGCCATAGGAGCTTTCAGCTCATTCAACTGAAAAAAAAAAGACTGGATTTGTGTGTAAAGTCCCATTTATTGTTGGTGATGCACTGTTGTGCTGGAAACACCCAGGGGACCATAGAAGAAGTTGGTCTGTTTTGTTGCACTGATTAGGGGTGGGGCAGGGACACAATCATCTCTTTTCCAAGGGTGCAATGACCCCTTGGCCCAGAGCTGACATAACATGTGTTACAAAATGTATTTTTAAAATGCAAAATATGTTTCTACCAGTGCCTAGAACATTTAGCTTTCCTCTTCCAAAGTTCTACATTAGATTTCGTAGCCCTTTAAATGTGTTTTAGCATTTCCACATGTCTAAGCAGCAAACACAGAAATATTTCTTACACAAATGTAATTTGGAAAGAGAAAAATAATAACCACTCCTCAGAGACTTAATTTAGTTTTTGCAGAAAGAAGTTAAATGGTCCAATGTGAAAGACTTTGAAATGTGTTTGTTGTATATTTAAAAACCTTGTTTTAAAATTCAAGTTTGTTTTCTCCATGGGGATCATTACAGAGACCGGGCACAGAGAAAACCGCTACGTACAATATTCTTTGAACTGCATGAAGCACAAACAATATTCAAAAGGTAAATTGCAATCATTTTAATACAACAGACAACTCCTTATTTATATATGTGCCGAAGACTTGCTCTTGAGTGTTTATTTTCGACAATAGCTGTCTAGAGATTTGATTAATTGTCAGATGTGGAATTTGAATAATTAGAAAAATGACTTGTCTGGATTCATTTTACTGGCTTAGATTAAGGGTGTGCTAAATCTCATTTTACCCGCTTAAAGTGTTTACAAAATGATGTTGTCTGCATTTAATCATTGCTCAGTTTGCTGGGAAAAGGCATTAAATTGCACGTATCACACAATTCAATATATCAGTGGTGGTGCTGAATATATAATGCTGCCATATATTTAGTTAGTCTGTACCACAATTAAATCATATTGGCGTAACTACATTTTTAAAGTAAACTTTGACATTGCACATTATCTAAAGCGTAATGCTCATTAGTATTTGGGTTGTACAGTTGTGTGGATATTTAACCCTTTAATTGACAATACATCCCCCTTAAAGTGACAAGGACATAACATTATTATCTGATCAGAAGATACATATAAAGCAGACCAGGAAAGACTACAGGAACTTGAACTTGAATTCTGGGCTCATGATCTCTAACACCCTTTACTTCCTCCTTTCTTGAAGTAATAGTGCAGAGGTAAAACAAAATTGTATACTTAGATGTTTTTGCAAGGTATCTTTGGCTGAATCCAATATCATCCCAGACAGAGGCGTGGCTGTGGACGTGGTATACTTGGATTTTGCAAAAGCGTTCGATACAGTTCCGCACACACGGCTCATGTGTAAGGTAAGGTCTACAGGATTGGATATATCAGTTTGTAACGTGGTTAATGATTTGTACTCTGAATGGTCTAAGGTTATCAGTGGTGTACCCCAATGTTCAGTGTTGGGAACCTTACTTTTTAATATATTTATAAATGATATTGGGTCTGAGATCAAAAGTAAAATTTCTGTCTTTGCAGATGACACCAAGCTATGCAGTGTAATAACGTCCTTACAGGATGTCTCCAATTTACAAGCCGACCTCAATGCTCTGTCTAATTGGGCAACTATGTGGCAGATAAAGGTTTAATGTTGATAAATGTAAAGTTATGCACTTGGGGGCTAAGAATATGCATGCATCATACATGGGGGTTGTACATCTTACAACTTGGGGGATCTGTAGTTTAGGATCTGGGGGTTTTAGTTGATCATAAGCTCAATAATGGCATGCAATGCCAAGCTGCAGTTTACAAAGCGAGCAAAGTCCATTCTTGTATTAAGAGAGGTATGGACTCCAGAGAGAGAGATATAATTTTGCCCCTGTACAATTCATTAGTAAGACCTCATCTAGAATATGCAGTTCAGTTTTGGGCACCAGTTCTCAAAAAGGATATCGGAGAACTGGAGAAAGTGCAGAGAAGGGCAACCAAACTGATAAGAGGCATGGAGGAGCTCAGCTATGAGGAAAGACTAGAGGAACTAAATTTATTCACTCATGAGAAGAGGAGAATAAGGGGAAATATGATCAACATGTACAAATATATAAGGGGTCCATATAGTGAACTTGGTGTCGAGTTATTCACTTTACGTTCAACACTGAGGACAAGGGGGCACTCTTTACGTCTAGAGGAAAAGAGATTTCATCTCCAAATAAATGAGGTGTTTAAATGAGGTGACATGTTTGAATCAGATGAACAGGGATTCTACTAATAGTCCTGAAAGTGATAGTAGTTGGGCTTGTTTCTTGAGCACCTAAAGTGATCCCTTTTTTATAAAGTAAAATATATTTTTTTTAAACAATATCTAAATGAAAATTGGGTTATTTATTGTTTTCTAATAGATCCAACAAATAAATCTAGATTTATATATAGATGATAATGTGGTTAAACATCCTAGGTTTCAGTTTTGTTCAACCTACCTATGTACTGTATCTTTTGCTGAACAACATTAGAGTTTTAATAATTTCTTACAAAAATAATGAAGTGTTATTAACCCTGTTACATTTCTACCCATGGTAATATAAAAATCTCAAGATGCCTTCTTGTATCTGAACTCACAAAGGAGAACACTGGAGAGTAAGACAAAAGTTTCAAAGCCACCCAACTTTTCCTTAATTCCAAAGCTTCGGTAGCTGCTGATACTAAAGACAAATAGATAGGGTGTCAGGTCACCTACAGTCAGGTGACAGATGCACACCGTTGGGGTCAGGAGTGCACTGCTAAGGTAGGGAGGCTGACTGCTGCGGACAAAACACTTGGTGGCTAAGGAAGGCAGGTCCACTGGAGCACTAACAGGGATCCCACAGGGAGCTAGAGCCTAAGATTTCCCAGGGCGCAGAGCCTAAGATCCAGCAGGTGTTCACCAGAGCCTCTAGTGGTGAGGATGGACTGGGCTGCAACTGGATCCAGGTCGCAGCCCCCAGAGTCCCCCAGCTCATGCTCACAGTAGGCTATAGAGGATAGAGGGGAAGCAGCAGCTCAGGATACAAGAGATAGCGAGGGGATAAGCCAAAGGTTGGGGCAACTAGCAGACAAGGATAAACAAAGGACGCGCCAAAGGTCAAGGCTACAAGCAGACAGGGATAGTTGAGAACAAGCCAAGATCGGTAAAACAGAGACAGACATAGCACACGGCAAGCAGGAACTCAAACACACAATTGCTTAACAAACACTGTTGATCAGCACAGCTGGCTTTCAGTGCACAGGTATAGAGGAGAGATTACTTAAGCAGCAGGTGAGAGTGGCTGGCCTCTAAGGTGAACACATGGAGGAGGTAAGCTGACAGACAAACATTACTGCATATCCATGACATAGGGCCTTTGCACATTGAACATATTTTCACTGAGGACCACCAACCTGCTTGGGTGGAGGAGTAATCTGCTTACTGTATCTCTGAACTGTTAAAGGATCCTTTGGACTATTGGTCAGTTCACCTTCTAGCACTGTTTACAGAAAGCTTGTGCTCCATTTCCAAGCACAATCCCCCTCCCTTATCTGACTACCTTAATGTCACCTAATGTTTATCCCACTTTCATTTGAAAATAAATGGCACAGGGGATTACGGGGTAAGATTTACTCACCTTTAGTGATACAATTGAAGAATAGATTATTAGGTCATCTTATAAGTCATGGAAAAATAGTCTAATATAATTCCTTGTTAGAGCAATGATATAGACCCCATACTCTGTTACATTGGGGGAGCAAATATCTGGGTGCCCCCTTATTGTTAAAGGGAGATTCCAGATTCCGGAAAGCCCACCACCTGCAGAACCCTACAACCACTGGGCCAGAGTTGTGAGGAAAAAACGCTTGTCCTCATTAACATGGGGACAAGGCGCATTGCTAGGAGATCCCCTCTTTAAAGATGCTCCCCCAATGTTGAAAGCATGTGGTATGGTTCAGGAGGGGTGGGCACATGTTCATCCACTTTCTTTCCCACTAGGCTGCATGTTTGGATATGGTATGGATTTTTGGGGGTTCCCATGCCTATATTTTTATTTTTGCCCGGGGGTTCCTTCTTAAAATCCTGGTATAGAATTTAGGGGAACCTCACAATGTTTGTTGTGGGCCCCCCTTTGAAATTTATACAAGACCTGAAGGGCCTGGTATGAATTATGCCACGTACACACGACCGTTATTCATGGTGTGGTGGTGATTAGGGACAATATGACTGGTGTGGCGATGATCATGGACACTGTAACTGATGTGGCAGGGATCAGGGGCACAATAACTGTTGTGGCTGTGATCAGGGGCACTGTAACTGGTGTGGCTGTGGTTAGGGACAATATGACTGGTGTGGTGGTGATCAGGGACAATATGACTGATGTGGCAATGATCATGTATACTGTAACTAGTGTGGCACAGATCAGAAATACAATATTTTCTTTTTACATTTTTTTTTACTTTTTTTATATATTTTCTAAAGAGCAAGGCTGTGTCACTGTACTACTATGGTGAGGTGATCAGGGATTAATGTTTTTTACACTCTGCTTATTAAAGTGATTATCACTGTTTAAACAACCAATAATACTTTTCAAAGATTTCATTTATAAAAACTTTGTTCACTACTGTGATGGTGTGATTAGTCACATGGTATAAGGCCACTGTGACTAGCATTCGTACCATGTGATCCCTGTGACCAATCACAAATTTCACACAGAAGTAAGGAAGGCATCATGAATGACGGCCTTGTTTTCTACTATAACTGTGATGGTTTACAGCGATCACATTGTCCCAGGGCAGCTCACAGCGGCCGGGTACTATGATTGGTGATCCGTGGTGTCTAGCAGACAGCGATCACAGATCATGCCAAGGGGTATGTGTGGTGTGCACTTATGGCACTTATGGTACAAGAGAGAATCTACCGGCATGTTTAAAGGGTAACTCCACTTTCGTGGGAAAAAAATAGCAAATAAAGAAAAAATAATATCGTGTATCAAATTCAAAGTGTGGACCAGTAAAAATGATTACATTCTGTGCATGGCGTCAGTACAATACTTTACTGTTTTTTTCATGTGGGGTAATAGACTCTAATGTTGATTTTTAACCACTTAAGGACCCCTTCACGCCGATATACGTCGGTAGAATGGCACGGCTGGGCACAATCACGTACCTGTACGTGTCTCTTTAAGCCCAGCCGTAGGGTCGCGAGTGCGCCACCGGCATGCACGTGACCTGGTCCGAAGCTCCGTGACCGCACCCGAAGGACCGGATCGCCGCCGGTGTCCTGCGATCGGTCACCGGAGCTGAAGAACGGGGAAGGTGTGTGTAAACACACCTTCCCCGTTCTTCATTGTGGCAGTGTCAGTGATTGTCTCTTCCCTGATATAGGGAAAGACGATCACTGACGTCACACGTCCAGCCCCGCCCCCCTACAGTTAGAAACACATATGAGGTCACACTTACAGTAAACAGTGCATTTTATAGCACTTTTTGCTGTAAAAAGAACAATGGTCCCATAAATGTGTCAAAATTGTCCGATGTGTCAGCCATAATGTCGCAGTCACGAAAAAAAATCGCTGATCACCGCCATTAGTAGTAAAAAAATTATTATAAATAAAAATGCAATAAAACTATCCCCTATTTTGTAAACGCTATAATTTTTATGCAGACCAATCGATAAACGCTTATTGAGATTTTTTTTACCAAAAATAGGTAGAAGAATACGTATCGGCCTAAACTGAGGAAAAAAAATGTTTTTTATATCTTTTTTGGGGATATTTATTATAGCAAAAAGTAAAAAATATTGCATTTTTTTCAAAATTGTCGCTCTATTTTTGTTTATAGCGCAAAAAATAAAAACCGCAGAGGTAATCAAATACCACCAAAACAAAACTCTATTTGTGGGAAAAAATTATGCAGTGCCGAATCACAAAAAAGGGCAAGGTCCTTAACCTGCATAATGGTCCAGGTCTTAAGTGGTTAAAAGGAAAAGCTGCCTGGTGTCTCTCCTGTTTAATTGTGGTCTCCTTTAAAAGTGCTTAACTGCTGTGAATGGAGTCAGTACAATATTTTCCTGCATTTTTTTATAGCTTTCTTAAATAAATACCACTTGCTGTCTCATTTTAAAAATGCAGCCTGCTTCAGTACTGTGCCTGGAGTCTTTACAATATTTTGCTCACTTTTTTCATATGATTTGTGTTTATGTATGCATGGACTAAGCAATTATTCTGCCACTTTTCAGTGAAATGATGCTCTCTAATTTTGATTTATTGATTAAATCAAAAATGTACACCTTGTGCATCCCTCTGTTGGCCCAATAAAGATGCTTACATTGTTTTGAATCTGGGCGATATTTTTGGCATTTTCTGTGAAATAATACACTATAAATAATACACTCTAACTACATTTTTTTTCATTTTAAATATGCCTAGTTTCTCCCTCCTAAATTGCTACCTTGTAAAAGTGCTTACGAGTCTGTAAAATATTTCTGGCTGTTGTTTCTGAATTAATGCACTCGTCATATCTTGTAATGTATTTATACATTTTTAATTATAATGCTTAAAAATATTAATAATTAGTTAATGTTTCATTTAAATTCTAACTTTGGGTTTCTTATAATGCATCAAACAGTTCAATAGTTGTCTTTTTTGTCTTTGTGGTCAAAACATCACACACCCTCACCCAAGGTTATTGAAATGCATCTTCTCCCTTTAGTGAATACCTGTTTAGACATGACACTTGTCGTAAGGTGCCCTAGTACCTGAGTTGTGCCAACTCCAGCCAGTGTTCCAACCTTGTGCACCCCCCAAAAACACCCACTCCAGGTTATTCAAATGCAGCTTCTCAGTCACAACCCAGTGCTCTATTCATGACACCCAATAGTTCATGAATATTAGCACAGTTTCTAAAAGTGGTTAGCACTTCCACCTAGCAGCACTAGGGTCATTGATTTGAATCCAAACCACAGCACTACCTGCCTGAGGTTTGCATGTGCTCCCTGTGCCTGTGTGGGTTTCTTCTGGGTACTTTGATTTCCTCCCACACTCTAAAGATATGCTGGTATGTTAATTGACTCCAGTCTAAATTGACCTTAGTATGTGTATGTATTAATGTGAGTTAAGAAACTTAGATTGTAAGCTCCTTGGGGGCAGGGACTGATTTAAATGTACTATATATTTATAAAGCGCTGCGTAAATTGACATCGCTTTATAAAAACCTGTAATAAATCAATAAATAAAACAGTGTGCATTCAAGGGTGCATCCAAAAAAGGAGCCTTATCATTTCTGCAGGCCATGTTTGATTGAGGAAATGTTTTTTTAAATAAAAACCTAACAATATAGAAAATGCCAATCCAGATTTATTTTTCTAAATAAATAACATAAAAAAATAGTGTGGAAAGAGTCTCGATCAGTGTTTGGCAGTCTACATTATTAAAAGTCATTGTCTTGTTTCAGAGGAGGAGAAGAAGGATCTTTCTGCTCGAATATATGGAGAAATTGGGCAAATTAATTTTCTCAATATCTATAAATAACATGTGCAAAATAAATGTATATAACCCCTACAAGCACAGCATACAATCTATGAAATCCAAGAGGGTGATCTAGATTGTCTATGGCCATTTGACTGTCATTGGAAGATTTAAGGAAAGGCAAGTAACCTATGGCCAAAAAATCAGACACTTAATTTCTGCTGCTGCATACCCTTCCCCCTGGCTTTAGAATTTTCCCAATACTCTTCATACTCCCTAAACTGTAAAAGGGTAGGCAGTCTTTTCTATTTTTTCAAACTCCTTCTCAATGACAGCACCACATCCCACTTCCTCAATGCTAGCACCCTCAACCGCCTACTGGAGGATTAGCAAAAGAGGAATAGGAGAAGGAACATGGCCCTCCAGCAGTCCTCCAAAAAATAGCTGCTAAACACCCTTGAGGAGGAGAAACCGGAGCCCATTAAGGACTTAGGAGTCTATATAACATGGTTGATATGCACATCTTTGAGGGAGGAAGATGTCGTCTTAGTAGGAACTATTTGTTGTGTGGTAACTTCAGATATACTGAATAACTTCAGGGAAAGTTTCTCTTGACTCAATTTCCCATAACCAGATCCATTAAAAAAAACTGCTGCTGTATGGTCAGGTCACCTAAAAAAAGAAGACTTACCACTTATATGTGAAGTGAGCAAAGTCAATTTTTTTCTTGGGGACCCCAATGGTGTATGTCTATTCCTACCATAGTTTCTGATTTGTTCCCTCACATTTTGGAGCCTTAGACCTACGAAAGCACATGCGTTCTTTACAATTAGACTGTTGCATTCCCTTTAAGGTTGTTGTAAACCCTTACATATACTGTACACCTTGAAATGAATATCCTCAGGTGATACACCGAGATGAAACAAATCCTCCTACATAAGCTGTACATGTTTATCTGCAGCCATCTCTGATCTACAGTCATTCAAAGTGCAGATTTTATACAGCTTGCATGAGCTTTTAGAAAGCAGAGGGTGGGGAGCTGAAGTTACACTCTGTAGAACTCAGTGAGGAGAGCTCTGAGAGTTGATTGGAGAGAAGGGACACACCCCCATCACACAGCACACAAGAATAGAGCTGTGTGCTGGAGATCCCTCCTCTGCTACCTTTTTTCTCTTGGTGTCAGACTCATGCAGATAGAAAAGGAACACGGCAGCAGACAAAAGTGACACTTAGGCCTCGTACACACGGACGGACTGTCTGATGAAAACGGTCCGCCGGACCGTTTTCATCGGACATGTCCGCTGCCGGATTTTGGTCTGATGGTTGTACACACCATCAAACCAAAATCCACGCATATAGGATACGCGGTTACGTGGCCGCGCCGTCGCCGCGATGATGACGCGGCGACGTGCGCGACCCCGGAAGGTCAATACTTCCACGCATGCGTCGGATCACTTCGACGCATGCGAGGGTTTTCGGCCAAGCGGACATGTATGGTGAGTCTGTACAGACGACCGAACATGTCCGACGGACAGGCTTCCAGCGGACATGTTTCTTAGCATGCTAAGAAACATTTGTCCGCTGGAAACCTGTCCGATCCGCCGGAAAATTGTCCGGTCGGACGTACAGACGACCGAACATGTCCGCTGAAACTGGTCTGCGGACCAGTTTCAGCAGACATGTTCGGTCGTGTGTACGGGGCATTAGTGCTCTGGATTGAGACAAATACACACTATAAAGGGATATGCTTTGTACACATTCCATGGCAGAGGTTTGCAACCACTATAAAAGAAACATAAAATAAATAAATAAATAATTCACCAGGAAAAGTTTGACTGACTTGTAACAGCCTCCTCATGTGTGTAGAAGAGCAGAGTTCCCAAGATATAGAATAAACTCTTCAGGATCTATTGAAAATGGTGTCATGGTGGACTGACCCAAGCTTTGGCTGTAATGTTGGAATTTCTTGTGAGTATTTCTGTTACCTTGGGAAATGTAAATATTTCATATATATCTATTGTGGTCTTTCTACATGGCAATAGTATAGCAGATTACACATTGGGGGTTATTTACAAAAGGGAAATCCACTTTGCACTACAAGTGCAAAGTGCACTTGAAATTGCACTGAAAGTGCACTTGGTAGTGCAGTCACTGTAGATCTTAGGGGGACATGCAAGGAAAATAAAAAACAGAATTTTAGCTTGCACATAATTGGATAATAAAATCAGCAGAGCTTCCCCTCATTTCAGATCTACCCCTCAGATTTACAGCGACTGCACTCCCAAGTGCACTTTGCACTTGTAGTGCAAAATGGATTTGACTTTCGAAAATAACCACCATTGTCTATTTATAAAGCAGTGAATTTGGCTTTCACCAAACATTCTCTGGTGGAGAATCAGTCACTTTCATTATCCTACAGAGAATGTTTGCTGAATAAATATGCAGTGTATGAAAGGGCATTTTTTATTAGTTTTGGATAAGGAGGGATTAAAACCCAATAGGACACAGACAGCCCGATAGGAGCTTTAACTCTTCCAGAAGCTCTCTAAAAAAGGCTTGGCTTTACATAAAATTTAAAAAAAATTCCCCTTTCCCTTATCTTTGTCAAAAATGTATAGGTACAATTGTTCACACTGACACTTAGGGCCAGATTCACATAGATTTAGAAAGGCGCAGCGTATCAGAGATACGCTACGCCACCGTATCTTACCTGGCTCTAAGTCGAATCCAGGAAGATTTTGCGCCGTAAGTTACGGCGGCGTAGTTTATCTCTCGGCGCGTAATTCAAATCGGCGGATAGGGGGCGTAAATCATTTAAATGAAGCGCGTCCCCGCGCCGAATGAACTGCGCATGCTCCGTTTCTAAATTTCCTGCCGTGCATTGCGCGAAATGACGTCGCACCGACATCATTTTTTGAACTTGGACGTGAGTTACGTCCTTTCCTATTCACGGACAACTTACGCAAAAAATTTTTTTAAAATTCGACGCGGGAACGGCGGCCATACTTTAACATGGCAAGTCTATCTATACGCCACAAAATAGCAGCTTTAACTATACCCTGGGAAAAGCCGACTAGCGATGACGTAAGAGAATGCGACGGCTGCGCGTACCTTCGTGGATCGACGGAAAAAGCTAATTAGCATACCCGACGCGGAAAACGACGCAAACTCCACCCAGCGGGCACCGAAGTATTGCACCTACGATCCGAAGGCGTACGAAGCTGTACGCCTGTCGGATCGAAGCCAGAAGCCGTCGTATCTTGGTTTGAGGATTCAAACTAAAGATACGACACGGCAAATTTGAAAGTACGCCGGTGTATCAGTAGATACGCCGGCGTACTTGCTCTGTGAATCTGGCCCTAAGGATTTTATGAATACATTATTGGTAAACATTGTATTCACCAAGCTCTCCTACCTTATCTGCATGGGAAAATTATTCATGAACTGTTTACCAATGTGCCATAAGTGGGACATCACAATACATCATTGCACTTTAACTGCCTATGGAGTCTATGGGTGCCATTTTTCATTTGCTGTGATAGCTACCTTTTCCCATTTTCCCACATGAAAGCCAATATGAGTTAAAGTGATACCAAACATATAGGGCTAGATTCAGGTAGGGGGACGTAAATTTGTGCGGGCGTAGCGTATGTTATTTATGCTACGCCGCCGCAATTTAGAGAGGCAAGTGCAGTATTCACAAAGCACTTGCTCCGTAAGTTGCGGCGGCGTAGCGTAAATCTGCCGGTGTAAGCGCGCCGAATTCAAATTGTCAAGAGGTGGGTGTGTTTTATGCAAATAAAACATGACCCCACGTAAATGACGTTTCTCACGAACAGAGCATGCGCCGGCCGTGAACGTATCCCAGTGCGCATGCTCCTAATTACGTCGCAAATAGTCAATGCTTTTGACGTGAACGTAATTTATGCAAAGCCCTATTCGCGAACGACTTACGCAAACGACGCAAAATTTTCAAAATTAAATGCGGGAACGACGTCCATACTTAACATTGGTTATGCCTCATATAGCAGGAATAACGTTACGCCGGAAAAAGCCTTACGCAAACGACGCACATACGTTTCTGAATCGGCGTATCCAGCTCATTTGTATATTCTACGCTGAAATCGACGGAAGCGCCACCTAGTGGCCAGTGTAAATATGCACCCTGAGATACAACGGCGTAGGAGACTTACGCCGGTCGTATCTTAGCAACATTTAAGCGTATCTTAGTTTGAGCATACGCTTATGCCGTGTACACACAGTCGATTTTTGTCTTGTAAAAAAACATAGGGCCAGATCCACAAAAACCTGGCGTAACTTAAAAAATCCCATTTAAGTTACACTGCCTTAAAGTTTCTACCTAAGTGCCTGATCCACAAAGCACTTATCTAGAAATTTCAGGCTGTGTAACTAAAATTCCGCCGGCGCAAGGCGTTCCTATTCAAATGGGGCGAGTCCCATTTAAATGAGGCGCGCTCCCGCGCCGGCCGTACTGCGCATGCGCGAAGTTACGTTACGCCGTGGGTACCTGCCGGAGCATGATGGGACGGTGATGCCTATATAAATGGGATGCAAGGCGCGCTTTCATCATTACAGCGACAACAGGCGACGAGGCAACATCGGAAGAAAGGAAGAGAAGACCCTGACGCCACAGAAGACTGCGCTGGCTGCCTGTTAGAAATTGAGCTAACACACAAACATAGCAGGCAGCCAGCGCTGAAGAAGAAGGCACCGGACATCTGCAGAAGAACCGGGGTTCGCCGAGTCAACAGCGGAAGAGGGGAGAAGATGGAAGAAGCCCCCCGGAGTCCGGAGAAGCCCCCCCCGGAGTCCGGAGAAGCCCCCCCGGAGAGCGGAGAAGACCCCCGGAGAGTGGAAGACCCCCGGAGAGTGGAAGACCCCCGGAGAGCGGAAGAAGAAGCCCCCCCTGGTAATTGAGCTAATAACGAAGACAGGGGGGGCATCCGGAGCAGAATAATAAAATATTTTAAAAAGCCTTGTGTTGTGTGTTTACTAACTAACTTTTTGCCTACAGGTGAATGGATAGGGGTACGATGTACCCCATATCCATTCACTTAGGGTGGGGGGCCGGTATCTGGGGGCCCCCTTATTTGAGGGGACTCCCAGATTCCGATAAGCCCCCGCCCGCAGACCCCGACAACCAATGGCAAGGGTTGTCGGGAAGAGGTCCTGTCCTCATCAACATGGGGACAGGGTGCTCTGAGGTGGGGGGGCCCGTAGTGCGCCCCCCTGCCCCAGAGCACCCAACCCCCCCATGTTGAGGGCATGCGGCCTGGCACGGCTCAGGAGGGGGGGGGGCGCTCGCTCGTCCCCACTCCCATTCCTGACCGGCCGGGTAGCGTGCTTTGGATACGGGTCTGGTATGGATTGTAGGGGGACCCCCTACGTCGATTTTTCGGCGTAGGGGGGGTCCCCTTACAACCCATACCAGACCTAAGGGCCTGGTATGCTCCTGGGGGGGAACCCATGCCGGTTTTGTTTTTACAAATTGCCGTGGAGTTCTCCCTCGGGAAAGCATACCAAATGCCGTCGCTGGAATGGGCTTTTACAAGGTGTGACTAGTTTACACTTTGTAGAACCAGCCCTAATTTTACACTTGAAAAATAACACTTACGGCGCAAAAAGGAAGCTGGAAAGCTTTGTGGATCGCCTTAAGTGCTAATTTGCATACTAGAAACGGCATTTCGACTCGAAATGCCCCCAGCGGCGGATGCGGTACTGCATCCTAAGATTCGGCAGTGTAATTCAATTACACATGCCGGATCTTCTGCCTAACTTTGGAAAAAGCCTTTTGAGGATCGTTTCCAAAGTTACACACAGACTGAACAGCAGTTAAGTCGGAGTATCTCTTTTGTGGATCTGGCCCATAGTTTTTTGTCTTGTAAAAAAATGTTGTTTTTTCTCATGAAAAAAAACTATGTTTTTCAAACTTAATTTTAAAAAACTATGTTGCCTACACACCATCGTCTTTTCAAAATGCTCTAGCAAAGCGCGGTTACATTCAGCACGTACGACGGCACTCTGTTCCATTCAAGCTCGCATCATAACTTGCTTCTGAGCATGCGCGGGTTTAAAAACGTTGATTTAAACGTCATTTTACCCACACACTATCATTTTAAATGACACAAAAAAAGACGTTTTGAAAAACGACATAAAAAATGTAAGCATGCTCGAATTTATTTTTTTGTCGTTTTTCAGAAGACATAAAACAACGTTTACCCCACACACGGTCATTTTAAATGACGTTTTTAAGAATGTCGTTTTTTTCATCACAAAAGACGACCGTGTGTACACGGCATCAAAGTTGCGATGGCGCGGATTCTAGTTTCTAGTACTCTACTATTGCTGAATCTGTGTCTGCACAGTGTTGATTGGTGCCATGCCGGTCACATGACATAAAAAATGATTTCAGAATATAGAATTAAAAATAAATAATTAATAGCATGAAAGTGTTTTAAAGCACCATACCAATCTGTATTTCATAGCAAATGTATTTTTTTTTTGCCATAACATGGTGTAGGTGGAGTTTAAGTTTACTGGCAAAAGCTTTAACTTTGTTCACACTGCAAAAAGATTTGGAGGAGGTTCTGCAAATCACAGGATATATCATGCCCCTCCAGCCTATGTCTATGGTATGTATGTGCTGGGACTAACAAAGAGGGGAAGCCTCCATTAATTACCATCTTATATACTACCCCCATAGTTTTTAGCAATATGATGACATGGAGGAGGAGGAATGGAGGGGGAGTGTAATTTACCACTGTTTTCACATATGTGACTCTGTAGGCACATGGGCTGCACAGATAACAAAAAGGAGAAAATGAACAGCCTAGAAGGAAATTGAAACTGGATCATGCTCAGTAGATGCCAACAGCTGGTCTACACAATCTCAGCCTGCAGCGGGGACACAGACAAGGAGGGAGGGACAGCAAACAGCAGTATCAACCTGGATGTTTGCAGTATACAGAAAAAAACAAATGCTCTAGTGGATGATTGGGTATGAACACAATGTAATACAGCATGTCCTGAGAGTTTTTGATGATTTGGGTTTATCGACACTTTATTAATCAGTAAATGTTTTATGTAGGAAATGTATTACATACTTTTAATTCTGAATGCCCCATAAGGGTCCATTAATACTTTATTTCTCTTCTAGAATTTTGTATGTGTGTTTTAGCATATAAAAAAAATGGAACAAGTGCATATGACTTATTCTCAGATTATTTTAATTTTTTAAATGACTAGCCACATATCCATTCATAATAAAGCATGTATAAAAATGCCTATATACACATTAATACACAGTTCATGTGTGTTATGCATGTTTGATAAAAGGAATTATAAAAAAATTGAAAAAATATATTTTAGAATTTTTTTATTTTTATACACCATCTTTTTTCACCCAGAGTGCCTTCAAGTTTCTTCAGGGGTGCCTTGGAAAAATTCCCCCAAAATTGCCCCAAATTGTATACAAGCCAGCAGGTGGTTCAAGCCTAGCTTTTAGTTATACAAAGCCACAGGTTTTAATTGTGCAGCACTAAAGTCTTCTAGCCATCAGCACTCTAACATCCAATTACATCATCAGCGTATAAGGGGGGCATTGTTTGCTCCTCCCCTGCCCCTCTCCGTCACCCCCCGGGTCACATTAACTGATTTAGGGAGAGAGACTGAGGGAGAAGAGAAACACTAGAATACTAGTCAATGCCAGTGTACAAAGGTGTGTTTGCCTTGGAAGAATACACCACCTGTAATTTTGGGTTTTCTACATGTGTGGATGTTGCTGCATTATAAAAAAAAATTTTTTTGTTTTTAAAATTTTAGAATGGTGTCTTGAGATCGTGCTGAAGTTATCCCCAGAGCTTAGCGAATGAGGTGAAGCTCTGTTGACTTTCATCATCCAATCATTCTGAAACATTCCACATTCACAAAGCTCTGGGGCCTATTCTCTTGTAAAGTGCTACTTCCCTTGAAAAATTAACAGCCCATTTGCCTTCAGTAATGCCTAGCATACACGATCAGAAAATCAGCCGAAAAATATCACTTTCGTGCAACAATCTCATCGTTAGTATGTGGCTTTTAAGAGCCGATCATGACAGTCCATCCGAAATTATCAGAAGGGACAAGCACAATTTTTTCCCCATATGATATCAGAACGTATGATTTTCGTTTAATGAGTACATCACATCGGAAGTTGTATCCTGTCTTTCCAGAATTTTCATAACTTTAGTAACCTCTTAATTTTGAATATTTTGAGACTAGCATGCCAAAAAAATGGACGATCATTTGTCCGATAAACTCATCATGTGTACAACCACACTGAGTTGAATAAAAGAGCAAATTACAATGTCTGCTAGTGATTTTGTTTATTTAACATATCCGATACCTGTTGGTTAAAAGTCCCAATACAAACTTCTTTAAACACTGTGACAGTTCGAGGCCCTGCCACTATGAAAATGGTTTGGAAAAGGACATAGGGTTCACACGTATGCAGAGTGCGGGACATCTGGGTATCTATTTTAAGGGGAGAAAACTGTTTTTACATCTTTCTCTGAATTTTGGTATTCACAGATTGGGCTCTGTAGTTTGGAGGTTTCAACGTGTCTTCAGAGGTAAGACATTGCCAACCCAGTTTCCAGATCTTATTGAAGACCGGAGGCGTGTGTGTCAAGGTGCACAACCCGTATAATGAAGGACTAGGAATAACTCAGGGCTCCAGCCAGGTGGGAGGTGTGCTCCCATCTAAAGACAGGTGTGAGTTCCTGCAATCTATTCAAGAAACAGTACTCCATGTGGGAGAGATTCCATGCTCATTGGACCAAGAGAGTTGGGACAGCTGAGAGTCTGGGCGACCGACCGTGAGAGTCTGGGATAAAAAAAGAGCTGAAGCAATTAGGTGACAGCCAAGGAGAATTAAAGAATCTGTGAATCTCAGAGTGAGTGAGCCTGTGAGCCTGTGAGCCTGGGGTGTGAGGAGAATCCCTACCAGGAGGCCAGGAGAGAACACATGCAGCAGGGTCCTGTAGCTAAAGCTGAGTGAGCTGATAGAGCCAGATGGCTTGGTATTTTTTGTTACCTGTTTTTGCTGTGTGAAACCAAAACCCCTGCATGGGTAAGATAATGAACTTTGTTTTTCCTTATTAATACAAGAGGGCAACCAAACTCTTAAACACAGTTTTGACTGACATGGACTTCATAAAAAAAAACATCTACCACTAAGCTAACCCACCCCCATATCACAACACTTAAAGAGAAACTATGCCTTGGCCTATCAGGGTAAAGTCTGTTTGACTGAAGGGGGAACGTAGAGCTTACACAGTCTGAGCAGCAGCATGGTACAGAGGAAGAAATGTGCATTATGAAAAATTTAATTCAGTATGCGACCTTCTCCAGAAAAAAGTCCTGGCCTCCCAGAGAGGAAGGGGTTTTTTACTTCCCTCTATTCCTAGTAAGGAAAAAACAGGGGGTCTGCGCCCAGTATTGGACCTAAAAAAGCTCAACAGAGAAATAGACCTAGAATCAATCAAGATGGAGAACTTACAATTAGATCGGTTTTATTGATACATCCAGGTGACTGGATGCTGTCCGTAGATGTGTTGGATGCTTATCTACATGTTCCCATCCATCTGGCCTAACAAAAGCTTCTGTGTTTCACACTCCACAATCATTTTCAGTTTTGGAGTCTTCCTTTTAGTTTATCCACCTCCCCCAGGACATTTACACAAGTACTTTTACCCATGATTGTGCTGCTGAGAGAGACAAAATTTTAAGTTTTCATCATTATCTGGATTATGTCCTTCCCTTGACAGAGACTCAAGGAATACTTGTTCAGCATATTGCACACCCTATAAAACTTTAGCTAACTGATCAATTGGAAGAAGAGCCAATTGTGTTCTATGCAAAAAACATTTTTTTCTGGGAGCTAGTTACCCAGTCTAACATGGTGAAGCTTCCTCAGGAGAAGAACCATATGATAAGACAAAGGGCAAAGTCCGCTCTGCGAGTGAGCTGCCTGCCAGCCACAAGGTGCCTGAGCATATTGGGTTCTCTGACGTCCTCGTTCCCACTGGTCCAGTGGTCTTATTGTCATTGGTACTTCAAATTTCATTCCTCAAGCAATGGGATGGAGCCTCCATGCATCAGCAGATTCACATCACCTGGGAAATGAAGGACTCTCTGTGGTGGTGGACCCATGTAGAAATCCTGAGGAGCCATTGACCAATCATGCCTCTGCAAGCAAAGGTGGTGAAGTTGGATGGCAGCCTGAGTGGCTGGGGAGCTCATTACCAAGACCAGACAGCTCAAGGTCTGGGGGCTTTCAACAACGACTAGTGTTGAATGTGTTGGAACTCAGAGCAGCACTTAATGACTTGTTGGCATTTGCTACATGTGCTTGGATGAAAAAGGTTTTAGTAGCATTCATACAAAGACAGGGAGATACAAGAAGCTGTACCTTGATGATGATAGTTCAATCAATTCTCGAGTGGGCACAGCTTCGCCTGACTGGCGGCTTTGTACATACCAGCAGCTTAGAACAAGCTTGTCAACTATTTGAGCCACTCAATTTTTTTGGACAACGAGTGGTCTCTCAGTCTGTTTTCTCCCTTGTGACCAGCAAAAGAGGTATTTATCAAATAGATTTAGCAGCGACTTTGTTGAAGGCAAAATGTCCCAGATTCCTGGTGAGACTGCTGTATTGGTCAGCGGAGGGGGTTGACTGCTTTCACCACCAGTGGAACTTCTAGCTTGGATATATCTTCCCTCCAGTCCCCTAAAAACAGGTTTCTGGCAAGGTCCAGGCGTTCCTCTGTGACACTGGTAGTAGCATTCCATTTTGGCTCAGTATGCCTTGGTTTCTAAACTTGTTCCAACTTAGTATGGAACCACTTCTATGTATCCCTTCCAGTCACTCTCTCCGGAACAATTTCTACATCCAGATCCTGAGAGAATTGCACCTTGGGGCATGGAGTTTAAGAGACAGAGGCTGTTAAGCCAGGGTTGTACAAAGGAAATGGTAGCCATGCTGCTGCAAGCCAGAAAGAGTACAACAAATAATACTTATCAGAAAGTCTGGGCAAAAAGTTTTTAGCTAACCAAAGAAAACTTCTGGAACCCAATATCTCCAGAGCTGCCTCAAATTGTTCAGTTTCTTCAGTTGGGCCTGGAAAAGGGCCTAGGTGAGAAAACTTTATAGGTCCATGTCCCAGCTATCTCAGCAATGACAAGTATGCTGTCATGATGTGCCAGGAAAATGAAAAACTGGATACTCACCAGTCTGTAATTTTCCTTTCCTGGATCATCTTTATGGCAGCATACAGGATCTCACCCTTGAGGTAATAGTTACATAGGATTGAAGCGGGCTGGATCGTTTTATTAGCTTTGTAGTTAATCAGTCCTATCAGGTTGTGGGGCGGAGCCACAACCCAGTGTATGCCATAAAGATGCACCAGGAAAGAAAATTATGGAAAGATGAGTATACAATTTTCCATTTACTTCATTATCGGTGCTCAAGCAGAGCAGATAGGAAAACAAGGGAAAGTTAGTATGTGTGAGAGAGTAAGAAAGGAGCAGCGCCACTCTGAGTGCAGTATGTCAGGTAAAATTCAATGTTTAATAAAAGTAAGATCAACTCACATTTTTTAGTGAGATAAAATGTACATGGCATAAGTAGCTTGGGCTCCCGCAGTCCAGCTGGGATGTGTTGGTTGTCAGCAGTTCCCAGGGGGCTCCGGTGGTTCTTGAAGCTCCGAGGCTGAAGACGGTCACACAACAAGCGTGTCATACCATATATGAAGGCGCACGCAAGCTCCGAATGCGAGCTCGATCACGCCTCCTGTCCATCACTGCTGACGTGCTTGTTGTGTGACCGTCTTCAGCCTCGGAGACTTGGGAACCACCGGACCCGCCGGGAACTGCTGACCACCACTGCTGCCCAGCTAGACTACAGGAGCCCAAGCTACTGATGCCATGCACATTATATCTCACCAAAATGTGAGTTGATCTTACTTTTATTAAACATTGATTTTAAGCTGACATACTGCACTCAGTGTGGCGCCACTCCTCTCTCTCTCTCTCTTACCCATATCCACAAAGTCGCTTCTGCTTTCTACAGCTGGCTGTCCACACTGATACAGACTAGAACCCCTAAGCCCTGGTCTGGTCTCAGTAGCAAAAGGAACTTTGCCTAATGGCACACCTGAACCTTGGAACTATTTCCATATCACACTAGCTGCGTTTTCTAGCATTTCATCTTTTTTATATAAGTTAGTATGTGCTGCTGCTAGGTCTATCATGAAGGCTCCATTTATTCCTGAGCCTTTTGCAACTCAAAGCTTCAAACCCTCAACTTTCAAAATTCCATTGTTCATACTTGTGCCCGTTTATACCTTAGCGTAGTTTTGCTTGAAGCTTGAAGCTTGTAGCTCGAAAACTTACATAAGCTTCTTTTGAGCAATGAGCTTCAAGCATTTTTGGTTCCAATAGACCTCAATCGGAAAACACCTGCACGAACATGCATGAAAAAGAAAAACCATCCCTACTGCACATTTCTACTCCCTGGTAGCTACCTTTCAGTTGGCTAAAAATAATTAAAAAATAAAATGCTCAAACCTCAGACACCCACAAAAATGTCTAAATATCACAAAAATAAAAAGCATGCATAATGACCAAAGACTCTCAGTTCACGTGAATGCATCCTAAAGTGAACCTATTATTTTCCATTGCATTGGCAAAAAAAAAATGGGTCTATTTGTGCAAAGTACACTAAAATACCTAACAATGCCAACTATTATAATTGCCCCATACCCTAGATGCACACATATTGTACCTCTCTCTGACAACCTTGGTTTTCCACAATCTATGACTTTGTTTACATCCCTCCATTATGCTTCACTTGAATACCAGCCTCACCTGTGCAGCAAGAGCCCACACAGTTGCATAGAACTGTCTCCCAAATATTGCCAATCTTGGGAGATCACCTCAATCAACTACATTGCTGCTTACTGCACAGGCATGGTTGGCAGAGGACAGAAATCTAGTTAAAGTGGATGTAAAGCCATTTTTTTTTATGTCACAATGTACACTGTACAAAATGTACACTATAAGATTTCCAGCTCTGAGCAATCCTCTTATTGTTCAGTGAAATAAAACGGACTTACAGAGACAAACCTTAGTCCGTTCCGCCCCCTTGCTGTGAGTGACAGGTTATTTACATATCTCATGCACTAGCCTGGAGACAGGCATTATTTTTAATTCCCACCCCCACTCATTTTCTGAAATCATGTGGTTACTTTTCTGGATTTTGACTGGATGTTAGTGATCATAGCAGAATTTAGGGTAAGGAATACACAGGAAAAAATGCATGTTAACAAGGGGAGTGTAGAGGAGGGCGGGGAGTCTACTGACATCACGACTCCACCCACAGAGCTCCAGACAACAGATCCACCCACAGAATCTGCAGTTTTTCAGTTCTTATAACAGACAGAGGGGAAACATTTGACAGGTAAGGATACATGCAGGAGGCATGTATATCCTTATAGATCAGCACTATGGCAGTAGTTTAGAAAGGATGAGAGTGGGTTTACATCCACTTTAAAGGATGGGAGACTATGAATTAAACTAAGGCCCACCTCCATGGCCACATATCTGTGTTCAGCTAATGGAAACAAGTTACTATAATTTCAAAAGTACTTTTCAATATTTTAAAGTCTGCAACTTTCCATTAAATAATATTTTAAGATCCTACCATGAAGGTCCTTTTGAAAGCACTTCCTGTTATATTGTGGTAATGCATTCTCCCTGTCTTCACATTGTGCTTCTGTATTGTTAATCTGTCACATGGGTTCATATTAAAACTACAAATAACCATTCCAACACACTCTGGCATGGTCCAATGCTGTCACCATCAGGAAATACACATTGAGAAACACAATGCAGACATTTTCCAGATAACCAGCAAAAAAAAAAAAAGAATCCATATAGCTATTGCCGGAGAAAAGGAAGACAGGAAGTAGCCTCTAAGAGAATGTGGGAGATCACCAGCATTGAGAACCACAAAGGTTGAAAAAAGGGGAGAATAAGTATTTTATAGAAAACAAAATAGCAGTGCTTTAGCAAACCAAATGTCATCCAGTTATGGTATACCTCTGCATTAATTATTGGTTAAATCTGATGATTCAATTGCTTTTATTTCAAGATAAAATTGTGCTTTTCCATTAGGCTGCAGTTCTTTCCTCTAAATATATCTAACTGTATTAAATCTTCAGATCTGTAAAATTCTTTAACACGTACAGGCAATCTACTTTATCATAATTTAGGTATGATTTCACCAGGCAGAAAGCAATCCTAATGACAGAGGTTGAAGTAAATGCATTGCAGCTTTTACAGACCTCATATGGCTGCTGTAATGGAGCCAAAGGCATCTTTTTGAACCAAGAGCAGGATGTGTACGGATGTGTATGCTCCTCCTCGCATTGAGCATTTTGCTGTCTTTGTCAAAGTGAATGACAACAATTTGGCCAACTCCGTCTGAGCTGCACTCAACAGTGACAGGCAAATTATCAGAGGCCCTGCACTCCTTATTATCAGAGGAGAAGTCATCAGGAGGACGTGTGGAAGATCCCTCTCCCCTGTCACTATTTGTCAGTGGGACAAGGGCCACAGCTATGGGTAGCTGACAGGTAATTTCAACAATAACAATTACTCCTATTACTGGTGTCATAAACAATTCGCCTAAGGCATGACAATAGCAAAGCTTTATAATTCAATGCCATATAAATAAATGCCATCAGGTAACAAGTAATTTGCTTCCAATCAAGCTTTGCCCCTGACATTAATATTGTTATTGAAGGAAGATAGAAAATTGAAAAAATTCAATATGTTAATAGATTTAGAGAGGTGGAAGGGACTAATAGAAAGGCACACTCTTCATAGCCAAGTATGATAATATATATAATAGAAAATAAAGTGAATTCAATAGTGTATGAAATATTTTGTATACACTCAAATTTGATTAGGTTTAGAGAGTGTTTCAGATAATATGGACAGAAATGATAATTAATTGCTGGAACTATAGAACCAGAATAATAAAAGAACAAAAGCAATAAAATATTGTGAAAAAAAAAAAAAAACAATCTCATCATCATCAACAACAATAAAAATAAAAGGTCAACATTATTCAATTAAGAAATAAAATAGAAGAAATAAGACAAAATATAATAGGAATAACACGTACTATAACAAAAATAATGCTAATAAAGTTTGATTTTCTGCACTGGGAAACCAACTCATTATTTTCCTCTTTATAGTAGGTGCCACAATAGGAGTGGTTAAACAAGGACCTGCTTAACAAGTTAAATTTCGCGACCAACCCCAATCGTAATTTTACTATTTGTCCAGCAAGACAATATGCCATCAGGCTGACAGCAGTAAAAGAATGTGAAAATCTCTAATTAGGGGAACTGCACAGCAATTAACGAATGTCAAATTTCACTTCATGAAGTGCCACTCTAATTTTCTCACTAAAAATGAATAGACTTTTTTTTTTTTTTGTATGTGTGTGTGTCCCCTCAAGGCAATGTTGATTCAGACCCACTCAAGATGCAGTGTTGCACAGCTAAGCATCTTCTTGATTACAATCCGCAGCACTCCTAACTGCTTTCCTTCCCACTGCCACCACGGATACTTTGTCAACAGTCAAATTATACCATGCTGATAACAATGCATAATGCTCTTTCTCCAAGGAATTCTTTGTCATGTGAGAGGCATTCATAAAAATGTGCAATTTTGATGAAGAATACCATCATCTAATGTGACGTTTGTGGTCTTGCGTTTGCTGATGTGCATTTTACTGCAATTTTTCTGGGGAGTGGTAGACCATTACAGAGCTACAAAGAGAACATAGAATGATTTTAACTGCTGAATATTTACAGCATGTGCTTAACCAGTGTTTGTTTATCTGTTACTGCAGGTATTTTGAAGAACATTACTCACTGATAAGCGGTTCTCTGCAGGAGGCCAGTGGACAAAGAGAAGCCTCATGTGATGTTTTTTTTTTTTCTTCTTTTTATACCTTTGGAATTTTATTGGTTACAGGACTATACCAGTGTGGTGCAAAGAAGGATATGCAGTAAAATCCTTTAAAGCATACCATGGGTCAGTCTGGTGTTTGTAGCCAAGAATGTCAATTGCAGTTAACATGAGACTGACCTCTGATAGTACCTATTGGGGCTCAGTGACTTATTGACCAGCAATGACCATAGACGCTTTTGTTAAATAGTAATTACTGATTCACTTATATGGAACTGCGACAAGAAGATATAAGGAGGCTTTCGATCACCTGTGTATATAACATTATACAGTTAAAAATTAGTTAAAATAATAATATAAATACATTCTTTTATCTAAAACTGCTGCTAGGTATTATAAGAACATACTGAACCAATCTTACTCAATATATTGCATAAACATTACAATCAATTTTTGTAGATTCCTATCCAATATTGCAATACGCTTTTTTCAAGTCTAAATATAAAATTTATTGGAAGCTGTAAATCAAATTTTATTATTTCTAGATTGTAAGCTCTAACGAGCAGGGCCCTCTGATTCCTCCTGCATTGAATTGTATTGTAACTGCAATGATTGCCCTAATATTGTAAAGCGCTGCGCAAACTGTTGGCCCTATATAAGTTCTGAATAATGATAATAATAATAATAATAATAATAATAATAATAATTATTGTCACAAATGCAAACTTGAATGATATATTTTTGAAATTAGTTATCAGGGAAACTTTTAATATCAGACCTGTACAAATTAAATTAACATAATAAAAATTGCTGTAAAATATATATCAGCCTGTAATGTCCAATGTACATATATCACATATTTTAATATGAAATATTTGGGTTTGCCTTCTTAAGATGGCAACACCTCTATTCAAATTGTTTTGATTGACAACCCTTTTTGTAGGATATTGAGGGCCCTTCTAATTTCTTCTGTATTGTAAATGTACTGTCTGCCTTATGTTGTAAAGCACTGCACAAACTGTTGGCGCTATATAAATCCTGTATGATAATAATAATAATAATAATAATATTTCATGTTTCACTCTTTGTAGCATGATCAATAATATGTACATATTTATAAATTCTTTATTTTGACGTTTTCAACATACAATGCAATTAGGTACTGGTGTAATGTTACATCAGTACCTAATTGCATTGTATGTTGAAAAAGTTGAAATAAAGAATTTATAAATATGTAATATTTTAATTAACTATAGTATTACATCATTTTTTTGTTCAGCTTTAAAGCAAACCAGGCTCTACAGAACTGTATATTGTGAAAAAAGTATATTGGAAAACTGAACAGCAGCATTTAGACTGTGGGTGAGGGTGGCCTCCTGTCAATAAATTTACTGACAGTAGAAAATAATTCACAGCTGCACTTGTAGCTTAAAAAAAAAAGATGACATTTGAAATCAGAAACTGCTACCCCCCAACCCCCCCCACCCCCAACCCACACATACACACAGCTATTCTATGGAACTACTGTAATATGTATAGTAGTATCATACAAATGATTGTAAGATTGCATATATTATAACCCCCCCCTCCACTTAGGTTACATTCACTTTAATAACTGTTGTCAAATGCTAGTGAAAAATACATTAATGCACATTTTTAAAGGTCTGGCAACCTGCACAACCCCCTCTAGCAAGTATGCTGATCTAAAAAATGTTGTTTTACGTTTGAATGTGATCAGCCATAATGACAACGTTCACCTCCTTGTAATGTTTAAATATATCAAACATATATTTCAAGCTGGTTAACAACGCCTGGCAAACAAATAAACCCAGATTAACACATATCAAGTTGTTCTCCCACCTACCTGTCTCAGAAACCCAGTCAACAAACACGATGACTTGAATTTGTAATAGCAATGCTGTACATGCAACATGAATACTAAATTAAATTCTATTCCATTAAAACTAAATTTACCATTGCATTTGTTATCATGCCCCTGGCATGTCATGTGCATTTGTTTACTAGTAATGCTGCTGAAAACTGTTATTTAAAAATAAATAAAAAAATGTAACATCTTTTACAGGTATGCATGAATTAGATCTAGTTTGTATCTAGTTTTTAAATCATACCTGAATAAAATGATTTATTTGCAAATGTGTATTGTTATAATAGTTAAATATAAATTAATTGTAAAAAATATATTTATTTTAAAGTTAAAACATATGTATGAAACTAAAACAGTGTTTTGCTTGAGGTATATCATGCATTTATTTTCCTTTCACTCCCAAATTAAAACCTGCAATTTTTTAAACCCTCACTGCAACCTGGGCAGGAAAACACATGAGGTTTCTGTGTTCAAATAACAGAAAACATATTCAATTTTCCAAACAGAAGACAGTTCATTAAGCAGCGCCACATCAAATAAAACTTTAATTTCTCCTGCATCAGAACTGCAATGAAAGCAATTGAGAAAGATGAGCCATATGGTCCTTCTAACAGCAAACACATATTGCTCATTCCCCCAAAGTTTCCTAATTCTGCTCCCCAGACCTGCGTAATATGGATAATGTGCACTGAGCAGAAACCAGGCACTATCTAGTGTACACTTCTAATACTGTATTTAATGGGAAATAATGAATCATAAAAGCCTTGAGAAGACGGCTCTTGCTAGCTGAAATCTCAGCTGTAATTTCATTGTTCTGTGTAGAAGAGGCTGTTTGCCCTTTTCATACAGCAGCAGTTGAATATAATTACACTGCCATAAGCTTAAAGATAGAAGAGAAAGCACTGGAATTGCATCCATGTTTCAGCTATGATCTCTAAATGTATGTTTCCATTCGAAAGTTAATGAGCTAAGACTGCTGGTAGGCTTGCTGTTATTTTTTTTAACCATTTGCAATCATTAAATATTTGTAAAAGTGAGGGAAAGGGTTTTGTGATGTATGTATATGCATTTTATGTTTTCCAGCCACCCTGGATGATAAATACCAAACACTGCAAATGCAACATAAATAAAATTATAGCTTGTTTTGTGAGCCAGATGTTCTAATTAAAATTACATTTGTACCATAATTACTAAGGCGAAAAATAAAATACAATATATGTTTCTAGAAAGCTTTTTTTTTTTGGGGGGGGTGGAAAATGTATGTGTGTGTATTTATATATATATATATACATATATATATACACATATATATATATATATACACATTATATAATAATCTAAAATATATTTTATACTAAATCATATTTCATCTCATATTCTGTATCAGTTGCTTTTCAATCACAAGGACAAATAGTATTCATGATTTATTTATATGCTATATTTAGACTTTTTTTTACATATATATACTTTTTTGCCTTATTTATTTTGTTGTAATCTGCTATTTTCTTAACTCTATTTTCTATACATTTTAAATAATAAACTAACTCAAAATGCATTCCTGTGCTATTCCCTACCGAAGAACAAATTCTTGGAGTTACATTTAGTTTGTTAGTAAAAATAAATAAAAATAAAATTATATTTATTTACAAAGCTTTAGTAGGAATTACCTCATTTCAAGGTATCCCTTTTTAAGACTTTAAATAAATCCAGCACTGTGTAGTAGCTATTTATTGCCTGCTTAGTATTGTCACAATTTATTAACACACACATATATATTTTTTAATAACCTATAGGTAATGCAAAAAAATACTTTCACGTTGTACTTTTTTTTTATAAAGTAAGTGATCACATTGTGAAGAAATAAAATAAAAGTAGAAAACAAAGAGTCCTAAATCAGCATATAGAGAAGCATGTTTATTATATTCAATGAATGCTCTAAAACAAATGTTTAACCAGGTTGCTGAAATAGTGCAGAAAACCTCTGCATGCTCCAATGGCTTACAATGACAATGGTCTATTGCAATGTAAAACATGCTGGAGGATAAAAAGGTGCTTTTTGTTACCATTTTATCAAAGCTGTTCATCTTCCTGCTGTAGGCAGCATTTAGCTGGAACTGCAGATATTTCTCTGTCCAAGCTCCTTTGTTTGTGCATCTCATTTGCATACATTTATCTCCAGCTGAGGGTGCTTTCAGCTTATTAAGGCCTCCCACCACAATATTTCATAAGCCAGCTGCTAGGAAGGATTTCACCTGTGGAGACTGAGAAAAGAGGGGTGAAAAACCGAATTCTTCGTAAAAAAGGAAATCTTGACTCTCTTTTCTCCCCTTTGGTTGGGCACCATTTGTGTTAAACAGGCTCTTGTCATGATATATGCTCGTAGAAGTCAGGGGTTAAAGTTGATCTGAAGGTCAGCAGTAAAACAACAGGCAAACCAGACGCCAAACTGGTTCCTTAGCTGTCAGAGGTAGCTGTGGTACAACCAGGTCTTGATCCTTTTTTTTTCCAGCTTCTAATAAACGGGCTGAATCTATGTGGCTTAGCCTGGCCCTCTACAAGTCGACAAGGAAGGGGAAAAAAAACAGAACACTATCAATATCGTTATCAAATGGGAACAGGAAGAAATAAGCTGTTCGTCACTGCTCTGTTTCTATTGTATCAAAAGTGGAAATTAATTATACTAATTTATTTAAAGCATGTCAACTCCCTGACTAAACCTGTTTTAGCGTCAAGACAAATAAAACTTTTATGGTTCATAAAATAGATCCATTCATCTCAATGTTTGCAGCGTTGTCTTATACTGGCAAGGCTTGCTAAGGTTGGTTACAGCATTAATACTTGTTGCTATTAAGCATGTTGGCCTGGAAAGGGAAAAATTATTTTTGGCAGGAGAGTCATACATGTAATAAAATATGGTTTTAACCAACCTTTGATTTTAAAATGCAGATGAAAATAATGTGGACATGTAATGGGCAGGACTTGAGAAATTTGTGGACTTTTCCGTTGCTCCTGCCATGCCTTTCAAAAACACTGGCAGCAATAAAAAATTATTTGCAGGAAAGCTGACATCCACTTTTTATTGGCTTGAAACAGCTTATATTTCTGGTGCATTTTGTGTATCTTTACACCCTTCTCTACGCCAAGCTGGGTCAGTGAAATCCTTTAAAATCATTTAGGGTAAGTGATGTTGGGGCCTGTTTTAATACTTACTTTAATACTTATTATGGATGTTCGTGGGTTTGATTTTTCATTACACATAAATTGGCCTAGTTTATGAAAAAGCCAGAATATATTAAAAATATTAAAGATTTGTTCCTGAGTTTTCTGAAATATTTTGGCCACTGCAATTAAAATGTTGCTATGTGCAATGCAGAAAATATATTGGTAAGGATATCCGTAATGCCATAACTGGCATACATTTCTCAGCATTCCAATAGTATTGGTCCAACTCCCAGCTCCATACTAATTCCAGGGTGTTAAAGCTAAACACTCATTCATTGTGTGTAATGTGGCTAAACCAAACTAAGCCAAAATGCAACCTATAGTCCTTCAGAGTTCCCTACAGTGCGATGATTGGAGTTGCTTCTCTAAAAATATGAGTTGTCATTGAAGATTTAATTTAAAGCATAGCTTTAGATAACATCCAGAACTCGTTGCTGAAATGTTGGTATATCCTAGTTCATTCTACGCACTTTAGAAAAGGCAATGGTCATGTTGATGGCCAAATGCACTGTGCTTTCAGGTGTACTCCTCTTGAAATTGCGCTTAAAATTAGTTTGAGTTGCTTTAGAGATCAATCAGAGTTAATTGAAAGTGGCAATGGACCTGCAGTTCTAAGCTGACTTCCTTCTAAGCTGTATCACCTGCTTTACAGTAAGTTGCCTTTGTATTGTCATTGACTTGTGGGAGGAGAAATCTGTTCTGATATGATCGAAAACCCATCATGGCTGGCTCATTATCTTTGTATATTATTTGAGCAATAGTTTTGGTGGCAACCACCTAAAGAATAGCTTCACTTTTGTTGAGAAAAAACATTCCCCTCTGGGTATTCTATGCATATTGCAGGGATTTTAACAAACGTTGTTGCAGTTTCTTACCTTTTGTTGTTCCGAAAGAATAGCTGTTTGTTTGTCTGTGTCCATATGCTAAGTGAACCTGAATGGGAGTGGTTTAAAAATAACAATCAGCTGCTGCACCTGCAGGGCTCTAATGAAGAAAGCTACAGGATCTGCGTCCCTTTAAATGTGGTTCCCTTGAGAGTATCTCATCAAAAACTACATTTTTGTTGCAGGAGATGCTCAACATCTACCTTGTATCTTAGTGCAGACTTCTGGGAAAATCAGTAAGCCAATCACACAAGCAGGAATGACATCTCAGGGAGGGGCTATCTGTACACTATTTGTGTACAGAACACCTTCAGGTAGCATTGCATTTTACCGAAAATTCCAGCACTGCAGATTGAAGGGGAAAGGTAATTTTAATAACATTCAATCACTATATGATTTGTGCCGCAATTGTATATGCTATGTTTGTTTTTTTATTTGCTTTTTTTTCCCCACAAAGTGGAGTTACCCTTTAAAAGGCACTGCATATGGGATCTGTGTATTATGCTGAGACAAGGGTAAAACTGTATTATTTTATCTTGTATTTGGTCAGAGCCACCAGATATTCTGTTCCAAATCAGAGTAGTTCTGCATAAACTCTGTAAAACACTCTAAAATATGCATAATAGAAAAGTAAAAATAAGTTACTTGTTATATTAGTCAGATGCAGGCAAAAGTATCAGCTAAGGAATGACTTATGTATAGTTAGCATACATATGCATGCCATAAAAGCATCAAACAGCTTTTGCTTTTGTGGCATCAAATATATCTCTTCAAGAATGGAGAACAACAAGACACAGTGGATAAAGAGAAGTGTAATGAATTTAAAGAAGTAGTAAATTGTGGCGGGTGAAAAAAAAGAAAAAAAATCACCTGTAAGGCATTCCCATAATGTGCTAGTATGCATCGCATACTAGCACATTATGAAATACTTACCTTGGAATGAAGTCTTCCAGTGGAGCTCTGTCACCGCTGAGAGGGCTGACATCTTCTTCCAGTCTTTCTTCCGGGTTCATGCACTCTGGCTGTTTAATTGTCCGAAGCCGCGACGACGTCACTCCCGTGCATGTGCGCGGTAGCTCCCGGTTCCTGCGCGAAGCTCTGATGGTCTGGAAAGGTATGGCAGACCTTCAGAGCGCATGCGCCGGTGACGTAACTGGCTGTATCCAAGGTGACTATCTCTTAAACTGTGCATGTTTACGAGATATTAATTTTACCTACCTGCAAGCCTTATTATAGGCTTACCTGAAGGTAAAAAACACAAAGCGGTCTTTACTACCACTTTAGGTTACTTATACATGAGCAACAATGGGCAGTACTATTGCATGAACATTTACAAATGGGCATTTGAAAGAACCAATATCTGAACAGGGATTTTGGAAAGTGACACAGGACCACAACAAGATACTAAGAACAAAGGGATAGATAGTACCTGTTATAGTACCTCTATTGCTATTTTATTACAGCTCTATATTTACTTACTTATTGCCTGTAGAAGTTAGTTAAAACACAACTGTAAAAACTACAGCTCTTGAACTTGATGCCCCCATAGGGGCAGATCTTCTACAGGAATGCTGGAACAAATACATAGACAGGTGAAGATTAGTCCCCCAAGGTAAACCTCTTTTTGGAAAATCGGAAGACCCCTTTAGTTTGTAATCTTTATTTACTACTATAAAGAAGATGAAGAAGTATTCAGAGTATGAGCTAAAGCAACACATTAACTGGTATGGGGGTAAGGACTACAGGCTGCTCCCCTTTTCTCATCTCTACAACATGGGAGAGGTGTTCTGTAGTTCATAGTGTTAACCTGGGATACACCAGTAAGACTTCTTATGGCGTCATATGACATCCTTCCGTGATTGTGCCCACCACGTGCCCGATGTGTCCTCCAGACGTAGCTTATCACAGATCAAGGAAAAGAGCAAA
The DNA here is from genome assembly GCF_905171775.1 of Rana temporaria. Classification (NCBI taxonomy): domain Eukaryota; kingdom Metazoa; phylum Chordata; class Amphibia; order Anura; family Ranidae; genus Rana; species Rana temporaria. Next base: position 407,137,903 of record NC_053492.1, read on the forward strand.
TCAGCGGCTCTTTACCACCTGATTAGCTGTGTCCAATCACAGCTGATCATGATGTAAACACAAGGTGGTTATTGGCATTAATTTCTTCACGCTGACAGCATGAGGAGAGGAGAGCCGATAACCAGTTTGTGTGAAAGGGACATCTTCACTGATAATCAGGGAACTGATTTTCAGTGTCCTGATTATGAGTGCAGTCCCAAAAGTGGCCACCAGTGCTGGTTATCAGTGCCCATCAGTACTGCCTATCAGTGCCTTTCATGTGCTGCCAATCAGTGCCCACCAGTGCTGCCAATCAGTGCCCATCAGTGCTGTCAATCAGTGTCTCCTCACCAGTGTCACCTATCAGTGCTGCCTATTAGTGCCACCTACCAGTGTCAATCAGTGCGTCCTATCAGTGCACATCAGTGCCACCTATCAGTGTCACCTATCAGTGCCCTTCAGTGCTGCCTATCAGTTCCCATCAATGCCTCCTTATCAGTACCCACCAGTGCTGCCCCATCAGTGCCCATCAGTGCAGCATATTAGTACCCATCAGTGCCACCTCATCAGTGCACATCTGTGCAGCCTCATCAGTGCAGCCTACCAGTGCCACCTATCAGTGCCCATCAGTGCCACCTATCAGTGTCGCCTATCAGTGCCACCTATCAGTGCCCATCAATGTCACCTATTAGCTCCCATCAGTGCTGCCTATCAGTGCTGACCCACCAGTTCCCACCAGTGCTGCCTCATCAGTGCCCATCAGGGCCACCTCAACAAACTATAAAAAAATATTTTTATTTCAAAATTTTCTGTATTTTTTTGTTTATTTAACAAAAAAACGGTGGCAAATAAATAACACCAAAAGAAAGCTATAATTGTGTGAAAACAAACATACAAAGTTGCACATCCACGCAATTGTCATTCAAATTGTGACAGTGCTGAAAGCTGAAGATTGACATGGGCAGGAAGGGGGTAAAAGTGCCCAGAAGGCAAGTGGTTAAGGATTTTCACAAAAAAAAGTGAAAATAAACTTTAAATATCCAATCATTAGCAGTTAAATAAATAATCTGGCGTTTGCTTTTTTACGTGATTGAAGTGAATCTTTACTTTGTTTTGTTTTTGTATTGAATATTTTCAACTACTTTTTTTATTGAATACATTTATTAATATATTTATTGAATATTTTCAACTACTTAAGTAGGCAGCTCACTACAAGAATTTAGAGCTCATTGAATTTCTGGCAAGATCAGCAGTTATTTTTTGCACTTATCAAACAAATATATCAAAATGCTTTCAAAAAGTATTTATTAAGGAATCAAAAGAAAGATAATGGGATAAGATAGGGCGTACATTGACTATAAAATAAAACATCTTATGTAGTATTGTTGGACAAGACAGTTAAATGGTTTAATTAATCACTGTAATTTATCTTTATTTAAAATGTTGTTAAAATATTTTTTACAAGATAAAACAAAGTGTCTCTTGTCACCACCCACTGAAAATGTTTCTACATAAAGGTAACTTTTTGAGCTAGTGCATACCTTTCAGGAAAATTCCATTCTGTAGGGATAGGGGTAGCGCATAATCAAAGCTTTTTAATGCGACTGCTGCGTTGTTAGAGGAACACGCTGTGTAGATTTGGACCTCCTTCTTGTTGTTTTGTTATCACCCAGGCTCTAAGAGATTATTTAACCATCATCACTCATACGCACTTGTAATATTTTAAACACTTTGTGAAGCGTACAATATACAAACAAGAGAAACCAGCACAGATAGTCACACAAAACCATAAACCATGTTTTCCATTGTTTAATGTAATCATTAATTCTCTCCAGCATGGTAAAACTGTTCAGATTGAGATGTGTGTGTGCCTTCCCTCCCACTTTGTCTTTGTTTATGTTGCGGGACCTGGTTTCCTCTTCGTTTTTTCAGCTCTGGGCCTCCAGGTCAGGAGACTGTAAATACACACAGCACTGCCCCAACACATAAATCTGAGCAAAGGGCAGGCTTATACATTAGATAAGCAATTCAAAAAAGACAGAGAACAAACAGAGCCTGTGCCAAGCCCGGACCTTGTCTCAGACTGGAATATTATATTACAAAAAAGGAGTAGACCTAGCTAATTTTTTAAATGATGTCTTAAATGAATGTGACATTGAATAGCATGTTTTAATGTTTCCATATTTATGCATTTGATCTTAAACTAAATCCACTGTGTATTTTTGAGTCAAAAGATAAAAAATATATACATATGTAGCTGGCTAGCCCCTTGCTCAACTCCTATGAGTGCTGTTAATGCAAGATTCTGAAACTAAGGGACTTTTTAAGGTGCATGTAAAGACACTATCACAACTTTTTTTGGAACATTAAAACATCACAGTTTTATTATGCATCACATATTATTTCAAAAAATAACATGATAAAAAAACAATGCTTCAAATGTCACACTTTTATATCATGATTTCATAACAGTGGCAATTCCCAACATGTTTCACCCTTGGTGGGCTTCCTCAGGGGCTTGCCGCTAGTAGAGATCAGACCAACCATTCATGGAATTTCTTTAGACCAAAAGGACCAGATGACAAAATAGTAAAAACCACTATATTTGCAAATAAGATGGAGCCCCTGATTGGTACCAAGTGTAGAATTGTCTAGTGGGCGCAGGAGAGATGAATGGACCCAGAACATGCACATTAGGGAAAGACCTTCAAAGGGTGCCCAACTGCTCCTGAGTCTATTCAACCATCATGACACAATAATCCAAGGGAGCAGAAAGCATTGGCACACCAGAGCCTCATGTTGTGCCCATGTTTTCTTCTCCCTTGGATTATTGTCCGTCTTTACATGCACCTAAAAAAGTCCCTTAGCTTCAGAATCTTGCAATAATTATTTAATTGGGATGTGGTGAATGCTCTTTTTTCATCTATTACCCATACATATGTCTTGATCCTATAATTGCTGGTGTACTTATCTTTATAAAACCTTGAATGAGGCCTCGTACACACGTCCGAGTAACTCGTCGGGCGAAACACATCGTTTTCCTCGTCGAGTTCCTTGTTAGGCTTGTCGAGGAACTCGACAAGCTTGCTTTGCGTACACTCTGTCAAGACAAAATCTCCTCGTTCTCAAACGCGGTGACATACAACACATACAACGGCAGGGGAAGTTCGATTCCACTGGCTAAACTCTTGGGGCTGGTTTTGCTAGTCTCATGTGTTTGCGTGTTAAGTAAAAGTTTGTTAAGAGACGATTTGCACTTTTCAGTCTGTTACAGCTTGAAAAATGTGTTATCTCCATTACAAATGCTACTTTTACTCCCGTCTCATACTTTATTCTGAGCAAGTGCGGGTTTCTTAGCATACACACACTCGAGTTTCTCGTCGGAAACCAGCTCGACCAGGAACTCGATGAGCCAATTTGAGACTCCCGTCGAGGAAATAGAGAGCTTGCTCTCTTTTTGGCATGTCGAGTTTCTCGACAGTTTCCTCGATGAAAATGTACACACGACTGGTTTCCTCGGCAAAAAAATATCTCCCAGCAAGTTTCTTGCTGGTTTTTGCCGAGAAACTCGGTCGTGTGTACCGAGTGTCAGAGTCTGCAACAATGCAGACAAATGTGATCCCTGGTTCCATCACTAACTTTTTAGGCTGAAAAGTATACAAGAGAGGATGCTGCAGCATACCCCGCATAAACACTGTACTTGTGCAATGTATAAATACTTTGTTGAAACTGATCAACATTTTTTTCATTGAATTTCTTACTTCAGTAAAATGTTATCTTTTTTCAGGAGAGAATTTTTAGTTCACTGAATGTTTTGGTTACCTAACAAGTACCAATGTTTCATACAGAACAAAAAACAAAACAGCCAATCAGATTATAATGTAAAAAATGAAAAATGATTTCATTGAGCTAATATCATTTTAGGGAAAATCATCAAAGCTATTGCGTGCCTTCATACTAATGGCTTATTCACACATACATTGGTAAGCACATTCCCAAACACATGGACAAGGCCCTTATTTTGGTATTGTCACAGTTCACATCAGCACAGTGGCGGCATATATGTTTGGGGGTGGCAAACAATGTGCACCCACAGCCCCCCTGGTCGGTCGCCCATCCCCCCACCCCAGTCACTCAGTCACCAGCCTTGCTTTTCATCAGTAAGACGTGTCACCAATACTACTACATGGTGGGAGCCTATCTACCCCATACTTTTGTGAGTTGCCATTGTATTGTTTTTATTAAATTATATTCATACTCTAATCCTGCTTACACACGATCTGAATTTTCGATGAAAAGAGTCACATGGACTTTTTTTATCGGAAATTCCGATCGTGTGTGGGCCCCATCAGACTTTTTTCCGTCTGTGTTTAGAAATAGAACATGTTTTATTTTTTTCCGATGCAAAAAAAAAAACCGATAGGAAATTCCTATTGTCTGTGTGCAACTCCAACGGAGACTAAACCCACGCATGCTCAGAATCAAGTCGATGCATGCTCGGAATCATTGAACTTCATTTTTCTCGGCTCGTCGTAGTGTTTTACGTCACCGCATTTTGGACGGTCAAAATTTGGTCTGACAGTGTGTATGCAAGACAGCTTGAATGGACTTCCGACTAAAAATTCCTTTGGATTTTAGGTCATCGGAAATTTCAGTTCGTGTGTACGGGGCATTACACTTAGAAGCGCCGCTCCTTCTTATATTATTTTCAGCTGTGGCTGGAGCCTGCTTCTGTTCCTATGTTGGTGACTGCCCTCAATGAATGGACTCAGCTTATTCATAGACTGTTTTGCATTTTACAATTGACTTATTATAAGGACCCTCAATTTGAGACTTGTTTAATCTCCTAGCATAGATCTACTTTTTGTTTTGTTTATTCCAACGGGTATATGTTTTTCTTTGTATTAGAAGCTCTTTGCGCCTTTTACCATGTGTTTAGTCTCCATCCAAAGCCTATGCAAAAGGTGATAACACAGTGACCCAAAACAGAAAGTGCCGGAACAAGGGCCATCATGGCAGAATCGCTTGGTGTTATTTTAATGAAATTTGCAAATGAAATTTTTTTTAAATTACTTTTGAAATTCTATAAATTTGGAAAAGCTAATTTTAGTGATTGGGTTTTCCATATACTAAAAAGAGACCACTTTGATGAGTTATTTTCCATCAGGTACTGTATAAAAAGAAAAAAACATCTCAGGTATGCAAACAAAAGAAATTAAATAATTAAAATGTATTAAAAGTATATTAAATATTGATTACAGTGAATCAGTAAATATTTTAGAATTCTAAAATGTTTTAGTGCAGTTTTTTAAATGTGTATAAAAATAATAAAAAGAAAATCCAACTGTAAATAATCTTTAGGTACATTCCTCTTTCTCAGGGGCTATAGTACTACCACTGTCAAAACTGAAGAAGTGGACACTTCCTAATACCCTTATGCACTTTCACATAATGAGCCAAAGACTTTAATAAATAAAAGACTCCATGCTATACACAAGTGAAGCACAGAAGTAAACCACACGGCTTTTCACTTGCCTGATGATGATTGACCTTCTTTCATTTGCCCCATTCATCTTTTGCTCTCCTCTGTTATCTTGTGTGAGTGGAACCTGCTGTTTGGATTATATAAGGCTTTTTTCTACAGGTGGGTTGTAACAAACTGCAGATGTGACAGTGATATAATCCATTGCTTGTAAGTTTGAGCTTGAAAACATGGGAACTGCTCTACAGAAGATGTAATAGAAAAACAAGATGCTGCAGGTATGATATAGTTATAGGTGGTATTATGAGATAGCTATAGAGCTGATGTTTTTAGAGAAAATAGTGTAAATTGGAATTGTGACCCCCCTTTCTGTAAAACATAAGACAACAAAAAGGCACAAGCTAGTTGCATGACTTTATAAAGTCACAGGGCCACATGTTAAGTGCTGGAGTTTAACTGCAGGGGGCACAAATGAGGCAACTGTTACTGGGTTCATGAGGTCTAGGCAAGTCTAAGCACAACTGTTATTTCCTATTTTGACCAGCTGTGAACTCATATTTCATTCTGTGCAGAATAAATCAGAATTTATTTTTCCTTTGCATCTTTTTTTATTTTTGTCATTTTCTCTTATCTGCTTTTGAATTTTCAGTAGCTTTATAAGGATTTTAGAAATACAGTACCATTACATTTTATTTATATTTTATTTGAATTTACATAAGGGTAGGGCTGCGTTTAGATACTATACAGCCCTTGGCACACCTGAATCATGATGCCTGCATTTTTTTAATAGCTGCTTAATATACTGAACAGATCACTAAACAAGAAAAAGAAGAGATGGTGGAATTGATTTATTAAATGCAAATAGGCTGTTCACTTTGTAAGGGAACTATCCCCAGGGTTTTGTGAATGTGGTGAAATTTCACTTTGCAAAGAATATCCAATCATGTTCAAGTTAAATTAAAAAAATATAATGTTTGCTTGCACATGGTTGGTTGGATGATGGAACTCAGCAATGCTTTTCTTCTCCAAGCTCTGGTGAAAATTCCATTGCAAAGTGCAACTTTCCTTGCAAAGTGAACAGTCAATTTACCTTCATAGACGCTAAAGCCTCGTACACACGATCGGATAGCTGATGGAATCTAATCCGATGGAATTTTCCGTCAGATATCCGATGAAGCTGACTTTTATCAGTCTTCCCTACACACCATCAGTCAAAAATCCGATCGTGTCCAAACGCGGTGACGTACAACACTACGACGAGCCCAAAAAAATGAAGTTCAATGCTTCCAAGCATGCGTCGACTTGATTCTGAGCATGCGTGGATTTTTGACCGATGGAGTTCCATACAGACGATTGGATTTTTCTATCGATTTTTTATCCATAGGATAAATTTAAAACATGTTCTATTTTTTTCACCGATGGAAAAAAAAAACGATGGGGCCCATACACGATCGGTTTGTCCGATTAAAACAGTCCATTGGTCTTTTTTCATTGGACAAACCGATCGTGTGTACAGGGCTTTAGACTAGTAAATAAACCCTGGTGTAATTTTTTTCTAGACTATAAAGAGCCCTCCTCCCAACATCCCCTTATAGTTTTCTTGCTGAATTAAGTCATACACGATCAGAGGTGCCCAGAAGAGGGAAACCAATTTTGCAAATTTGGAGGCTTGGCAAACCCCCCAACCCATTTTCTTCTCAAGTACCCCTAATGACATCTTATAGGGGTGAAACGCGTAGGTTAGAGCTTTGACATGCGACATCATCACGTACTGGAATGGAGCATAGCAGGGCCATCTTATCGGTTTGAAAATTTGGAATACTGATACCGTGCTGTTTTTATTTGGATCCATGTGAGTGTGTTTTTTATATTTAATAAAAATTAGATAACGAGAATACTACACCACAAGAGGGTTCTGTTTCTTCCCTTGAGATATATCCTTGGGAGTTTGCTGCCTTTGACCATCTGGCCACTTCAGTTTGGACAAGTTTTAAGCTGATTATACATGTTGGTAGATCAGGTCCTCTGTGAACTATTCCTGGAGCATAACTGCGTGTTTTGGCCACTGGTAATTAGGTGGTAAACTTCATCTGGTAAGAGGCTGTGTGTGCTTTCTGAGGTGTAGAAGATCTCTCTTTGAGTTACATCTTTATTCACCTTATATTTATCACATGTGAACTAAGGATGGACTTTTTACTCATTGCATCACGTTTCATAAGGGAGCGCTACACTTCCGTTTTTTAGATCCGCATGAGTGCCATTATGGAAAATATAGCCTTGTTTAAAGAACTTAACAGGATTTTTCATATGTAATAAGGGGCCTATAACTTAATTAGATCATGTAACTATGACACCTGATGTTTTTTTTTTATGTAGTATCCATAATGTTTATTTAAAGTTTATATAAAGGTGATATTATTTTACTGCACTAAAGAAATGTTGAGACATTGGTCACGTGGATGTGAAGGATAAATATTCTTATCGACCCACTGATGTTTGCTAAATATTGGACCAACAAGCCTATTCAGATGGTACATTAAGGCTACTTTCACACTGAGGCTTAAGCGCTAGAAATTGCCTCCGAAAAGCACCTGAAAAGCGCCTCCCATTCACTGCAGTGTGTCTTTTCACACTGGGGCAGTGCGCTTGCGGGACGTTACGAAAAGTCCTGCAAGCAGAATCTTTGTGGTGCTTTGAGAGTGCTGTAAATAGCGCTCCCAAAATGTCCTGCCCATTGCAATGAATGGTCAGTTCTTCCAAAGTGCCGGAAAGCACTTTTAAAGCACTGCAAAACAGGACTTTTTAAAAAGGTTTAGGTTAAAAAGTGCACTTTAGCGTTAAAGACCTGGCACTGCCAGTGTGAAAATGGTCTAAAGGCAACCTTTGAAGAGTGTCCAAAGCCTTATTTTCTGAAAGAAAGGTAAGATTTTCTTTACAAATTTACAAATTTGAGAGTATTGCTCACATATTAGTTTCTTATATTATTAGCCAATCGTCTACACATTTGGTACATATTTGGTGGACCTTTGTGTTTGATAGTTGTGTAAAAATTATTTTGGATGTTAGACTTCTTTGTACTTAAATACAACTTTTTTTTCTTACAAGTCCTTTGATCTCAGTATTAATGCGAAAATACTGTATGCATTGTTCATGTTCATGTTTCTTGTTGATGTACCAGAGGGACAAAGTGGTGCACATACACATTCCCTCCAACAAGTTAGAAAATTTCTTTAATCCATAACAATCATTTCCAGCAGTCAAAAGTACTCATTATTGCCCCTTAAGCCGTGTACACACGGGCCGAATGTCGGGAGACATTTGCCAGTTTAAAAAAAAATACAGATGACATTCAGCCCCTGTGTATGTCGGTATGTCCGACAGAAGCTGGCCGGTTGCCCGGCTTCTGTTGGATGTGCATGCTGGAAAACCAGCAACCAACCAACCCCTGATCTGCGCTCTCAGGCAATGGCAGAGAGCGTTGATTGGAGTGTCAGAACACAATAGCTCAGTGATGGAGATTGCTATACTAACTTTGCATAGCTGGTAAAGCGGTTTTGACCGGAGCTGAAAGTTTTTGTTTGTTCAACCCGCTGGGTTGAGCAGAAAGAAATAATAGGGTGTACCTTTAAAGGGTTTGTAAAGGTAAAAGTTTTAAAAAAAATCCAATTTCATATTAAAATATAAAATAACATTTTATATAAAACCCAAAAGAATATATATTAATGCTCCAAAAATCATTGCTTTTTAAATCCCATTAATACAGTAAAACTTTGGTTTGAGAGTAACTTGGTTTGAGAGCGTTTTGCAAGACAAGCAAACATTTTTAATAACTTTTGACTTTATATACAAGTAGCGTCATATCACAACTGGGTATAAAAGAGAAGAGAGGCGGCTATAATGCCCTGCACACACGATCGGTCCATCCGATGAAAACGGTCTGATGGACCGTTTTCATCGGTTAACCGATGAAGCTGACTGATGGTCAGTCGTGCCTACACACCATCAGTTAGAAAACCGATCGTGTCAGAACGTGGTGACGTAAAACACAACAACGTGCTGAAAAAAACGAAGTTCAATGCTTCCAAGCATGCGTCGACTTGATTCTGAGCATGCATGGATTTTTAACCGATGGACGTGCCTACAAACGATCGTTTTTTTTCTATCGGTTAGGTATCCATCGGTTAAATTTAAAACAAGATTGCTTTTTTTTAACCTATGGATATTTAACCGATGGGGCCCACACACGATCGGTTTGGTCCGATGAAAACGGTCCATCAGACCGTTCTCATCGGTTTGACCGATCGTGTGTACGCGGCATAAGTGTAGCAATATGCTTACATATTCCTACACTTAGAGGCGCCTCTCTTCTCTTTTATACTCTGTAGCTCCTGCTGGATTTGCGGAGGCTTCCATTTGTGGATGGACATTTTATGGTTACACAATCTCACATTGCTATAATCTTTTTATATGGACTATAAACTGAAGGACCTATGAATAAATGGTTGTGGAACAAATCATTTGAGTTTCCAATATTTCTTATAGGGAAATTTGCTTTGATACATAAGTGCTTTGATTTACAAGCATGTATCTGGAACGAATAATGTTTGCAATCCAAGGTTTTACTGTATATGTTTTTTACCAAGAAAAATCCCCTCTATACTTCAGCATATATATCGTCCAGAGCGCGGCTCTCAAGTGCCGGGTGGACGTCCCTGGACGTCCTGTTGTTTCTATTCCCCGTGCTTGCCGCTGGGGGCGCGCAGCAGGGAAACACTGTGCCCGGCGCATCACTTGGAAGCCGATGCGTGTGCCTGGCTACCGCGATGTCCGCCAGGTACCCGCGATCGACGGTGACTGTCAGGGAGAGAGGAGACCGATCTGTGTCCCTTGTACATGGGGACACAGCATCGGACACCTCCCCCAGTCAGTCCCCTCCCCCCACACAGTTAGAACACACCCAGGATTCACATTTAACCCCTTCCTCACCCCCTAGTGTTAACCCCTTCACGCCGTCGTATCTGTTGTTCTATCTATGCGACTGATTCATAGAATCAGTTACGCATAGATAGCCATAAGATCCGACAGGTGTAATTGTTTTACACTGTCGGATCTTAAGATGCAATACCGCGGCCGCCGGAGTTCGCGTCGTAAACCAGCGTCGGGTATGCAAATTAGGAGTTACCGCGATTCCCGACGGTTTTTCGCATTCGCTACGTCGCCGCTATTCTAGTTTCCCGTCGCAAAGTTAGTTTTTTTGGTGCCTTAACTTTACACAGCAATCGTATTGCTGTATAAATTATGGCCGTCGTTCCCGCGTCGAAATTTAAAAAAATAACGTCGTTTGCGTAAGCCGTCGGGGGATACGGAATTACGCTACGCGCGTCGCCGTTCGGAAAAAATGACGTCACTTCGCGCAAAGCACGGCGGGAGTTCGGAAACGGAGCATGCGCGGTAGGTCTGGCGCGGGAGCGCGCCTAATTTAAATGGCACATGCCCATTTGAATTGGCCCACCTTGCGCCGGAGGCCGCCGGCGTAGGTTTTCATCTCAAGTGCTTGGTGAATCAGGCACTTGCGATGAAAAATTGCGGCGGTGTAACGTATCTACTATACGTTATGCCGCCGCTCTTCTATGTGAATCTGGCCCTATAACTTTTTCGCAAACCAATCAATATACGCTTATTGCTATTTTTTTAACAAAAATATGTAGGAGAATACGTATCAGTCTAAAACGAGGGAAATTTTTTATTTATTTGTTTAAATTGGGATATTATTATAACAAAAAGTAAAAAATATTGTGTTTTTTTTTTCAAAATGTTCTGTCTTTTTTTGTTTATAGCGCAAAAAAATAAAAATCGCAGAGATGATCAAATACCACCAAAAGAAAGCTCTATTTGTGGGAAAAATTTATAAAAATATAATTTGGGTACAGTGTTGTATGACCGCGCAATTGTCATTCACAATGCGTCAGCGCTGAAAGCTGAAAATTGGTCTGGGCACGAAGGGGGTTTAAGTGCCCAGTAATGAAGTGGTTAAAAGATTATAGCAATGTGACCAGGTTCTGTAACCATAATATTTTCATCCACCAGTGGCAACCTTCATAAGGGGATTAGTGGCAAAATCCAGCAGGACCTACAGAGTATAAAAGAGAAGAGAGGAGCCTCTGATGTGTAGCAATATGGTTCCATTTAATAAAGGCACAACACTTAGCAACTCACATGGTTGATAATTAAAACACAGCTAAGTATGCAGGGATCTGGGGTAAAGCGATCCACATAGACCATCCTCTGCACCACCGGCTCTCACCGATGTCAGTCTGCAATCGTGACCAGGAAGACTACCCTGCAGTAGAGTGATCTGAAAGCGTGGCTTGAAGCACTCCTGCAGCGCAGCGTGGAAGGGATGACATCGATGGCGGTGTGGAGGATGGTCTATGTGGACATCATTAGCTCTGATGCCTTTATACTTAGATTTGCCTGTTTTAATCATCAACCATGTGAGTTGCTAAATGTTGTAGCTTCATTAACTGCTTCCCGACCGCTGCACGCATATACACGTCAACACAATGGCACTCCTGGGCAGAAGGACGTATATATACGTCCCCTTTAACCACTTGTTTACTGTACCCCCTTCCTGCCCAGGCGAAATTCAGCTTCCGGCACTGCATTACTTTACCTGACAATTGCGCGGTCGTGCGACGTGGCTCCCAAACAAAATTGATGTCCTTTTTTTCCCACTAATAGAGCTTTCTTTTAGGGGTATTTGATCGCCTGTGCGGTTTTTATTTGTTGTGCTATAAACAAAAAAAGAGCGTCAATTTTGAAAAAAAAAAACACAATGGCCCAGATTCTGGTAGAATGGAGTAAAACTGTATGTCATTTACGTTACGCCGCCGCAAGTTTTACAGGCAAGTGCTTTATTTTTAAAGAACTTGCCTGTAAAGTTGCGGCGGCGTAGCGTAAATCCCCCGGCGCAAGCCCGCCTAATTCAAATGATCCGGGTAGGGGGCGTGGATCATTTAAATTAGGCGCGTTCCCGCGCCGAACGTACTGCGCATGCGCCGTCCCTAAAATTTCCCGACGTGCATTGCGCTAAATTGGTTTTGACGTGAACGTAAATGGTGTCCAGCCCTATTCACGGACGACTTACGCAAACAACGTACATTTTAAAATTTCGACGCAGGAACGACGGCCATACTTAACATTGATTGCGCCTCATATACCCAGGGGCAACTTTACGCGTCGCAAATCTAACGTAAACGTCGTAACTTCACTGCGTCGACCGCGCGTACGCTCAGGAATTCGCGTATTTTGCTAATTTGCATACTCGATCGGGAAAACGACGGATGCGACACCTAGCGGCGAAAAAAAAAATTGCATTTAAGATCCGACAGCGTAAGAGCCTTACGCCTGTTGGACCTAATGGTTATCTATGCGTAACTGATTCTAAGAATCAGTCGCATAGATACGACGGCCCAGATTAGGACTTACGACGGAGCACATGGCGTTGCGCCGTCGTAAGCCCTTTCAGAATCTGGGCCAATATTTTTTACTTTTTGCTAAAATAAATATCCCATTTAAAAAAAAAAATTAAATAAAAATTTCTCAGTTTAGGCCGATACGTATTCTTCTACATATTTTTGGTAAAAAAAATAAAAAAAAATCTCAGTTTAGGCCGATACGTATTCTTCTACATATTTTTGGTAAAAAAAAATCGCAAAAAGAGTATAGTGACTGGTTTGGGCAAAAGTTATAGCGCATACAAAATAGGGGACATAATTATGATTTTTTTTTTTACTAGGAATGCCGGCGATCTGCGATTTTGTATTGGGACTGCGAAATTATAGCGGACACATCGGACACTTTACACATTTTTGGAACCATTCATATTTATACAGTGAACCGTGCTATAAATATGCACTGATAACTATATTAATGTGACTGGCAGGGAAGGGGTCAACACTAGGGGGTGAGGAAGGGGTTAAATGTGTAGCCTAGTGAGTGATTCTAGCTGTAGGGGACTGACTGGGGAGGTGACCGATCTGTGTCCCTATGTACAAGGGACACAGCATCAGTCTCCTCTCCCTGACAGGACGTGGATCTCTGTGTTTACACATAGAGATCCACAGTCCTGTTCAGTTACTGGGCAATCGCGGGTGCCCGGCGGTCATCGCGGCCACCGGGCACTGCGGGACTGCGGGTCCCGCGGACTCGATCACCGTGGGGATACCCGCGATCATCTCATGGAGAGATAGAGCGGGGAGATGCTAATGTAAACAAGCATCTCCCCACTCTGCCTAGTGACAATGACAGTGATCACCGCTTCCTGTAATCGGAAGCAATGATCACTGTCTTGTCACACACAGCCCATCCCCCCTACAGTAATAAACACTCACTAGGGCACACTTAACCCCTACAGCATCACCTAGTGGTTAACCCCCTCACTGCCAGTGTCATTTTCACAGTTATCAGTGCATTTTTATAGCACTGATCGCTGTAAAAATTACAATGGTCCCAAAAATGTGTCAAAAGTGTCCGATGTGTCCGCCATATTGTCGCAGGCATGATAAAAATCGCTGATCGCCGTCATTACTCGTAAAAAAAAAATATTCATAAAAATGCCATAAAACTATCCCCTATTTTGAAGACGCTATAACTTTTGCGCAAAGCTATCAATAAACGCTTATTGCGATTTTTTTACCAAAAATATGTAGAAGAATACGTGTCAGGCCTCGTACACATGGACGGACTGTCCGCTGAAAAAGGTCCGCCGGGGGGCGTGGCTTGGCGCGCAGCGGAGATGGCTGCGGTGTAGAGGAGTTCCGTCTACTCGTGGGACCTGAGAGCTGAAAACGGGCCGAAAACCCGCAGATTATGTCCTCCCAGACAAGGAAGGGTCCTCACAGTCGCTCCCTAAGATCGCTGGGCACCCCTAAACGGAAGACAACCCCCACTAGTCTCAGCAAGTTCTGCTACAAAGGCAGCAGCAAGGCCTCCAAGATGGCGCCGCCGCTCAGGCTAAACATGGAAGAGGACATAGAGGATGATGAGGTCTCTCTCCCGGCTTCAGAGGACTCCACTAAAGGTACGGACAGAGCGGACATACCACTGACATACGCTGCAATGACAGACATAGCAGCAGACATCAAAAATTCATTTTCCCTAGCCATCACAGACATTAAGACGGAGCTGTTGAGGTTATCTGAGCAGATGGCAGTAACTGAGCGCGCAGGGAAACGGAGAGACAGGGCCCTGATCAGACTAGATGATATCACTGCTAACCATGCCCAACACCTGATCGACATGAACAGGCAGATCGAGGACCTGGACAACAGGGGACGCAGGCATAACATCAGGGTGAGGGGGGTCCCTGAGTCAGTGCCCCCCGAGAGTGTGAGGTCCACTTTATCCGCCATCTTCAACTCCCTGCTGGACAGGCCAGAGCAATCCCCGATCAAATTTGACAGAGCACACAGGGCACTTAGGCCTAAGGCCCCAGATGACAACCCACCCAGGGACATTATCTGCTGTCTGCCAAATTTTGGATTAAAGGAGGAAATCCTGCAAAAGGCGAGAACGGCAGATCAGATACAGCATGGGGGCGCCACGATCCAACTGTTCCAAGATCTCTCCCCTATCACGCTTAAAAATAGGAGAGCGTTAAGACCCCTTCTTGCTATCCTCAGAGAAAAAGGAATCAACTATAGGTGGAAGTTCCCATTCGCACTCCAAGCTAACTACATGGGCAAACAACACATGCTCAGAGTACCTGAGGATCTCATGAAGTTTTTTGATGCCATACAGATAGCGCCGGTAGAGCTGCCTGACTGGTACACAGAATTTCTACTACCTCCACTCATCAACAACCCCCAACATTCCCCGGGCCCACCATCTCTTTTCTCACCGCTCCAACAGAGGAACCAGCGAGGTACCCCAGGCAGACGATACAATGACGCTCCAGCAACCTCAAAAAGCTCAAAAAGCCCAGGAATGAAGGATATCCACCGCATGTAACACCCTTTGCTACTACCCTAATATAGGTGTTCAACAAGTGTTAAACCAGTCGTTCAGTGTGCCTGATAAGATGACAGAAGCAACAAGTTTTATGGACTTTTGATCTCAAATATAGGTCCTGACTAAGTACATTAAGTCTATCGTCAGTTACTGTTATGCTTTTCAGAGGCCTAGACCCTTGCACCCGTCACATATGACACAACACCTTTGTATTTATTTTTTCTTGTGTTTTTTTCTACTTTATTTTTTTTTCCCCCACACCAGGGGGCGATACTGCAACAAAAGATAAGGCCACCAGGTGGCGATAGGTATCCGGAACACGCTCACTGTTCCTGATTTTTTTTTTTTTGTTTCCTAACCACCTCCTAGGCTTTTTATGTGGAAAGGCTCAGCCAGGGACACCTGCGGAATGAATAAGTCGTACTGTTACATGTCACGCGCAGGTTGAATAATCTTTTTTCCTCCCACAGGGTCTTGCAAGCCAAGTATTTGTTTCTTATTCAGATACATGTGATCCCAGACTCAAGCACCAGCAATGGGAAACACAGAGTGACTGCCCCGCAGGAATGAATGTCTGGCACATCTCAACAGCTACGTGCTAATGCCTTCGGAACTTCACCTCATCCTGGTACGAGGAGACAGTGAGTACTACACTGCACCCCTTCGAGGAGCATGTCACGGTCTGCACACCCTTGATAGATACACCAGAACTACATTATCCTGTTGCACAACCAACAGTATAGTAGCAGACGCTAGACTTTGTGAATTAGATGAAACAGCGACTTGCATTTCATCACGCCCCCCCCTTTTTAAGGCGGATGTCCCTCAGAAAAGTATTTTACTTTACCCATGCCCTACCACACCCTAAGTGACGTACCCGCCACTAGCCTGATGTCGCGACTTTAACTGCGCAACTCTTACACCCTGAACATTTAAATGGCTTAAGTATACTTACATGTGCCAAATAGGAGTGCCATAACCCTAACCGTTTTTTCTTCTATAGTTCATATGTTTCTGTTTATTACCGTTTCTGTTATTGTTATGTTATTAAGGCTATTCCAAAGTCAGGCCACCTTCGTAGACAATCATAGGCCCTTCCAGACTCCACGATGGCTACACAAGACTATACACCGTATGTAACCCGCACACCCTATCTTACAGATATACCCCCAACATTGAACATCCAAACACTGCCGCCAGATACCAACCTTCCGCTCGGCCTCAGACCAGACTAAATAATCCACTTAGCCTACTATACCTCTCAGGTCCCACGACCCTGTACCACCCACGAGCAAACGAAGACAATACATACTCATTAATTTTCTCTACCTACATACAAATAATAGAATAACCCCAGAAGGGGTTCTGTAGCGATTCACGCTCGCACCTCCCACTCACCCCCAAGAGTACAATTTAGTTCTTAATATTTAAGAAACTATTTAACTCACCACCCTCTGGGTGTGTATTTGAGTGCAACTCACACTTATCCCCTACCTTTCATACCTTTCCCAACCTCCTGCCCTCCCATCCCCATCTCTTCCCTCCCCTCCCCCCCCCACTTACCCTCCTGCCTACCCCGTATCCCCCCCCGCCTACTATACCTACCCCCACTTAAAAGGACAAAATGGCATACGCTTTCTTAGGAAAGTCGCCCTCCCTAATTTCACACAACGTTAATGGACTGAACGTCCCTGAAAAGAGGACGAAAATGCTCAAGGAACTGAAAAAGACCCGACCCTCCATTGTTTTCCTACAGGAAACACACTTTAAGGGCCAGAATATACCCAAAATTACAGACAATATCTTCACAACTGCCTATCATGCTACCAACCCCCTAACCAAAACCAAAGGAGTGTCAATCTTACTTAACAAAGACGCACCCTTTACACTGCAACACCAAATCTCAGACTCAGAAGGCCGCTATATTTTTCTGAAGGGCACCTGGAGAGGATCCCCCATTACATTAGCCAATGTCTATTTCCCCAATTCAGCACACATCACATTCTGCCGTAAAATTATAGATGAACTTAAATGGTTCGCAGAGGGATGCATTTTACTAGGAGGCGACTTCAACATTCCCCTCTCCCCACTGAAGGATACCTCCAATGGCCACACACATGTTTCTTATAAAATACTGAAACGTATCAAAATACTTCTCCAATCCCTCACCCTAGTTGACACATGGAGAACATTGCACCCCTCAGGGAAGGATTTTACCTTCTACTCAGCCCCTCACAAAAGATATTCTCGACTCGACATGATCTTTATCACTCAGAGGGACCTAGGTAGTGTGCTCAGAGCTGAAATAGGTATCATGGCCTTGTCGGACTATGCCCCTGTTGCCATCTCCCTCTCTCTGAATCCCACCAAGCGCACCGCGTTTAACTGGAGACTTAACGCCTCCTTATTAACTGACCAAGAGATCAGAGATGACATTCACCAGACAATAACGACATACTTCCAAAACAACTTGGACAGTGATACAAATCCCCTAAACAACTGGGAAGCACACAAAACAGTGGTTAGAGGAGAACTAATAAAATGGGGAGCGAGAAGGAAGAGGGAGAGAGAAAGGGAAATAACTCAACTATCCCAACAAATTGCTAACTTAGAAACTAGACACAAGCAGTCCCTATCGATTGTAGTGGAAGAAGAATTGACAAAATGTAGACTCTCCTTGAAACAGATCCTAGACTTAAAAATTAGGAAGGCACTCTTCTTCAAGAAGAATATCTTCTACGAACAAGGGGATAAAAGTGGGAAACTACTTGCTAAAGCCCTCAAAGACGCACAAACAGCTAACCATGTTCATGCCATCAAAGACAGTTTGGGGACACTGAACCACGACCCGGAGAAAATAGCCAAACTTTTCTCAAGATTTTATGATAAACTTTATAACCTCCCCGAACAACATAAACCCCACTACGTCACGAGCACTAAAAGAGAAGCTATATTAGAATTTTTAAGAGACAGTGAACTCCCCACACTAAATCAGGAAGACACATCCAAATTGGAAGACCCTATTAACCTAACAGAAATACAAGCAGCTATCTCGGACCTGAAAGCAGGGAAGAGCCCAGGCCCTGACGGCTTTACCTCCCAATACTACAGGACCTACATGAATAGTTTGTGTAAGCCACTAATGTCCGCCTACAATCACCTAGCCAAGAACAAACATAACTCAAACTCCTTTTTACTAGCTCATATCGCAGTAATCCCCAAACCAGACAGGGACCATTCAGACTGCGCCAACTTTAGGCCCATATCGCTACTAAATGACTTGAAGCTCCTGGCAAAGATCTTGGCCAATAGACTAAAACCACTACTCAACAAAATCATAGGTCCTGAACAGGTGGGCTTCATGCCCAGGAGAGAAGCCCGTGATAACATCACGAAAGCTCTCAACCTGATTCACTTAGCCCAAACCTCAAAAACAAAAGGGATGCTACTCTCCACCGATGCCGAAAAGGCTTTTGACAGAATCTCTTGGGACTACATGTTCTCCACATGCTCTCACATAGGGCTTGGGGAGGGCATGTTGTCGTGGCTGTCAGCCTTGTACCAACGTCCACAGGCAAGAATCAAAGTCAATAACACTTTATCTAACCCAATAAACATAAAAAATGGGACCCGTCAGGGCTGCCCTCTTTCCCCCATCCTTTTTATTCTCTCCCTAGAGCCACTGATCAGAGCAGTCAACCTGTCTAAAGACGTGAGTGGCTTTAAGTTAGGCAAGACTGAGTACAAAATTGCCGCATACGCGGACGACCTCCTGTTCTTCCTTACTAAACCTTTCTTCTCCATCCCCAACCTACAAAAATTATTCGAAACATTCGGGTACATCTCAAACTTTAAAATAAACAAATCCAAATCGGAAGCTCTAAACCTGACCCTATCCCATGAACAAGTCACCCAGTTGAAATCTAACCACTCCTTTCATTGGGTCCCTTCCTCCCTCAAATATCTAGGAGTACACCTGACACGCACAATAGATTCCCTCTTCCACGCTAACTACTCACCACTACTCAGATCAATATCCATAGACCTTCAGAAATGGACCCCCAAACTATTTTCTTGGTTCGGTAGAGCCTCGATTCTGAAAATGACAATCCTCCCCAGACTCCTGTATATTTTTAACGCCCTCCCAATACATATCCCGGAAACATTTTTCACCAAACTTCTTAAATTACAGAGGAGATTCTTATGGGCTGATAAGAACCCCAGAATTAACATCAAACTCCTCACCCTACCCAAACACAAAGGCGGAATAGGTCTTCCTGATTACAAAAAATACAACCAAGCATCTCATATTACCAGAATAATAGATTGGCATTGCCACAGTAAAGACAAAGACTGGGTCACACTGGAAAGGCAAATGGCGCCTCACCACACTCTATTCGCACCATGGACCACTCACTCCAAAATACCCAACTCTGCGAAACATCCACTGATTACGAACACACTTAAAGTATGGCACAAAATTGCACCAAAACATGGACTGGCATCAATCCCAGGCCCTCTCACTCCTATCTTTGGCAATCCAGACTTTCCACCAGGCACTGAGGGTAAAAGGATTCCAGATCTGCTGGCCTTTGACTGCATCTCAGGGGACAAAGTGAAGACATATGACGAGATGAGGACAGAACATGGTGAGGCTTTTCCAGGTTTCTGGTTCCACCTCCAGTTGAGAAGCTTCTTGACCAACGCCAGATCTCTCCCCGCATATATCCGCCCAATGACCGCTTTGGAGGATCTATGCTACAAAAGAGACTATGTCCCACACACTACCTCACTAGCTTACTCATGGCTCATCCAGCCACCACAAACAGATGTGAACGGACACAAACTTAGGTGGGAGAGAGATTTGGGAGTGGACATAAGTGACTCACAATGGGAGAAGGCATGCACCCTTTCGCATAAATGCTCCTTAAGTACCAGATATCAGGAGATCTCCTACAAGATACTGACACAATGATACATTACACCACAAAGAACCAAAAAATGGTTCAATAATGCATCAGACAAGTGTTGGCGCTGCAAAAATGAAGTAGGCTCCTTCCTACACATATGGTGGGAATGCCCTGGCATATATGCTTACTGGCAAACTATAACTAAATGGATAAGACACATTACTGAAACAACAATCACACTTGATGCGGCTGCATGCCTTCTCCATATAAACCACCTCCCTATTAGCAAATACAAAAAAACCCTCACCAGACACCTGCTAAACGCTGCCAAAACACTCATCCCCCTTCACTGGAAATCAACCCAGGCCCCAGGGATTGGGGAATGGCTAGACAGAGTTGCCTATATACACAAAATGGAAGAAATAACCGCAATGAAACACGAGAAGAGCTCCAACTTCAATGACCTCTGGCAACCATGGTTCCTATTCACGTATTCTACTGAATATCAAACATTGCACCAGTGATACTGACATACACATTTCTCACAGCTATGCCAAATACAAAGATGGTCTTTACTAAATGTATGTATACCTGAATATATGAATGCCGAACCACACTAGATCTAACTGGTATAGCGAACTTTCCCAACAATGGTCCAACCCTCCTACCCCCTACCCGCCTATATACCCATCCTACTTACCCTACCCCGTACACGATACGCGGTGTTTTGGCCGCGCCGTCGCCACGACGATTATGCGGCGACGTGCGCGGCCCTGGAAGGTCAATGCTTCCACGCATGCGTCGAATCACTTCGACGCATGCGAGGGATGGCGGCCGAGCGGACATGTACAGTGAGTCTGTGCAGACGACCGAACATGTCCGACGGACAGGCTTCCAGCGGACATGTTTCTTAGCATGCTAAGAAATTTTTGTCCGCTGGAAAACGTTCGGCTGGACAAATGTCCGCTGGAAACCTGTCCGGTCGGCCGTACACACGACTGAACATGTCTGCTGAAACTGGTCCACGGACCAGTTTCAGCAGACATGTTCGGTCGTGTGTACGGGGCCTCAGCCTAAACTGAGGAAAAAAAATAAAAACTGCAGAGGTGATCAAATACCACCAAAAGAAAGCTCTATTTGTGGGAAAAAAAGGACGTAAATTTTGTTTGGGAGCCACGTTGCATGACCGCGCAATTGTTAGTTAAAGCGACGCAGTGCCGAATCGCAAAAAGTGGCCCGGTCATTAAGCAACAAAATGGTCTGGGGCTTAAAGTGGAGGTTCACCCAAAAAAAATCTATTTTTAACATTAGATTGGGCCTAATTACAGGAAGCAGAATCGGGTGTTTTGTTTAAAATCAATGCAGTACTTACCATTTTAGAGATAGATGTTCTCCGTGGCTTCCGGGTATGGGCTGCGGGACTGGGCGTTCCTATTTGATTGACAGCCTTCCGACCGTTGCATATAGCGCGTCACCAGTTTCCAAAAGTAGCCGAACGTCGGTGCGCAGGCGCCGTTTAGGGCCGCACCGACGTTCGGCATCTCGTGACGCGCTGTATGCGACCATCGGAAGGCTGTCAATCAAATAGGAACGCCCAGTCCTGAAGACCATACCCGGAAGCGGCGGAGAACATCTATCTCTAAAACGGTAAGTACTGCATTGATTTGAAATAAAACACCCGATTCTGCTTCCCGTAATTAGGCCCAATCTAATGTTAAAACATTTTTTTTCGGGTGAACCCCCGCTTTAAGTGGTTAAATGTAACCATATTGCCATACTTAGAGGCACCTCTCTTCTCTTTAATAATCAATTATGACATGTTGCTAGTTGCTACTCATAAATCAAGACATCGCTCGTTTATCAAGTCAAAATTTATAAAAAATATTTTGCTTGTCTTCCAAAACACTCTCAGACTAAGTTGCTCTCTATCCAAGGTTTTACTGTATAATTTCAACGCAAACCATTTTTAAATGTATTCTTATCATAAATTTCCTTTCTATTTTACAGTTATTTGATTTTCTAAAAATGGCCAAAAAAAATATTGAAATATTACTTCTTTCTAACCATGGCTTCAATGAATATGCCCATATGATTGGCTCACTGTTTTTCTGGGCAGTTTTTCTTTTATTTTATCACTGAGCCTGATCATATGATCAATTCAGACAGACACTCCGACTCAAAAAGTTGCCTGGAGTTTGTTTCAAAAGAACAGAAGCAGGTAAAACTCTGTAGTGATGTTTGCACAAATCTTTTTCAATGTATATAATTGACTGGGGTCTGCTCTTTGCTTTAGGAGTAACTCCACTTTTTTGAGAAAAAAACATTCCCCTTTTGGTGATCCATGTACATTGGAAGGCTTTTTACAAACTTTGTTGCAGATTCCTACCTTTTGTTATTCTGAAGAAATCACTGTGTGTTTGTCGGTGTCCACGTGGTAAGGTAAAATAGGAGTAGTTTCATAATTATCAATCAGCTGCTGCACCTGCAGGTCTCTAATGAGGAAAGTGGTAGGATCTGCATTCCTTTTAGATGTGATTTTCTATTGGGAGTATCTCACCAAAAATGTAATTTTTTTGCAGTGGGTGCCAAATATCTGACTTGTATCTTACTATAGATGTCTGGGAAAATCAATGAACCAATCACGCAAACAGGAAATTATGTTTCTGGGGGACATTCTTAGCTAGATTCAGAGAGAGTTACGCCGGCGTATCAGTAGATACGCCCTCATAACTCTGAATCTATGCTGTCGTAAATTTAACCAGATACGCTTAAATTAGACTAAGATACGAGCGGCGTAAGTCTCCTATGCCGTCGTATCTTAGGGTGCATATTTACGCTGGCCGCTAGGTGGTGCTTCTGTTGTTTTCCTCGTCGAATATGCAAATGAGCAAGATACGCCGATTCACGAATGTACGTGCGCCCATCGCCGTTTACGTAAGACATACGCCAGCGTAAAGTTAAAGCTGCTTCCTAGGTGGCGCAGCCCATGCAAGGTATGGACGTCGGAACAAGCGTATCTTTTTACGTCGTTTGCGTAAGTCGTACGCGAATAGGGCTGTGCATAAGTTACGTTCACGTCATAGGCAGTGTTCGACGTATCTTAGGCATTCTATCCGACGCATGTGCACTGGGATACGTCCACGGACGGCGCATGCGCCGTTCGTTCAAAACGTCATTTACGTGGGGTCATGCTTAATTTCCCTAAAACACGCCCACCTCTTTCTCATTTGAATTAGGCGCGCTTACGTCGGCACATTTACGCTAAGCCGCCGTAACTTAGGATGCAAGTGCTTTGTGAATACAGCACTTGCCTCTCAAACTTGCGGCGGCGTAGCGTAAATACCATACGCTACGCCTGCACAAAGTTACGCTGCCCTACCTGAATCTGGTCATCTGTGTACAGAACACCAGGTAGCCATATTGCATTGTGTTTTACAGAAAATTAAAGAGCTGCAGATTGAAATGGAAAGGTAATTGTTAATTACATTCAATTACAATATGACTTGAGTCACAATTGTATATTGCTATAGTATTTTTTTTTATTTGCTATTTTTTTTCCCCACAAAATTGGAGTTACCCTTTAAGCACAGCAAAGGGCATTATATAATAGAAACGCAATACAAAAATAAAAAAATGGATTTACAGTTTAAATTTTGTAAAAAGTACCTTTTATATTAGGCTTTACTAAAACATAATTTACCATCCATTTTAATCTAGCTCTTGCAGATGACTAAAAAAAAAAAGTAGTTGGAGTGGATCACCAGTATGTTTGCCGTTCAAGGTATATTAAGCCTATAAAGTCAGACAGGAAGAGAAAGCTCAAGTATAACTTTAGTAACTCATTTAAGAAGTTGATTTATGCTCCACGCTGAGTCTTACACCTGCAGTTCAAGTAAAACTCAACTCTGCCGCCCCACAGAGTCTGGTTTATTAGGTATCAAGGAGTCACAAGAAGCTGTGTAATTAAAACTGTAATTAACTGGCAAGAGAAAGTGCCACCTGAGTTTTGAGAGGTTGTCAATTTTATTTCCATTACAGTTTCTCTTCTGGTTTTCTTCTGTACCCTTCTGCGCAATAAGACACCTGCCCTGTTTGTTTGCTTTTACTGTAAACTGTAGTCTTGATAACCCAATTACATTTGTAAAATCAAAGTAAACTTTTCTACTGGCCTACCTTTTTATTTTAAAATATTTATTGTGAATATTATTATGAATATTTATTCTTATTTTTATTGTTGAAACAGTCATAAAAATAAATATACGTATTATAACTACAGAACAGTTCCATCAAACAAATAAAAATAAAAGCAACTTTCAGGGCATTTACAATGTGTTAAAAAAGTATTCACACCCCTTACATTTTTCACATTTTGTCATTTTACAACCAAAAACATAAATGTATTTTATTGGGATTTTATGTGATAGACCAACACAAAGTGGCACATGAATGTGAAGTAAAACCAAAACAAACCAAAAAACAAATTTGCCATGATATACATTTTAATAGGCAAAATAGCAGAGCTCCTACTGCAAAGAACCTACAATAAGTATTAGGCCCCTTTTACATGGGGCAGTGGAGGTGCGGTGATGGTATAGCAGCGCTATTTTTAGCGCCGCTATACTGTCGTATTTACCGCGATATTTGGCCCCTAGCGGTGCGGTTTTAACCCCCGCTAGCGGCCGATAAATGGTTAACACTGCCCGCAATGCGCCTCTGCAGAGGCGCATTGCGGGCGGTATTACCGCGGTTTCCCATTGATTTCAATGGGAAGGAGCGGTATAGGAGCGGTAAACACCCCAATGTGGTTAGCAGGACTTTTGGAGCCATCCTGCTAGCGCACCGCTTCAGTGTGAAAGCCTTCGGGCTTTCACATCGAAGCCTGCAGGGCACAATTTTTTCAGGCGGTATAGCAGTGCTATTTTTAGCACTGAACCGCGTGAAAAAACGCCTCAATGTGAAAGGGGCCTTAAAGAGGAGGTCCACCCCCCCCCCCACAAAAAAAAATAAAAGTCAGCGGCTACAAACACTTCAGCTGCTGACTTTAAATACATGGACACTTATTTGTCAAGGGAGCCTGCGATGTCGGCACCCCTGCCGCCGCCATTCCTGGTAAGGGAACCGGCAGTGAAGGTAGTGAAGGTTTCCTGGTAAGGGAACTGACACTGAAGCCTAGTTCTAAGGCAGACTTATGCTTCAAGGTCCATTCACACAGGCCCACGCAGTAAAATGCTGTTGGGCAGCTGACAGTGTGAAGGCTGGGAAGGGGCACTGTGTCATTTTTTCTTCTTCTATTATGGACACACAATCAGTCCATCCAATGAGAACGGACCGATGGACCGTTTTTATCGGTTAAGCGATGAAGCTGACTGATGGTCCGTCGTGCCTACACACCATCGATTAAATAACCGATCGTGTCAGAACGCGGTGATGTAAAACACAATGACGTGCTGAAAAAAATGAAGTTCAATGCTTCCAAGCATGCGTCGACTTGATTCTGAGCATGTGTGGATTTTTAACCGATGGTCGTGCCTACTAACGATCGTTTTTCACCTATCGGTTAGGAATCCATCGGTTAAATTTAAAGCAAGTTTGCTTTTTTTTAACCGATGGTTAAATAACCGATGGCGCCCACACAGTCCATCAGACCATTCTCATTGGTTTAACCGATCGTGTGTACGCGGCATAACTTTATTGAAGTGTCAAAATGTCAGGATCTTCCAGGGACCATACCAAGCTGCCCCTCTGTATAGTAACCACAGGTAATTACTCATTCAGCAAAGCCTCCATTCGGGGAGTGCTTTTAATTTTCCTCAATGAATGCAAAGTGTTCTCTGATTGGATGAGGTGGAAAGTAGGTGTAGTGATGTCACAGTCTCCACCTTGCCCAATTAGATTATGGTTTGCAGTCACTTAGACAATTTCAAGACATTCTGTAAACGGCACCCATGCCAAATTAGCGATCCCCTGCAGTTTTTATGCAGAAGGACAGCCATTTGGAATGGCACTCAGAAGATTGGGGCCATCACTGTAGCAGCTGTTTACAGTTTACACAGAGGCTGATCAGGTATCACATATGCTTACTGAAAGGTAAAGTGACGAGCGCAATGAATATGACTAAGTAATCAAAGTGTTAATCAGTGAACATTGATAATAAACTAAAATTGAAACAAAGTGCTAAAAAATATAAAAACATCAATAATGAATAAAAACGTTCAGCCAGCAAGTGGCCAGTGAAAAAAAAAAAAAAAAAAAAAAAAAAGTGTGCACAAAAATAGCTGCAAAAGTCAGCAGGCAAACATAAATATGAAGCCTAAATCAGTCCTGGAATAATAGGCTAACAATACAGCCTTTATACGTGCATAAAAGTGTAGGAAGTTCCATAAAGACAAAAATAAATATAAACTTCTCCAATAGTGATAAACAAATGTTTAAAATCTTCTCATGTGGGTCTTCAAATAATGTGGGCTCACAATGCGCTTACCTTCCCAAGGTAGTAATCAAGCCTTGATTAAATGGATATCCACAAGGGGTGTTGTTGAATCTGCAACTAGCTGTGGATGTTCAGGGCGTCCTGTATAATCCAATGTTTGTAGGCTCCAGATTTCTATTTGGCAGCGGTGGTGCTCAGCATGGGGAAATAAAAAAGGTAGCTTCCCATAGTGTAGTAAACCAAGGCTACTTTATTGGTAAAAACGCTAACAAGTGCATTTTAAAAGATCAAAGAAAACGAAACTAAGAAACAGCTGATGACAGCTTACTGATGTATTGCTTCAAAAATCAGTCCGTCCCTTACATGTTACACCACGTCACGTGGCTTCATCAGAGGACCTCTGATGAAGCCACGTGACGTGGTGTAACATGTAAGGGACGGACTGATTTTTGAAGCAATACATCAGTAAGCTGTCATCAGCTGTTTCTTAGTTTCGTTTTCTTTGATCTTTTAAAATGCACTTGTTAGCGTTTTTACCAATAAAGTAGCCTTGGTTTACTACACTATGGGAAGCTACCTTTTTTATTTCCCCATGCTGAGCACCACCGCTGCCAAATAGAAATCTGGAGCCTACAAACATTGGATTATACAGGACGCCCTGAACATCCACAGCTAGTTGCAGATTCAACAACACCCCTTGTGGATATCCATTTAATCAAGGCTTGATTACTACCTTGGGAAGGTAAGCGCATTGTGAGCCCACATTATTTGAAGACCCACATGAGAAGATTTTAAACATTTGTTTATCACTATTGGAGAAGTTTATATTTATTTTTGTCTTTATGGAACTTCCTACACTTTTATGCACGTATAAAGGCTGTATTGTTAGCCTATTATTCCAGGACTGATTTAGGCTTCATATTTATGTTTGCCTGCTGACTTTTGCAGCTATTTTTGTGCACACTTTTTTTTTTTTTTTTTTTTTTTTTTTTTTTTTTTTTTTTTTTTTTCACTGGCCACTTGCTGGCTGAACGTTTTTATTCATTATTGATGTTTTTATATTTTTTAGCACTTTGTTTCAATTTTAGTTTATTATCAATGTTCACTGATTAACACTTTGATTACTTAGTCATATTCATTGCGCTCGTCACTTTACCTTTCACTATTTTATTGTATTTCTATTTGATATTTATACATTATTAGATTGAGCAGCATCATCACTTTTAGTTCATTACTATTATTTTACTTCACATCTTAAGCTTTACTAGGTAGGCGCAAGAGCACCCTCACTTTAACATATGCTTACTATTACATTGGGCCAAGATGGCCCAATGCAAATATACAAAATACACAAAATATATTATCCCTGGAGTTCAGTTTTAAGTGTGTTTTAGCACACCTAAATCTGTTTTAACAATTTGACCTCCGGAAGTTTTACCTCCCTTCATGACCAGGCCATTATTATGCATTATAAACAAAAAAAGACAGACAAATAAAAAATAAAAAAGCAACATTGTTTACTTTCTGCTATAAAACATACTCAATAAGAAAATGTAAACAATTTAATTTCTCCATCAATTTAGGCCAATTTAAACCAATCAATATACACTTATTGGGATTTTTTTTACCAAAATATGTAGCAGAATTCTGCTACATATTTTTGGTAAAAAAATTCCAATAGGCGTATATTGATTGGTTTGCACAAACATTATAGCGTCTATAAACTATGGGATAGATTTATGGAATTTTTATTTATTTATTTATTTTGTACTAGAATTGGCAGCGATCAGCAACTTATAGTGGGACTGCAATATTGCGGCGGACAAATCGGACACTAACTGACACTTAGTGGGAACATAGGGACACAGGATAAATTCCTTCACTACTGACAAAATGGCTATCTACCTTGTTTACATAGGCATTCTGGTTCTCTGCCTAATGTTCGGCCGGTGCAAGCAGACATCGAGTCTGCAGTAGCCACAGATCAGCTCCTGCTGTGTAGAATTACAGTGTTGCCGGTGGCGCACAAGCGTGCACCAGACCTGGAAGTGCAGGGTCACATACTAGGTACATGATCCTGCGCAGCAGAACCACCTTGCCACCGTATATGTAAGTTATATGGCCGGCAAGCGATTAATATTAGCCTCCTGTCATACCCAGAACAACAGCATGAAAATGAAAGATGTATTTCAGAGCAAGCAGCTAATCAGGCTATACTGCAGTGCACAGTGCAGTTGATGTAAGTAGAATTAGAAGCTTCAGACCTCGTACACACACGACCAGGTTTCTCGGCAAAAACCAGCAAGAAAACTTGTCGAGATTCCCGTTCGTGTTTACGAGGCATTCAGGTTTCTCGTTTGGAAATCTGGCCAGAATCTCGACGAGAAAAAAAGAGAACCTGCTCTCTTTTTTCTCGTTGAGATTCTTGTCGGCCTGTTTCCCGAGCGTGTGTATACTTACCTGTCGCCGTGGAAACCCGCGCATGCTCAAAATGACTTTGATGCATGCACGGTAGCTTCCACGGCATAGGTAGGGTGAAGCAAAATGGCGGCGACGGCATCGATTGTGACAAGCGCATGCTCGTCATACGCGATGACGTCACTACGTTTTTTACTATGAAAGTCAGTACACTCCGGCGGCAAGAGTTTCTTGCCAAGAATCTTGTCAGGGAAAACGACGGGTTCTTCCTGACGAGATTCTCGGACGTGTGTACGAGGCCTCACAGGAGGAAAAAGAAAAATTATCACCTCATCAGTGTGCTGCTGCTCCTTTATTGCCCAGTCACACACGTGGCAGTGTCTTAGATCAGGTTGTACTGCTCAAATATATTGCAGTCTCAGAAAGCAGACCGTGGATTTCACAGGCTATGAAGGAATGAGTGATTCTGACATATCATTTCTGGAATTCAACAATTTGTAAAATCTGTGACTATATAAATACAGTTTTTTTTTAAATACAATGTAAGATACATAGTAATCACTATCTAAAAATCGTTTTTTTTCATATTCTACATATGTGAATTATTTAATATATAATATGTAATATATAATATATGTAATATATAATATATGTAATATATATGATATTTATATATATATATATATATTATATTCGAAATTTAGAAACTACTGTTCATATTTTTTTTTTCTATTGAGAAAATGTGGGAGTAAACAGAATACAACTCTTCCAAAGACTGGAGCATAATATATACACACTCCAGATTTTAATAATGATTAAAAAAAATAACTGATAATTAAGTTTAGAAGAGACCCACTGTTTACATAAAGAATATTGCAGTACATTTTCATGATTTCCTCAAAGACAAAGCTGTTTTAGGATGCTCTTCTTTGCAATAAAATGCTTGTCAATGTGTAATTTTAGGATGTGAACCATGGGTACCCATAACAGATGACACATTGGGCTTAGTTTCTGATTCAGCTAGATGTCAGCGGGGGCACTCCCGACCATCTGTGTTCTATAAATTACAGTTATACCAGCTCATGCAGCTTGTAAATCACCAGTGAACAGGCTTCACCTTGTCACACACTACATGAACCCTGTTGTATATTCCAATAAACTCCCATAAACCTCATGATATAAACTCAGGATTACATTTCTATTGGAGCGAGATTAGTATATGTTATTTCTTTTAAGCAAATTTTCCCTTACTCCAAGTGTTAATATTGTTTATTTAATGGTTTCAAACTCATGCACACACAAATGTTTAAGTATTGGATTGTAATCTTAAAGTTCAGAGCCTGTGCATCAGCTAAATAAATACCTGAAACACACAGAAATAAGACTTATAAGGTAATATTGACACTTGTACATCTAATGTACTTATGTATGATTATTTCTTTATCTGGGTGCACTCATATGAGTTTTTCAGCCCAGCTTTTTACACCAGGCACCTTGCTCCACTGCCTGAAGGCCATGCACCACAGGTAAGTGTACTTGATATGTTAATTTTGCCGTGTGTGGAGTAACGTGATTTGAGAAGATTAGATATGACTGTGGGGAAGGTTTTTGTGGCTTTGGAGAGTTATCAGTGGTGTGTGTGTAGGAAACATGTGGTTTTGGGTTATTGTGGTCTGGAACATAAAAAATAAAGCTGAAGGTCAAATGGTGGTTCAGTGGGTGTGAGAACATGCCAAGGATGGGGTTGTGGTTTGGGCTGAACATGCTATGGTTCTTATTCTGTTATGAGAAGATGCATAATTGGTTGTGGTTTGGGGGGCATATAGTGTGGCACTTAAGTGGTTGGTGATATATAGCTAGGTAGAGGTGGTGTTGTGGCTAGGAGGCATTTAGGAGTGATTGTTCTTGGACAGTTTGCTTCAAAAAGTCTTTTACACTAATGCCGCGTGCACACAGTCAGAATTTCCGACAACAAATGTTTGATGTGAGCTTGTTGCCGGAAAATCCGACCGTGTGTATGTTCCATCGGACATTTGCTGTCGTAATTTCCAACAACAAATGTTTGAGAGCTAGTTCTCAATTTTTCCGACAACAAAATTTATTGTCAGAAATTCCGATTCTGTAACCAATTCCGACGTACAAAAATCCTATGCATGTTCGGAATCAATTAGACGCATGCTCGCAATCATTCAACTTCATTTTTCTCGGCTCGTCGTAGTATTGTACGTGACCGCGTTCTTAATGTTCAGAATTTCCAACATTTGTGTAACCTCGGACATTGAAGATGCCCGCGCTGTGAGGGCAGAAGAGCGCTGATGTATGGCGAGCAGTGAGAGATGATGTCATCTCTCTGCTCCCCTCTGTACCTTGCTCCCACATTGTTTAGAAAGGTTTCCTTGAAGCAAGGAAGGATTGTGGGACTTTAATTGAAGCTTAATGGATAAAGATAGAGTATTTCAAATAACTCTGTAGGCTTGGTCAAACCTCAGTCATTCAACTCATACCAACAATAATTTTACTAAGAAATATTTATTTATACAAAAAAGTAGAAAAATATACAAAAGATATAAATTGAATGTTTAGTACATGTTAAAAACAATCAGACTATAGTTTACATAGTATATTACACGCTCCCACATTGAAGAGGCCCAGTTGTGAGGGCGGAAAAACCGCGATGTGGAACGGGCGGAGAGAGATGATGTCATCTCTGCTCATCCACCCGCTTGCTTCTCGCATCTCTAATGCAGCCTGCCCCGCCGCAGCTGCGACTCGCTGGTTAGGCAGGGACACTGTGGCAAGAGAATCAGGGCTCAGCCCAAATAGTCACCCCCTAGCAACGCCACTGCTAACAAACCTAACCAAGGTACCAGAGGAATTATGTGTCTGTTCTTGCTCTTCACTAACTCTTGAAGGTTTAGTACAGCAGTTTTTCAAAGCTATTGGTGTGAGATATTGTATGACTTCATACACTGATTTGACCAACTAAGAGAACCAAAATATTCATGAGTAAGAGGTTTACTGAATGGAAATAACTATTTTTTTTACCCTGAGATGAAATGACCATAAAATTACCCCACATTAGTTACAACTCATATCATTATAAACAACAGGGAATTGTTTCATTAAACATTATATCTATAGCAAAATAAATATTACAAATTTATAGCATCCTGCTACTCTGGCTTTGAAACCAGAAAAGGACCTGAAACATTTATTTTCTAGAGAACAGGCAGCATTTCAATTAGAAGGAAAACACATCTGGTTTTCTCAACTGACTGTTATTGCAAGGTATTATATCCCTGACTATAATTTAAAACAACTAAAATATATTCATAGTGGTAACACAGGGCACGGTTTGAATACTTTAATTGAGAGTTACGTCATGTTTTCAAGGACTTATTAAAGCTTATTGTTGAAGTGAAAGTTTCCAAGAGAGCGTTTACTGATTGCTATTTATTATAGGAGTTTATTTTTATTTCGGTTTGTGCCTTTTGACTATGCCAGAAGTCCTCAGGGCGCCTCACATAAAATTTGATTGTTTGCACTTTTGATGTATTAAACAAATAATCCCACAATGGGCTGCAATCATAACCAATGTTTTATAGAGTCTGTGCCACACATGGACGATTTCTTCTTAACAGTGCTTGAGCTATTTCATTTACTGCTAATGTTAGGCAGTGATCAGTTTATAAAACCTTTCTACTGAGAGCTTTCCCTCTACAACGTTGTTCTATCCTTGGTGGCCATATGTCATGGTTTATGTCTGTTTAGAATTACATTACTTTTTTCATTTATAAAGTGCCAACAAATTGTTCAGTACAGTAGAGAAAACATTAAAATATTTGCATATGTTACCGCTTCCATCGATGCTTTCAACCTTATGGCCTTTCCACAGTTAATTACACAAAACATGGTCAATAAAGTTAGAAGCTATTTAAAACTAAAATACAGACAGGTAGCTACATACACAGATAAAATGCATATAAGTCCTGCTACAGAGCCAGGTAAATTATACCATATTTTCTATTACAGTTATAGACTGTATACGGAATACAGTGGTGTCTTCTGTCCACACCCATTATGCTGAATGTACATTGAAAGAGCAGCAGCAGATTGATGAGGTCATCCCTCTGATCACTCTGCTCTTTCCTCCAATCAGCTTATTCCTTGTCAGCGTATTTGCAGGTAACAACCAGACTGGCTCCTTTGCTCTGCCCCACCACTCCTGATCTGAGTTTTGCTGTATAGAGGATTGCAAGATACTGCACTACTCTATTTGTATTTTAAAACACTAGGGCTGTTACTGATTAAAATTTTCATATTCTATTAATCGTTTTTTTTTTCCAATCGATTAACCGACTAATTTCGATTAATTATAACACACATACATTTTTCGGATCACCATCATATATAGTCCTCACTGTAATATCCACAGACCTCTCCCCCACTGTAATATCCACATACATCTCCCCCACTGTAATATCCACAGACATCTCCCCCACTGTAATATCCACAGACATCTCCCCCACTGTAATATCCACAGACATCTCCCCCACTGTAACATCCACAGACATTTCCCCACTGTAATATCCACAGACATCTCCCCCACTGTGATATCCACAGACATCTCCCCCACTGTAGCATCCACAGACAACTCCCCACTATAATATCCACAGACATCTCCCCCACTGTAATATCCACAGACATCTCCCCCACTGTAATGTCCACAGACATCTCCCCACTGTAATATCCACAGACATCTCCCCCACTGTAATATCCACAGACATCTCCCCCACTGTAATGTCCACAGACATCTCCCCACTGTAATAGCCACAGACATCTCCCCCACTGTAATATCCACAGACATCTCCCCCACTGTCATATCCACAGACATCTCCCCACTGTAATATCCACAGACATCTCCCCCACTGTAATATCCACAGACATCTCCCCCCACTGTAATATCCACAGACATCTCCCCACTGTAATATCCACAGACATCTCCCCACTGTAATATCCACAGACATCTCCCCCACTGTATAGAAAGATTAGTGCTTGCTTATGGTCAAGGCAGCAGCGGAGCTCCACCGATCACGTGGTGTGCTCATCCGCATATGGTGACCCGTTCGGATCACGGATCAGTTACGATCCGTTGCACCACTAGTACCGATCAAAAGAATTGTGATCGATCAAAAAAATCGAGGAATTAATCTTTAATTTCCACAGCCCTATAAAATACATCTTATAATTCATTAATAGATACAGATCTGAATTCATTTGTGCATTTTCTATCTGTCAAGAGTTTAGCTTTAACCATACATCATGCTTAAAGATTATGGGAGGAAGCCGGAATACCTGGAGGAAACCCACAACAGCATGTGTACACAGACAGGTTTATTTAAGCAGAAGCCAAGTAACCTATTAGAACATCAAGAGGAAACCCATGCAAACATGAGAACCTAACCCTAGAGCTGACCACCTTTTCCTCTTTTCATTTTTACATCCCATCTTCAGGCTTTATGGTTCTTCCTGCCTGTGTTTTTTTTCTCTTTCATCAACATCTATCACACAAATACATTTAATTTCTGAAATGGATAAAATTGCTAGCACACAGGATTAAACAACCATTTAAAGGAAAGACATTTGCAATGTGTATGGCCAGCCTTACCCTGACAAAAAAGTTTGGGAGGGTCAATAGAGTACTTTTAATTAAAATACAAAAAACACTTAACTTTATTTTTCTCACAATGAGCCTAAGAAGCCCCCTATGTGATAGATTTGGGCAGATGACATGTAATCTTTATGGAGACATCTCTCCTGCCTTCTGCAGGGGAGATGGGATATAGGATAGTATTTGCTTTTTACCCAGCTTTGCAGAGCTGAGCAATTCTGGGTTCACATTCAGCAGAATATATACAAAAATTGATGTTTCCTGTTCCTCCACTTATCATCGACAGCGGTCATTGCGGTTCCAGGCTTTTGGGAGCAGCGGGAATACCTAAAAGCCACATAGCAAGGGAGGGGGGATACTGTGTGAGGGATCAAGCAGCTCTATGCCCCCCAGAACTGGTTTGCTGGAAAGGCGGAAACAAGCAGATCATAACTGAAAATATGTTAACCTGTTCAAACTCTAGACGTGGTAGATGTCCAAAGAACTGAAGTGAATAATTCGATATTTTAGCCATTTGCCTGGAGTTCAGCTTTAACCTCCCTGGCGGTATGATTATTTAAGATTTTAGGTGCTGAAAGCGGTACCATTATTTTGCAAGGAAATTTGGTGTTTTACATTGTAGGCCTGTAATCCTTATGAATAACTCACTTAAATCTGTCCAAACAAGAGTCTAGTAGGCATCCTGGGTATGAAAAAGTTTGAAAAACAAAATCATAAAGTATACTATAATAAATAATTATAACAAAAAATAATCTAATTATAATAAAACATTTTCAATAATGTAATCAACTCAAAATCACTGAAATTTCCTCAGTTGCAGAATTGTCGCTGTCATTACTTTTATTTTTTTTTATGACGAATTTCCCCACAAATCGCTATCGCTCAATTCTGCAAGTGATTATAATTTATTATCGCTGTTTTCTAGCTGCTCTTTTGACATAAAGGGACACTTTTTGGTTGCTATGGACAATCTACAGTTTGCAGGCAGAAAGAACAGTTTTTATTATATAAAAGTACATGCAGAACACTGGGCAGACAACTAGGGACAAAAGGGGTGTGTATTTTTTACATACAGTACTGTAATCTATATGTAATCTGTATGTAATGTGTTTATTTCCTTTTTTAATTTGGCGCCGTTCTCCGCCCCCATGCGTCGTAACGTCGGGGAGGCATTGCAGGATCCAGGGACAAGGTAAGTAACTTTGTCTGTGGCTGCTGTGAGGCGAGCCCGAGTCTGGCTCGGGGATACCGCTTTTGGTACAGAAATCTTACCCCGAGCCAGACTCGAGAATACCGCCAGGGGGGTTAAGTGTAATAACTAGACATGTGCATTCATTTTTGTCCGAATGCATTTTCGTCCGAATTTCAGGTATTTTCGTTATCGCTTTAACAAAGAATCCGAAAACTGCAAGATCTGACATAAACAAATGCTTTATTTTCATTTTCGTTGCGACAACAGTTCGATATAGATAGGAGATTCGACATGACGCTGATAATAACAATCTGTGTCTATGGAACCTGTGGTCGAATGTGCCTAACCTTAACTCTATTAGTCCAAGATTATTCTACATAGAGAGAAGAGATTCAAAATTATAGAGAGAAAATTATTCAACATAAGGAGAAAAGATCGCTGATGGAATTGGGTGGGGGAAGTTAAATAAAAGTAATGATGATGATGAATGTTGATTGTAACCAAAGAGGAGGAGCAGTAAAATAGCTAGAAGTTTGCACTTGGAGAAACAAATGTGAAGTCGTCTGACTGTTGGGGTAGACAATTCAACATGAATGACGAAGATTCGACAAAGCAGTGAAAAACATAAAAAAAAAAAAAATTGTCATTGAAGGCTTATGGTGTCTGTCGAAAGTTCTAAGAAGATTTGACAGAGCAGCTAAACTGTACGACGCTGCAATCGTACATTTCCGGTCAAATGCAGAAAAATTCTAATGTTGGTTGACTAGTAATAATAATTAATAAATATAATTATTACTAGTCATACAACATTAGAATTCTACTATAGCTAGCTTGTAGGCGGAACATTCAAACGGAAATGTACGATTGCGGCTTCAAACAGTTTAGCTGCTCCATCGAATATTCTTTGAACATTCGACAGACACCATAAGCCTTCAATGACAGATTCTACCTTAATTAATTAGAATTTTCGGACGAATGCAATTTTTAACCAAAAACGAAATACAGAAAAACAAATTTCGGGAGTAACTAAATAAATTTTTGGACGAAAACGAAATTCCGAAACAAAATACACACATGTCTAGCAATAACCCCCAGCAATTTATAATTTTTTTTTATGTATATATTTTTTTAATGGTGCAGCAAATTCTTACAGTTAATAGCACCACATTAATAGTACAAATAGATGGTATAAGAGATTATATAACACTGCAGTCTGAAGGTGTGACAGTATTCATCTGCAGTCTTTCACTTTGTCAATATAGGGGGCGATTTGCTAAAACTACTGCGTGAAAAATCTGGTGCAGCTGTGCATAAAAACCAATCGGCTTTCAGGTTTTATTGTCAAAGTTTAATAAACCACCTGCTTACTGGGCACATATACCCCCTTCCTGCCCAGGCGAAATTGTAACTTTCCGCACTGTGTCGCTTTAACTGACAATTGCGCGGTCGTGTGACGTGGCTCCCATACAAAATTTACCTCCTTTTTTTTCCCCACAAACAGAGCTTTCTTTTGGTGGTATTTGATCACCTCTGTGGTTTTTATTTTTTGTGCTATAAACAAAAAAAAGCGACTATTTTGAAAAAAAACACAATATTTTTTACTTTTTGCTATAGTAAATATCCCATTTTTTTTTAAAAAAAAACTATTTTTTTTCTCAGTTTGGGCCGGTACGTATTATTCTACATATTTTTGGTAAAAAAAAAAAAAAAAAATCGCAATAAGCGTATAGTGACTGGTTTGTGCAAAAGTTATACCGCCTAAAAATAGGGGACATAATTATGATTTTTTTTTATTCTTTTTTTTTTTACTAGTAATGGCGGCGATCTGAGATTTTTATTGGGACTGCGACATTATGGCAGACACATCAGACACTTTTGACACATTTTTGGGACCATTCACATTTATACAGCGATCAGTGCTATAAATATGCACTGATAACTGTATAAATGTGACTGTCAGGGAAGGGGTTAACACTAGGGGGCGAGGAAGGGGTAAATCTGTTCCCTACTAGTGATTCTAACAGTGGGGGGAAGGGACTGACTTGGCGAGGTGACCGATCTGTGTCCCTATGTACAAGGGACACAGCATCGGTCTCCTCTCCCTGACAGGACATGGATCTCTGTGTTTACACACAAAGATCCATGGTCCTGCTCTGGTACTGGGCGAGTACGCGTGCACGCCCCCTAGTGGCTCTGCAAGACGAGGACATCATATGACGTCTTCTCAGAACAACAGAGCTATCGTGCCGCAGTCAATTGACAGCGGCCGGTAGTAGAGTGGTTAAACAAGCTGATGTTAGAAGCTGAATGGCTACCATGCACAGTTACACCAGATTGTGAGTGCTCCAGCTTTAGTAAATCTGCCCCATTGTCTCCAGTCTGCAGATGATCTCTATGCCAGAGCTGACATAGTGGTCACATGATTGGGAACCACTCTGATTGGTTCCCAATCATTATTGGGGAAGCAAGCTGTCATTAACAGTGCAAATTGTCAGCTACTTGCTCTCAAACATATCCTAGGCATGGGGCATCATAATTGGAATAATGAACAAACCAAGAGCAGGAAGGTGTTAAGATCTGTACAGGTATATATTTTAATACTCTAGTTTTCTTTTCTACATGATTATCGTTTAGTTTATGGTACACATTTGTTAGTTATTATAGTATAGTAATGTATGTTTTATACACATGTGAGCCAGTAGGAACAGTAGTACTTAAACACAACTTTGTGATATAACCCAAAGTCTCCAGTGATATGAATAGCATGGCTTCATTATTCAACATATGATTGTGCCAAATATCAGCAAACTTGAGCTCTACAAAAGAATTTGATGTTGTAAAAAGAAATTTAATCCCAAACTTGCTTGATTGTAACACACTGCAATTCAATATATCTTTCCTGTGGGAGGAAAACTAGCAAATAGTTTTAACAGTTGTACTATATACCTTTAACACTTAATACTGCAACTTTAATAAAATGCATAATAAATATTGATTTCATTGTACGAGAATCAATTCTAGTTTTAACATTCACAGAATAAATTATAGGTTAATGGAAATGTGAGTCTCTCCGTTTTAAATTTATTTTTTCCCCGTTTACTAGGTTCCTTATCCAGAACACACAAAAGCAAAACATATAGTACAGAATTTCTATTTAGTAAGCCATCCCCAAACATTTTAAACTGGAGAGTGCAAAACCTGGTGCAGGTCTACATAAAAGCCAATCAGCTTCCAGTTTTTTTTTGTCAAAGCTTAATGAACAAGCTGAAGTTTGAATCTAATTGGCCACCATACACAGCTGCACCAGATTTTGCACTCTCAAGTTTTAGTAAATCAACTCCAGTGCATCCAAAAGCACAAATGAATAACTAGTTTTGTATGTTGCCAAGCTATAACTGAATTTCACATGTTGCATTATTCTCTTTCAATGGATCTTTTGTTTACATGGCAGATAGAGTTCTATGCTGCCCCACTCGAGATGGTTAGTGTTAATCATGTTCCCAGTTCTTTCATGGTGGGCTTTTCTGGGTCAGACCCACTGGTTCTGTGCATTATAAAAGGGACAGGGATCAGAACCCAAGGGGGGGGCTTGAGAGGTGAGCGGTTGCTGCTCTTTTCGTGGCTGGAGTCCATCCTGCAAGCCTGCTGAGTATACCGAGACCGGAGTGGCAACTAATGAACATCTTGCTTCAGGATCCTCCTACAGCATATAGTGATTGCTGGGACCTGCAGTTTGTCCTGATGATGCCATTCCTGCATACTACCATCACGGACACAACCGGTTATGCCTGTGCAGGTATGCTGGGGCAGCTACAAGCCTAAGTTAGGCATTAGTTTAAGGAAAGACTAATGCTTTTGTTTGACTTCTCATGTCAAGTTGTTCAAGTAAAGCTTTTAAAACATTTTGCGTGGTCTGAAGTTACTCAAGGGGTGTAATGCAAATAACCAAAAAAAATAGCCTACAGTTTGGGTCAGTTATTCCCATTGGCGTATGAAGACAGCAGTTCAAGAGT
This sequence comes from Rana temporaria, assembly GCF_905171775.1. Classification (NCBI taxonomy): domain Eukaryota; kingdom Metazoa; phylum Chordata; class Amphibia; order Anura; family Ranidae; genus Rana; species Rana temporaria. The sequence continues at coordinate 407,178,009 of NC_053492.1, forward strand.
TAATACTGTATAAAGATATACGCGGTTTCCAAGGGTAAGGAAGGTTTCTCTAGCAGTCTATCATAAGTTGTTGTCGGCACCCTCTCCGTGGGCAGGTCCATCTCCCATAGCAATGGGAGCAAATCGGCCATACAAGTAAAGGTGCCCCACGAGGAGGGCAGCAGCCCTATCCAATGTGCCTAGCATAGCCCAGAAGAACCTACCCTGGGGTCAGGCTCTTATGTGACTCTTGCTTGGTGCCCAATGATTAAGGAAACATGGAGCACATGATTACTACCCCCATAACCCCCCCACATAAAGTATAAAAGTTGTAATATATATTATATTCATATTAAGGCTGATCAATCATTTTAGTTGTTTTTAGTTTGAAATGCGTTTTTCTTTTCTCAAATTTAATGAAGAATAGGGCACTTCCATATCTATCTATCTATCTATCTATCTATCTATCTATCTATCTATCTATCTATCTATCTATCTATCTATCTATCTATCTATTTATATATATCTCAAACATTGTATCTTAATATTTCATATTTACCACTTTCAGCAGGTAAAAAGCTGAAATTTGCAACTTTAACCATATTACGCAAGAAGACATGCATCTATGCTTGGTATAACCTAAAAAGCCATTATTATGAATAGACCTGAATAAAAGAATAGAAGAGTACATACTCAGCAGAATGACTCAGAGAAGGGAATCCCCCTTCAGTCTGTCCTGGCAAAGATAGCATGTATCTGGATTTTAAGTTTGCAGTCAAAAATGCACAAGCTATTTTGGAGAGTATCCTGAACATATCCTGATTTGATTTGTTGTGTAAAATAAAGATTTTTTACAAATAAAATAAAATAAGCCCAAAAACGAAAATATGTACAGTATATTAACTAAAATCATAATAATTTCTCTTAATTCTGATTAAATGGACACAATTTATTACTTTTTTGTGTTCCATTTATAGTATTAGGTTTTATTTTTTTATTGCACACAATATCTTGTATTTAAGTCACGGTATTATAAAGAGTCGACAAAGTGGAAGCAAGGTCTATAGACTCTCACATCGTTTTTTTTATTTTGTGACACAGCAGAAAGCTTTGGCAAGACATTAGTCTCATGGATTTTATTAGCATAGACTGTGTTTGCTAAAAGTCAAATTGAGTTTAAAGTAAAATAATATTATAAAATGTGACAGAGGGCAAACTCCAATAATTGTCCCAAATAGTTGTTGCTAAAAATGTCTGGTATGTTTATTTTAACATTGGCAGTTATTTTCCCACTGATATAATGATGATTTCATTATCTCTGTCTATTTAGAACGCATAGAAAAACATTATGCATTTTTTGGAGGTGTAAATATAAATAATAGGGTGTCATCTAGGACAAAAAATGTATGACCTTCCAAGCTCTCATTTCTCTATTTTAATGGCAATCATACCACTAGTATACTGTATGAGGGTCTGGCTGCACTTTATCCCAGTATCCCTATGGGATGTATGGATATCAGGAGCCAAGATTCCTATACGACCAGGATGTTCAACAGTGGGCTCAGCATAAGGGAAAGAAAGAGGAGGAAATCATAGGGGGTTATTTACGAATGGCAAATCCACTTTGCACTACGAGTGAAAAATACAAGAGAAAAATGCACTTGAAATTGCACTGAAAGTGCACTTGGCAGTGCAGTCGCTGTAAATCTGAGGGATAGATATGAAATGAGGGGAAGCTCTGCTGATTTTATTATCCAATCATGTGCAGGCTAAAATGCTATTTTGTATTCTCCTTGCATTTCCCCCTCGGATCTACAGTGACTGCACTTCCAAATGCACTTTCAAGTGCACTTTGCACTTGTAGTTTGCACTTGTAGGTCAAAGTGGCTTTGCCTTTCGTAAAGAACCCCCACTGTGTAGCACTTAAAAATCCAGGCTTTTTAAATGAAGGTTGAAACTACTTACAAGAAGGTAGGAGTAAGATCGCAGACACCCCAGCGGCCGTAATAAAGTCACTGCTGTAGCTCCTCCCTAGGGAGGGGATATCTGCATGTAATTGATTTTTTAAATTTTACTCCTACCTTCCTGTAAGTAGTTTTAACCTTCACTAAAAAGATCAGGTGTCTTCAAACACATGTAAGCCCAGTCAGTAAAATGCATTTTAATATGTTGATAGATTTTTTTTATTTTTTTCCAATTTTTTTTAAATCGACATGTTCCGTTATAATAATGTTTCTGTTGTAGGATGAACTCACCTTTTCTCTGTTTACCAGTACTCATGCAGTTTAGCCTACCCATATGAAATACCACAAGTGGCCTTTTCAACACACATTACACAAGCACAGTCCACTGCTGTCACTATTAGGAAACCAGCTCTGAGAAATTCCCTGCATCCATCATTGATGTGAATGTAGACACAAAATATCTACAAAGAGGAATCTACAGCATTGAGATGTAAAAGAATAAAAAAGGGAAAAGCTGTCTTCATTCCACTTTTGACACCTAGTAGAGCAGCTGACATGTGGCTACTAGCAGCCGGAAAAATAAAATCGTATTGACAGCTCTGGTTCCCACTGGGTCCAAGGTAGTTCCCAATAATGTGATCCCTATGTAAGCTCTGAGATAGCAATCACATGCAGACTGGATGCTTCATTACAAAAAGTTTTTAGCCTAGAGATGTCTTTATGCTTCTGATTATTAGTGAGGTTGTCACACATTTGTTTTATAAAATGACCTTTTTTGTATACATCTTTCTGCATTTGTAAGCCCTTCCTGTTTAGACAACATATTTGGCTGCAGTGGGAGCCATTGGCTCTTGATACCGTCAGTCAAATGCTGTGAGAAAAGAGGGGTGGCTGAGTCACGCCGTGTGTGTCCAAAGACGCACATAGCCCAGCTTTGGATTAAGCCCGCATAAGTGCCCCCATAGCAAGCGGCTTGCTATGGGGGCACTTGGAGAGGAGGAGGAGCCCAGAAGAGGAGGTTTGGAGCCACTCTGTGCAAAACCATTGCACAGAGCAGGTACAGTGCCTTGAAAAAGTATTCACACCCCTAGAAATTGTTACAACCAAAAACGTAAATTTATTTTATTGGGATTTTATGTGATAAATCAATACAAAGTGCACATAATAGTGAAGTGAAAGGAAAATGGTAAATGGTTTTCCAATTTTTTACAAATTAATACCTGAAAAGTGTGGAGTGCATTTACATTCAGCCCCCTTTACTCTAATATCCGTAAAAATCCCAATAAAATAAATTTCCGTGTTTGGTTGTAACATGACAAAATGTGGAAAATTTCAATAGGTATGAATACTTTTTTAAGGCACTGTAAGGCCTCATACACACGATAGGTTAACCAGAGGACAACGGTCTGATGGACCGTTTTCATCGGTCCAAACCGATCGTGTGTAGGCCCCATAGGTTATTTAACCATAGGTTAAAAAAGCCAACTTGCTTTAAAATTAACCTATGGATTCCTAACCGATGGGAAAAAAACGATCGTTAGTAGGCATGTCCATCGGTTAAAAATCCACGCATGCTCAGAATCTAGTCGACGCATGCTTGGAAGCATTGAACTTCGTTTTTTTCAGCACGTCGTTGTGTTTTGCGTCACTGCGTTCTGACACAATCTTTTTTTAACTGATGGTGTGTAGGCACGACGGACCATCAGTCAGCTTCATAGGTTAACCTATGACAACGGTCCTTCAGACCGTTGTCCTCTGGTTAACCTATCGCGTGTACGAGGCCTAAGTATAACATGTTTGTTATTTTGAGAATAATTTTCCGTATGTATCACTTTAAGCTACTAAATTTGGCCTGGACATCTAGGTTTTAATGACCTCTGCTCACAAAAAGGGTTAACAGTCCCTACATACCAAAATAAAATAATATATAAGTCCAATTTAATATGGCTTTTCCTTTTCAATAAAGAAATGTTGAATTAATTACAGTGTAATATTTCATCAACTAGCGTGAAAAGAAGTAACATGTTATTAATATCCTGAATACCTTAGTACAGTATTGATATTTTTACTTAGGCCACCCAGATATTTCATCACATTTTATCTATGACTATATCCATACAGTCCCCAGTGACATGTAACTAAAAAAACTTGCATTTTATCGGTGTTTTATTACAACTGTTAAACATACATCTTGATCTGCAAAAGTAATGGCTTGAATTCAGCACTCCACTGGCACTATTCTCATGTAACACAAATGAGTTGACTGAAGATGGCTGTAAAAGGAATTCCTCTGCTGATGCATGGAAAATATCTGGTTACCCTTCTGACAAAGTCTGAATAGACCCCAGGACAGGTCCTATTTGTTCACTCCTAGTATCTGCACTTTGGTTTCCATTGTCCCTGACTGATTCATTTCAGCCTCTAAAATAAGATGACATCCTTTCCTGATCACCATGATGCTGTCCAGACTTTGTGGCTGCAATTTCCTAATGTACTGTAGATTACTTTGCTAAAATCACCCTTTTAATTGTTCCTAAATTTACAGTGCAACATAAATTATGACTAGAAAACTGTTAAAAAGTAGAACATGGCTGGAAGAAATGTTGCAGCAATCATCTAAAATTTCACTAGAACTTGACCATAGGCAAATACATCTTCCTTTATGTTTGCAGCCATTTAAAGTGTAATGGGCGAACAGTCTGTGAGGATGTGCTGTGCATATATAGGCATTATGTAAAAATCGTACAGATAGTTTAACCAGTTCAGCCCTGGAAGGATTTGCTCCCTTACTGAGGGGCCATTTTTTGCGATACGGTACTGCGTCGCTTTAACTGACAATTGCGCGGTCGTACGGCGCTGTATCCAAACATCCTTTCCCCCCCACATATAGCACTTTCTTTTGGTGGTAATTGATCACCCCTGCATTTTAAATTTGTTGCGCTATATACAAAGAGAGACAATTTTGGAAAAAAACAATAAAATCTTTCTTTTACATCTTGCTATAATACATATCCCCCAAAAAATGTAAAACAAAAATGTATTCCTCAGTTTAGGCTAATATATATTCTTCTAAATATTTTTGATAAAAACAAATCACAATAGGTGTATATTGATTGGTTTGTGCAAAACGTATTGCTTCTACTAACTATGGGATATATTTAGGGACTTTTATTAAAATGGTTTTTACTAGTAATGGCAGCGATCTTTTTTCGTGGGACTGCGTCATTGAGGCAGACAAATCTGAACCTAAATTACACTTTTTGGGGACCAGTGACATTATCACATTGATCAGTGCACTAATGCACGAATCAATGTAAACATTACACTGGCACTGAAGGGATTAACAGTAGGGTGCGATCAAGGTGTTCTAACTGTAGGGGGGGCTGCCAGAGATCTATGTTCCCGATGACAGGGAACAGTAGATCTCTGACACGTCATCTGTCAGAATGAAGTTCAGCCTTGTTTACAAAGGCAGATCCCCATTCTGTCTCTGTACTAGGCGATTGCGGGTTGCCAGCGTGCAGTGGGCGTGAGCCTCCATACAGCTATGGCAATTTGCACAGGGGAGTCGACCGCAGCTGGTCGGCAAGTGGTTAATTTAGAGTTTTGCTCATTTACACTTTTATTATTTATTATAAGTACTTATATAGCACACATTTCTAAGGAGAAGGTGTCATGGCTGACTGCACAACTTCCCAGCCCCTCATAATAAAAAGAACTAAGCAGGATTTTTTCTTGCTGTAAGTTCCAGATTTTTTTTTTTTTAGGCTGCCTTTTTTATTTTTTATTTTAATAATGCAATGTGAATGGAGCATGTAACAAATATAAAGTTGGTGTTATGCCAATTTGGCTGTAAAATACATTTTAAATATCTTATTGGTGTTCTTTACTGAGGCTACATGCAGCATATCTATCTTTCTATCTATCTATCTATCTATCTATCTATCTATCTATCTATCTATCTATCTATCTATCTATCTATCTATCTATCTATCTATCTATATATCCATCCATCCATCCATCCATCCATCCATCCATCCATCTATCTATCTATCTATCTATCTATCTATCTATCTATCTATCTATCTATCTATCTATATATCCATCCATCCATCCATCCATCCATCCATCCATCCATCCATCCATCCATCCATCTATCTATCTATCTATCTATCTATCTATCTATCTATCTATCTATCTATCTATCTATCTATCTATCTATCTATCTATCTATCTATCTATATATCTATCTATCTATCTATCTATCTATCTATCCATCCATCCATCCATCTAGATAGATAGATAGATAGATAGATAGATAGATAGATAGATAGATAGATAGATAGATAGATAGATAGATAGATAGATAGACACATATATACAGTGGGTATAGAAAAGTATTATCTCCCTTTAAAATAATATATTTTTTTTGCTTTGCAGCCTGAAATTAAAACAGTTTTTGTTTTATCCAGCTGTATTTACTATTGCAACTTATGACATCCAAATGAAAGATATAACACTAACATGTCAGAAAAATAAATAAAAAATCTTTGAGTTGAAAAAAGGATCTTCCCTTTGTGTCAGTATTTTGTTAAATTACAGTCTTTAGTCTGTTGGGATATGTCTCTACTAACTTTGCACATCTAGGGCCAGATTCACATACAACGGTGTATCTCCTGATACACCGTCGTATCTCTGACTTAGGCCCGTCGTATCTAGGCGACTGATTCATAGAATCAGTTACGCATAGATATGCCTAAGATCCAACAGGTGTAACTGTGTTACACCGTCGGATCTTAACTGCAATTTAAAAATGGCCGCGGGGGGGGCGTTCTCGCTGATTTACGTTGAGAAATATGTAAATCAGCGAGATACACCAATTCACGAACGTACGCGGGCCAGACGCAGTGTTGTTACGGCGTTTACGTAGCGGTTTTCCCGGCGTATACTTACCCCTGCTTCTATGAGGCGCAGTCAATGTTAAGTATAGCCGTCGTTCCCGTGTCGATTTTTGTTTTTTTTACGTTGTTTGCGTACGCCGATTCTCTAACCCGCTTGTCACAAGTTACGCTCACGCCGAAACCACTGACGTCCTAGCGACGTCAGTGGGAGCAATGCACGCCGGGAAAAAACGCGGACGGCGCATGCGCATTTAAATCGGCACGGGGACGCACCTGATTTAAATAGTACACTCCCCCTAGCCGCGGAATTTGAATTCTGCAGGGGGATTTACGATCCGCCGCCGCAAGTTTGGAGGTAAGTGTTTTGTGAATTACCCACTTGCCTCTCAAACTTGCGGCAGCGGATCTTAAATCACATAGATCACGCGGATCTAAAGATCTTCTGATCTATGTGAATCTAGCCCCTAGACTTTACAATATTTGTTCACTCTTCCTTGCAGAACTGCTCAAGTTCAGTTAAATTTGATGGTGACCATTCAAATCATTCCACAGATTTTCAATGGGGTTAAGTTGTGGGCTCTGACTAGGCCATGTAGTGGCGTAGCTAGCACATCTGGCACCCATGTAATTTTTTTGGCACCCCCCAAGAAAAAATGATATGTGGCAATATAGTGGTCAGATTGCATCAACAGTGGGAGGATCTTAAATGGGCATATGCTTTAATGACTGTGCCACAAGCGAGTATTTAGCAGACAGTACAAACCTTAGTATACTAATTTTAACCTTAAAGTGATATTAAAGTCTTATTTTAATAACAAATATGTTATACTTGCATGCTATGTGCAGTGGTTTTGCACAGAGCAGCCTGAATCCTCCTCTTATCGGGTCCCTCGCTGGCACTCCTGGCTCCTCCCTTGTGCTGGGTGCCCCACCCAACATGCAGCTTGCTATGGGGGGATCCAAACTGGCGCACTTCCATCCACTTTGTCTCTTGATTGACTCACTGGCTGTGATTGACACCCAATGGCTCCCGCTGCTGCCAAAAGCCAAAATAAAATTTTAGTCCCATCTGACCACCTTAAATGCACATTGAAGATTCTGAGGCCACATGGAAAAAGGTGTTATGGTCAGAAGAAACCAAGAACAAAAATGTCATAGACTGCAGCTTACCAGTCCAGAGATGTAGTGACGGCATTCCTTTTCTATTTTCAGATTTTTTATATTCACCTGGTAATCACTTTATCGTATCTATAAAGGAGCAGCATTGTTGTCCCCAGACAGATAGTGTAACTACAAAGCCCCTGCCCCTCACCTCTTGTGCATAACTTAGAAGAAAGGTGGGTAATAACATTGTCTGAGATTTCAATTCAGTACCAGCAGATACAAGATTAAAATGCTAAAAGTAACAAAACAATGTTGTTTATGTCTAAAGTAAAAAAATAAAAAAAAAGCCATAAAGAATAAGTAAAAGGACATTTTAAAAATATAAACATTAAGTAAAAGAAAATGTGAAATTTACTAAGAATATATCAAGCTAACTCAAAGTTGGTGACTGGGGACAAAGATAAGGCAAATGTATTAAATACCTTGTTCAGCTATTTGTATACAAAGGCAAATGGGAGAGCTTAAGTCCATAATGGGAATGATATTGACATAGGCCCAAATCAACCACATTGGCTCAAAATGTATATACAGAAACATTTGCACAAAATAAAGGTAAATAACGCACCTGGACCAGATAATTTACACCCATGTGTTTTCAAGAGTTGTGCTTTGGTATTTTGAAGCCATTGCTTCAAATTTTTTGACTCTTTAATGATTGGTCTTGTGGTGCCTATATTTAAAAGGAGTAAAATACATTATTTATTGAATAACTACAAACTGTTAGTTTAACTTTTATAGTTGGGAAAAAACTTGAGATTTGAAGTTTTGCAAAAAAAAAAAAAAACAACTTCATAAGCAATAGCCAGCATGATTTAACAAAAGACCTAAAATGTTAAACAAAATTCCATTCCTTTTATAAGGAAGTAAGCAAACAAAGAAGTGGCTATGGATACAGTATACCTGGACTTTTCAAAAGTTATGTGTAAAATAAAATCTAAATTGTTGTTGTCCATCGGTGCAGACCTTTGTCAATCACAATGGTTAGTGCCCAGACCCCCATGCTGTTTGTCTTTCAAATCCTTGCCTATTAGCCTAAAAAATAGCCACCACAGATTTCTAAGATTCAGATCCCATTGATTCCATTGGGGTTCGGATCTGGCACCTGGACTTCAGTAATGTTCAGCAAACCCATCCCAAACCGAACCCTGGTATGTTCTACTCATCACTAGTAACTACAGCTAGTATGAAAATTATGAGCAAACCTAAATGATACAATATAGCATAAAAGTATTCAACTCTGGTGTGAAGTTAATGAAAGATAGGCTTCAGCTCAAATCTCCTCCCTTCGGTCCCTCTGACATGTTTCACTCACATTGAGCTTAGTCATAGAGTAAGCCCAATGTGGGTGAAACATTTCAGAGGGGTGTGACTGATGGGCAGGGATTTGATCTGAAGTCTGTCTTTCATTTACTTCACACCAGAGTTGAACACAGTGTGTGGCAGTAGTTGTATACTATAATATATCTTGGAGCATAAAAACGGGCACTTTTTTCCCCCGTTTGTAAATGTCCGTGGTTGCGGAAATGTGCCAGTAAAAATAGCCGAGATCGTTTCGGCTTGGAACTGCGCATGGAGATTGGAGGCAGGGGGTGATTGAAGGCAGGGGGTGATGGTGGCTGTGGTGACACCACAGAGGGCGATGGAGGCAGGGGGCAATAAAGGCAGAGGGAGATTGGAGGCATGGGGTGTTAGTGGCAGGGGGTGATTGGAGGCAGGGGTGTTGGTGGCACCGCAGAGGGGGATGGTGGCACCGCAGAGGGTGGGGGATGGAGACAGGGCTTGTTGGTGGCACCGCAGAGGGGGATGGAGGCAGGGGACGATGGAGGCAGGAGGTGATTGGAGGCAGGGGACTTGTAGGGGATTGGAGGCAGGGGGTGTTAGTGGCAGGGGGTGATGGGAGGTAGGGCGTGTTGGTGGCACCGCAGAGGGGGATGCTGGCATCGCAGAGGGTGGGGATGGAGACAGGGGTTGTTGGTGGCACCGCAGAGGGGGATGGAGGCAGGGGATGATGGAGGCAGAGTGGGATGGAGGCAGGGGGTGATGTGACTAAATAATTTGCCATTATTATATCGAAAATAACAAAAATATGTTTTTTTACCTTACTGTCTACCTTAACCACTTAACCCCCGGACCATATTGCTGCCCAAAAACCAGAGCACTTTTTGGGATTCGGGACTGCGCCGCTTTAACTGACAATTGCGCGGTCGTGCGACGTGGCTCCCAAACAAAATTGGTGTCCCTTTTTTCCCACAAATAGAGCTTTCTTTTGGTGGTATTTGAATATGTTTTTTTATATATTTTTGGGGGATATTTATTACAGCAAAAAGTAAAAAATATAATTTTTTTTCAAAATTGACTCTTTATTTTTGTTTATAGAGCAAAAAATAAAAACCGCAGAGGTGACTCTGCGGTTTTTATTTTTTGCTCTATAAACAAAAATAAAGAGTCAATTTTGAAAAAAATGAATATTTTTTACTTTTTGCTGTAATAAATATCCCCCCAAAATATATAAAAAAACATTTTTTTCCTCAGTTTAGGACGATACGTATTCTTCTACATATTTTTCGTAAAAAAAATCGCAATAAGCGTTTATTGATTGGTTTGCGCAAAAGTTATAGCGTTTACAAAATAGGGGGTATTTTTATGGCATTTTTATTAATATATTTTTGTTACTAGTAATGGCGGCGATCAGCAATTTTTTTTGGTACTGCGACATAATGGCGGACACTTCGGACACTTTTGACACATTTTTGGGACCATTGGCATTTTTATAGCGATCAGTGCTATAAAAATGCATTGGATTACTATAAAAATGCCACTGGCAGTGAAGGGGTTAAAGCGGGGGTTCACCCTTAGAGGGCACTTTTCCCCCTTAGATTCATGCTCGTTATTACTAGGGGAATCGGCTATTTATTTAAAAATAGGTGCAGTACTTACCCGTTTACGAGACGCATCCTCTCCGTCGCTTCCGGGTATGGGCTTCGGGAATGGGCGTTCCTTCTTGATTGACAGGTTTCCGAGAGGCTTCCGACGGTCGCATCCATCGCGTCACGATTTTCCGAAAGAAGCCGAACGTCGGTGCGCAGGCGCAGTATAGAGCCGCACCGACGTTCGGCTTCTTTCGGCTACGAGTGACGCGATGGATGCGACCGTCGGAAGCCTCTCGGAAGGCTGTCACTCAAGAAGGAACGCCCGCTCCCGAAGACCATACCCGGAAGCGACGGAAGAAGATGCAGCTCGAAAACGGGTAAGTACTGCACCTATTTTAATACAAATAGCCGATTCCCCTAGACCGAACGAGCAGGAATCTAGGGGAAGAAAAATTTTTTTTTTAGAAATGGGTGAACTCCCGCTTTAACACTAGGGGGCGGGGAAGGGGTTAAGTATGTCCCTGGGTGTGTTCTTACTGTGGGGGGTGGCCTCACTAGGGGAAACACTGATCTTCTGTTCATACATTGTATGAACAGAAGATCAGCATTTCCCCCCCTGACAGGACCGGGAGCTGTGTGTTTACACACACAGCTCCCGTTCCCCGCTCTGTAACGAACAATCGCGGGTGCCCGGCGGCGATCGGGCACACGCACGGGAGTCGTGGCCGCTCGAAGAGCCGAAGTAATATGAGCCGAATGACGGCGGCTGGTCGGCTAGTAGTTAAATGACATTTATGATTGCCTTGTAGCCTAAATACTGAAATTTGCACCTAAAAATGTAATTTAATAACTTTTGTGAAATGCTAGTAAAAACGTGGCTGCGCCAGTAAATTTCGGGTGTCGTGCCGGTAAATTTCAATCTGGTAGGTTGGCAACACTGTCTTGGAGCGAGATGTGCGCTGTCTTTGCCAGCATCTTAATACAAGTGTAAACTCAGAAGACTGATGCATTAAGATAAAAAAATCTTTTGCCTTTACAACTCCTTTAAGAGATAACAGTCTTTATCAAGCCCTAAGATTGATCAATTAGTTCTCATCATTATTCTTTTTTTTTTTTTTTTTAATTTTTAATTTCTCTGGGGTCCCTTCATGACCCTCCAGCTGTCTTCTGTACAGAGAGGGGAGGTGTGTGATGATCCTCAATGTTCCATGTGGGGGGGGAGGAGGAGGTGAGGTCTGGTCTCCGGTGCCGTCAGCCGCTCACCCCCGAGCCATGCTTCTTCTCCGATCAACAACCCCGCCCCCTCCTCCTCTCCGCACTCATCCCGGGATATCTATCCTCCCATCCCCCGCACACTCATCATTATTCTAACAGCCACTGCTCATCTCCTGAAGATGGGGAAAACCTTTCCCCAGAATTGTGTTGGCTATATTTGATGTTCTTAATCAATAAACATTTTGAAAACATTAAGTGTTATGAACTTTGGCACTCCTCAAAATACACTCAAGAGTGTCACAATCAGAGAAGTAGCATCTTAGAACCAGAACAAGGTCCACATACACTATACTTTCCTCACAAATCAGTTCTTTTAAAAGAGGTAGAAAAAATTGAAGACTGTCCGTGATACTTTTTTTATTTGCACTAACATATCATTTTTCATGGACGAGTTTTAGGGGTGTGTCCCCTACTTCAAGGTAGTAAACTCTATTACATCACTTATACCTACAGGTAAGCCTACAGTATAATAAGGCTTACCTGTTGGTACTGTGAATATCTCCTAAACATGCACCGTTTAGGAGATATTCAGATTGCATGCAGCTGGTGACATCACCGGTGCATGCTCTCTGAAGGTCCAGCTTATTAAGCATACAGAGCCATTTGCCCTGTGCAGTACATATTCCCTTTCAAGGATAAATCATTTTCTGCATATTCTGTGAACTACTGAGACCCTAACTTTGATTTAGAATTTTCATTTTCTGTGCTGAGATCTGTCCACCCTAAAATCTATTCTCACTTATATTTAGCTCTAACCCAAAAATTGCACAGTACCTATGAGTCTGAAAGTTTGATATTATTATCCTATTCTTCTTGGTTCTGTAATTATTTACAGATTTTGGCCCCGATTCAGATACAATAGTGTATCTATCGACGGGCGTAACGTATCTCAGATACGTTACGCCGCTGTAACTTTGGGCGCAAGTTCCGCATTCATAAAGAACTTGCGCCCTAAGTTACGGCGGCGTATCGTATGTGGTCCGGCGTAAGCCCGCCTAATTCAAATCTGGATGATGTGGGCGTGTTTTATTTAAATTAATTGTGACCCCACGTATTTGAAGTTTTTTGCGAACGGCGCATGCACCCTTCGTGAAAGAATCCCAGTGCGCATGCTCAAAATTACGCCGCAAATCGTCAATGCTTTAGACGTAAACGTAACTTACGTACAGCCCTATTAGCGAACGACTTACGCAAACGACGTAATCAACGGAAAATTTGACGCTGGCCCGACGTCCATACTTAACATAGGATACGCCTTATATAGCAAGGGTAACTTTACCCCGGAAAAAGCCTAACGTAAACGGCGTAAAAAAATGCGCCAGGCGGACGTATGTTTCTGAATCGGCATATCTACCTAATTAGCATATTCATTGCATAAATCGACAGAAGCGCCACCTAGCGGCCAGCATAAATATGCAACTAAGATACGATGGCGTAAGAGACTTACGCCAGTCGGATCTTAGGTAAATCTATGCGTAACTAATTCTATGAATCAGTCGCATAGATACGACCCCGCAACTCAGAGTTACGACGGCGTATCCGGAGATACGTCGTCGTAACTGCTATCTGAATCCGGGCCTTTGTCTACAGATATGCAATAGACACGCTCTCTTTAGAACTGGTTTACTAACTGGAAATGTACAAACAAAAGCATGGAGAAATCGACGTAAAGATAACTGGAATGCATGTGTTGTGGGCTTGCAGGAATGCTCACCCAGGAAACGGCATCTCCTAAATGATCATCAAAAGTGTATTTTATGTTCAATGCATACATTGCTCTCCCCTGTAGTAAAAAAAAAAAAGCCAAAGCAGAGGAGCTGCTCCCAAAAATCTGTATGCAGTCAATAAAGCTGGGTAATGATGAAGCGGCAGCATATGAGATCATGTATGCCTGCTTGGTAATGCCAAGCCAAGTCCTGTGCATGCTCATTGTAGTTACATACATGTTCTCTTTGGTATCTTCCATGAAGCATACACTAATACTGTTTTATTATAGCCATTTTTTTTATACAAACAGCCATCAGCCAACCTTAATGATATCACTATACACTTGAATGTGCATGAAAAATGCTCCCCAAAACATTTGAGATAATCAATTTTTTTTTAGATACACCACAACTTAGCTGGCTTACATTGAGATGTTGTAGTGAATGCTGCTGAGTAGGGATACGGATAATTATTTTGGCAAAACTGATTTCACTACCAGAGAAATTTCACCAAAACTCTCAGGCCTCGTACACACGACCGAGTTTCTCTGCAAAAAATAGCAAGAAACTTGCTGGGTTTTTTTTGGGCGAGGAAACCGGTCGTGTGTACATTTTTCGGCGAGGAAACTGTCGAGGAACTCCACGAGCCAAAAAGAGAGCACGTTCTCTTTTTCCTTGACGGGAATGGAGAAAATTGGCTTGTCAATTTCCTCGACAGCCTAACAAGGAACTCGACGAGCAAAACGATGTGTTTCGCCCGTCGAGATCCTCGGTAGTGTGTACGAGGCCTCAGTTTGGGTCAATGGGCTGCACAGGTGAAAAAAACAAACAATCTACTTTATTTTTTCATTCATTTAGAGGATGTGTTCTTTGGATGCATTGAGAATAGTTTTGTTATTGTATTTGGTGTTTTTCGAATGTGTGCTTTTTCGCTTTCTTTCTTTTTTTGTTTGATTTCACTTTCTGTAAAAAAAAAAAGTAAAATAATGAGGTTAACGAGGGCCATTTTTAGCAAAAAAAACAGGTCCTAGATAGTTGAGTGTAGCTTTGGAAACCCTGATGCCTCGTACACACGACCGTTTTTCGGGTTCTAAAAAATTAAATTTTTAAGGGTCAAGAAAAAACAACGTTTTCGATTCGCCCTCTTCTGTCTGTTACAGCATGATGAATTAGCTTACTCCATTACGAACGGTAGTTTTACCAGAACGAGTGCTCCCGTCTCATAACTTGCTTCTGAGCATGCACATTTTTTTTTACGTTGTTAAAGCCCACATTCGACCATTTTTTACAACGTTAAAACCGTCGTGAAAAAATAGAGCATGTTCGTAAAAAAAATTGCCCATTTTTTACAACCCGAAAAATGCTCTGAAGCCTACACACAATAGTTTTTAATGACATAAAAAAAAAACGTAATTTTTTAGAACCCGAAAAAGGTCGTGTGTACGCGGCATCAGGATCCACTGTATCCTGAAAGTAGAACGAAATGCTAAACTTTTTTCATTTTGGATAGAGTATCTTTTTTGCTATCTGTGTCCCAGTGGCAAAATGTCCCTTCACTTTCTGTTCCATACTTATAGAAAATGAGAGGAAATCTTTCAAAAATTAGGGAATGCCTGGTTATCACCAGGGTCACCAGGATTAGTGTCCCCATTGGAAAATTTCCCCCCTGACACTGAGGTCAACCCAAAATTTGGAATGTAGCTGTGTTCACTTTGAACACACAATCATGTGCAGATTACATTTTATTTTATTTTATGATGACAGGTGTTCTTGTCAAATGCTGTTTTTCTTCTTTTGAGCACATGAAACTGTGATTAAACAGACAGAAATGTTGGCCAAAGAGCTGCTTTACCGGCAGTTCATTCACCCCTCAGTAGGACATGCTGCATCTAAAGAAACACAACACAGTGCAAAACAGGTCAAATGAATTGTCATGTGTATTGCTCAATTTAAGTCAATAGGGCCTGACTGACCAAACGACCAAAAGCACATTAAAAGTAGAATGTCACCATTCACTGCCATAAGTCCTTAGTAAATTGGTCACATCATCTTACAGTGCCTTGAAATAGTATTCATACCCCTTGAGATTTTCCACATTTTGTCATGTTACAACCAAAAACGTAAATGTATTTTATTGAGACTTTATGTGATAGACCAACACAAAGTGGCACATAATTGTGAGCAAATAAATATGTGAAAAGTGTGGCGTGCAATTATATTCAGCCCCCTTTACTCTGATACCCCTAACTAAAATCTAGTGGAACCAATTGCCTTCAGAAGTCACCTATTAACCTCTTGCCGACCGCGCTATAGCAAAAATACTGCTACAGCGCGGTCGAGTTACTGTGACAGGACGTCCCTGGGACGTCCTCGTGCACTTCCGCGTTTGCGCGTCCCCTGGGGCGCGCTCGCGGAAGTGTCCGTGCTCGCCGGGTCTAGAAGACCCGGCGCATCACGGATCACGATAAATTGCCACTGATAGCGGCCGTTTACCACGTGATCGCTCCGTCAAATGACGGAGCGATCACTTGTCAACAAACCGGCGTCATCAAATGACGCCGGTTCCTCCCTCCCCTCTCTGCTGTGGCTGGACAACTGCAAATCCATCCCAGCTCAGCTATCCCTGCGCAATACTCTGCAAATACCCCATGCTCTGGCAATACTCCCCATGCTCTGGCAATACCCCCCATGCTCTGGCAATACCCCCCATGCTCTGGCAATACCCCCCATACTCTGGCAATACCCCCCATACTCTGGCAATACCCCTCATACTCTGGCAATACCCCCCATACTCTGGCAATACCCCCCATACTCTGGCAATACCCCTCATACTCTGGCAATACCCCCCATACTCTGGCAATACCCCTCATACTCTGGCAATACCCCCCAAACTCTGGCAATACCCCCCCATACTCTGGCAATACCCCCCATACTCTGGCAATACCCCCCCATACTCTGCAATACCCCATACTCTGCAATACCCTGCAATACCCCAATACTCTGCAATACCCCAATACTCTGCAATACCCCGCAATACTCCAATACCCCGCAATACCCCAATACTCCGCAATACCCCAATACTCCGCAATACCCCAATACTCCGCAATACCCCAATACTCCGCAATACCCCAATACTCTGCATATATAATGTTTTGGGGTTCTATGTAATTGTAAGAATTGGTCTGGGTGTTCCAGAACGCCTGATGGCGCTCCCTGCATGTTGGGCCTCTCTATGTGGCCACGCCGTGTAAAAGTCGCACACATGGGGTATCGCCATACTCGGGAGGAATAGCAGAATGTGTTTTGGGGTGTAATTCGTGGTAAGCATATGCTGTGTGTGAGAAATAACCTGCGAATATGACAGAAACAAGTTTTTTTGTTTTTTTTTTACAGAATTTTCTGTCGTTTTTCTTTTATAGCGCAAAAAATAAAAACCGCAGAGGTGATCAAATACCACCAAAAGAAAGCTCTATTTGTGTGAAAAAAAGGACAAAAATTTCAAATGGGTACAATGTTGTATGACTGAGTTATTGTCATTCAAATTGTGAGAGCACCGAAAGCTGAAAATTGGTCTGGTTAGGAAGGGGGTTTAAGTGCCCAGTGGTCAAGAGGTTAAGTAAATAGAGTCCACCTGTGTGTAATTTAATCTCAGTATAAATACAGCTGTTCTGTGAAGCCCTCAGAGATTTGAAAGAGAACCTTAGTGAACAAACAGCATCATGAAGGCCAAGGAACACACCAGACAGGTCAGTTCAAAAAAGCTCTATTTGTGGGGAAAAAAGGACATGAATTTTGTTTGGGTACAACATTGCACAATGCAATTGTCAGTTAAAGTGACACAGTGGTGTATCACAAAAAAATGGCCTGGTCATTAAGGGGTAAATCCTTCCAGGGCTGAAGTGGTTAAAGCAGGGTTAGGTTATAAAAAAATATCCCAAGCTTTGAATATCTCATGGAGCACTGTTCACTCCATCATCTGAAAATGGAAAGAGTATGGCACAACTGCAAACCTACCAAGACATGGCCGGGCAAGGAGAGCATTCATCAGAGAAGCAGCAAAGAGGCCCATGGTAACTCTGGAGGAGCTACAGAGATCTACGGCCCTGCTGGGAAAACTATTAGTCATGCACTCCCCAAATTTAACCTTTATGGGAGAGTGGCAAGAAGAAAGCCATTGTTAAAAGAAAGCCATAAGAAGTCCCGTTTGTGGTTTGCGAAAGCCATGTGGGGGAACAGCAAACATGTGGAAGAAGGTGCTCTGGTGAGATGAGACCAAAATGTTACTTTTTGGCCTAAAAGCAAAATGATAAATGTGGCGGTAAACTAACCCTGCACAACACCCTGAACACACCAACCCCACCGTTAAATTTGGTGGTGGCAGCATCATGTTGTGGAAATTCTTTTCTTCAGCAGGGACAAGGAAGCAGAACAGAAAGAAAAGTAACCAAAGAGCCTACTCACTGGATCCAAACCATGGGTGGCGGCAATGCAAAAATATTGCAAAATTATAGAGGAAGACTTGGACAGCCGCACAGAAGCTGACACGTTTCACACTGTAACCCAGTGCTTAATTATAGCTCATGATTAAGCACTGGGTTACAGTGTGAAACGCGTCAGATTCTGTTCTATTTTTTGCTGTGGCATGTATTTTTTGTGACCAGTTTTAATAAAAGAAACATTTTTGGAGTGCGGCTGTCCAAGTCTTTCTCTATAATTTTGCAAGGAAGCAGAACAGTTGATGGGAAGATTGTCGGAATTTTCCGATCGTGGGTATGAGGCATAAGAAAAAATTTAATGAAAAAAAGATTGCAGGGCCATTAAGTAGTAGATGTGTATAGATTTTTATTTTTTTATTTAAATAAGGATATCATAAATAGTAGTAAATACCACGACCCTGTTCAGATTTCACAAACAGTAGAAGGGTCTTAAAGGGGCGTTAAATACCAGGACTGCATTACATACAGAGTGTAGAGTTCAGGGGGTTACACACAGAGTGCAGAGCTGTGACTTGTACACACAGAAACCAGACTTCTGTGTTTACAAGTGATTGTGGTGAGCAGGCACCAAAGGGTCTGAGCCAGAGGTGGTGGAACTCAGTTCCCCCAAGTTCCCCCTGAAAAAAAGCCCTGTATAGGGCTTTCAACATTAATTGGTGAAGGAAGAAGGTGGATATACTGCTGTTGCAGGAGACCCACTTCTCCAGGACCTCGACTCCGAGATATCTCAGTGCCCAATACCCCCAGTTCTACCTCTCTTCTGCTACGGAAAAGAAACGGGGAGTAGCTATCTGCTTTTCACGTAAGGTCCCCTTTACTCCCATCACGGTAGTTAAAGATAAAGAGGGTAGATACCTGTTGACAGTGGGACGAATTAATGATCAACTGATAGTAAATTTGCTCGACTGTTACATAGCAATGATCTAATCGACGCCTGGCGTGAGGATAATCCCTCTGTGCGCGATTACACCCATTATTCACATGTACATAAAACCTACTCCCGGATAGATCATGTTTTTATAACTTCCTCACTGATCCCTTTCGTGACCTCGGTTAAATTTTGGTTACTCCATGGTCGGATCATGCGCCGGTGCGATTGTCCCTCTCGGACCTTTGGAAGAAACCATGTCCATCCCCGTGGAGGCTAAATGTGTCTTTGTTAAATGACCCAACTATTCTGACAGGGATAGAAAAGGAGTTGCGCATGTTTTTTCGCGAAAATTCGCCATCGGCCACATCCCCTATTATCAATTGGGCAGCGCATAAGGCCACCGTCCGCGGGAAACTCATACGGGTAGCCGCAACTTTGAAGCGCAACCGCGAACACACAATCACACAACTGGAAACTGATTTGACCACTCTCCTAGCGGAGCAAAGGGCATCGCCGCTGATTGACATTAGACACAAAATTGACACGGCCAGGCTGTCATTGAACTTAAGCCTCACCACACAAGCTGAAAAGCGACTACGATGGTCACGACATAGGTACTATACGTTGGGGGGCAAGCCTACCACTCTTTTAGCAAGAAAATTAACCCCTCGCCCTAGCGCACCTGCCCTACCTAAACTTAGATTAAACGATGGGCGGTTGACCCAGAACCCGGAATCTATTGTAAGCGAGTTTACCAAATTTTACTCCAAATTATACAAAAGCCCTGAACAGTGTAGCAAGACTAAAATGGATGACTTCTTTAGCGACATACCCCTACCCATGCTGACTAAGGATCATTCGGATCTCATGGACATGGAATTTACAGAGGCAGAGGTTAGACAGGCTATAAAAGGTTTGAATCCCTCTAAAGCTCCAGGCCCGGATGGGTTCCCTGGACAATATTACCATAAATACCAAGAGATCTTAACCCCACACCTTTGCACATTTTTTAATGCAATTCGGAGGGGCATTGGTCTCCCGGCTCAGGAGAACAGGGCCTATGTCCATGTTATCCTGAAACCGGGGAAAGATCACGGGCTTTGTGCAAATTACCGCCCCATATCGTTGATAAATACCGACCTCAAAATCATGACTAAAGTCCTGGCAGCCAGACTTAATTCGTTTCTCGTGCAGTATGTTCACCCAGATCAGGCAGGGTTTGTCCCCGGACGACAAGCTTCGGATCAGACTAGGAGAGTCATAGACGCTATTTCTGCGATACATTCGGACTGGGATAATGGGGGACCTAGGAGGGGGATGTTGTTGTCTTTGGACATGCACAAAGCCTTTGATTCCCTATCGTGGGAATACCTCTTCTATGTCCTGACTAAGCTGGGGTTTGGGTCAAATTTTCTGTCCATATTACGGGTTCTCTATGAGTCCCCTTCTGCTTCACTGATGGTAAAGGGATACTCATCTGGCCCTTTCCCTATTCGTAGAGGGACTCGTCAGGGGTGCCCCCTGTCCCCGTTACTTTTCGTTTTGGCTCTAGAGCCGCTCGCTATAAAAATACGTAATTCAACTGACGTACGGGGCATTACTTGCGGCAACCACGAGCATAAATGTATCCTCTTTGCGGATGATATCTTGATGATGGTCTCGACGCTGATCACCACCCTTCCTAACCTATACACTATACTTAAACTATTTACGGCGATTTTAGGTCTTAGTATAAATCATGATAAGTCCCAGGCTATGAACATCTCGCTATCAGATAGTACGCTCTTGACACTCAAACGCTCCTTTAAATTTGTTTGGCACGCGGAGTCACTCCCTTATCTAGGAATAAATCTCACCCCGACATTACGCACTCTGTACTCAAAAAATTACCCAACATCATTTCAACGTCTGACGGCTGACTTGGCCAGGTGGATGCTTCGTCCCCCCTCGTGGTTTGGCAGACTACACTCAGTTAAGATGAATGTACTCCCGAGGGTATTGTATTTGTTTCGAACGTTGCCAATCTCGATTGTCCGTTCAGACTTGTTAGCATTCCAGAAAAAATGTTTGTCTTTTATCTGGGGGGATAAGAGGCCCAGGGTGAATAAGCGCACACTATTTACCCCTAAAAGGAGGGGTGGACTGGGTGCCCCAGATCTGCAA
Source organism: Rana temporaria (assembly GCF_905171775.1). Classification (NCBI taxonomy): domain Eukaryota; kingdom Metazoa; phylum Chordata; class Amphibia; order Anura; family Ranidae; genus Rana; species Rana temporaria. Next base: position 407,199,398 of record NC_053492.1, read on the forward strand.
AAATATTATTACGCAGCTCAACTGGCTTAACTTGCCAGGTTTCATTCTGCCAAGCCCCATCCGATTTGGATGAAGATGGAGGAATTTGCATGCACGGGAAGGCCGATGTCGCACCTTTTATGGTTGTCGCCTAGGGACCGGCCCCCAATCCTGTGTCCCTGGGTATTTGGGATAGGTTGAGGAAGACGTACAAGTTTTCTTCCCAACATACTCCATTGGCCCCGATTCTTGGAAATTCGGATTTCACCCCGGGCCTCACCCCCAGAACGTTTCTTTGGTGGACCAACAAAGGGCTACTACGGATAGCTGATCTGTGTAACCATAAGGGTATATTGACGAGACAGGCACTAATTGAGAAGTACCAAATGCCGCCCTCTGAGTTTTTCCGAGGGGCTCAGATCCTGCACTTCTTGGGGACTTTGTCGCGAGATTCTGACATGGCAACTAGGTCCTCGATGGAGCACCTGTGTCAGAGCTTCGACAAAATCTGAGGGCATATCTCTGAAATATATACTATCTTGACTAACTCTGCCGTCAAATTGGCTTATATGGTAAAATGGGAGGAAGACCTTCGGGAGACAATTGAACTGGGTGATTGGTACGCTATAACTCAAGGGGCCTCAAAGTCCATAATTAATACATCAATTATTGAAGCGAACTATAAAGTGCTCCTGCGATGGTATATGGTTCCAACCAGGCTGGCATCATTTGTAGCGGCTGCATCCCCTCTGTGTTTTCGCGGATGCGGTCAGCAGGGAACCATGTACCATGTGTGGTGGCAGTGCCCCAAGGTACGGCGTTATTGGATCAGAGTATACAACTTCATTTACTCTCTTACCCAGGTCAATCTAGTGAAGTCCCCGAGACAGGCCCTGCTGGGTAGTGTGATAGAGCGGCATCAAAACCTCAGAGGCGTCTTATCTCATTTATATTTATTTCAGCCAAGATTATTATTGCAAAATCCTGGAAGAGGGCGGCTTTACCATTCGCGCATCTTAAGAACAAGCTTTCCTGGATTATGCTAAACGAACGTATGTCTGCACTATTGCAGGATAAAATGCAAATGTTTGACAAAGTTTGGGACCCCTGGGTGAAAATACCTGACGGGGGATCCGAGATTCTTGCCTGAGTAGGGCAGTCTCGGGGGTGGTGGGGTTTGGAGCACGGGGTCACTTTCTTTTTCCTTTTTCTTTTTCTATTTTCTTTACTATCTCTTATCTTCTTTTTTCTTCTCCTTTCCCTTTTCTGTCCTTTTCTTGTTATTATGATGATGTGAGAGTCATCTAAATTTTTATTTTTTTGCTTTTGCTCCCACTAACCGCTGCGTATAGCGAGCAGCATTTCCCATGGAGTGTGGTCCGATCTCAGGGACGTGAGGGGGGAGATCTTACCACACAGCCATCTACACCGATTTGCTTATATTACTTTCAGGTTTAGTTGATGTGTCTAACATATATGCTTGTCTAAACTAATTCTTTATAGATGACTTTTGTTGACCTTTAATGGTTGGAGGATTTAATTCTAAAATGTATAAGGTAATAGATCCAGGCCCATGTGTGAAACTTCAAGTGAGCTTTGAAGTCATTGTTAAGGATGATGACTGTGCTACTTACTCCGCTTCATAATGATTCTAGTTTGTACTTTGGCTGTAATGGACGGTTCCCATGCATTGTTAGAACTAACTAAGGACTTTACTTACATTTTGTATTTATTTGTAAAAAATTTCAATAAAAACATTGAAACTAAATACAGGATATCATTTTAGTGTCATTTTAATAAACACAAATAAATAAAATACAGAAATGAATTATTATTAGCAACAACTGAGAAGAAGGGGACTATTACCTAATTTCTTCCATGAATGACCTAAACTGATTATTCATTGATATGTTTTTTTCTCTCTATTTAATTTGCACATAAAAAAAAAAAAAAATTTGCTTAGAGAAAAAAAATACAAAATAAAAGTGTTTCATATTCAAACTTGCATGACTTAGATAAAACAGCCAAGCCTTTCTGAAAACGTCTACCAAGCTTCCCTTTATAGATCTCATGCACACTGTAAATCTCACCTCAGATTAGTTCAATTATTTCTGAACGTAAATTAATAATGTTGAAGGTGTCACATATGTCAGGCTTTTCAGGCTGCATTAGACAGAGCACGGTGTGCATACCTTAATTGCATTTGGTTGGGCCTGCGCGGGTCATTTATTAGTAGCACTGTTATGGCTGAGAAGGTTTCAAACATTCAGACAAATGTCTGCACCAGAATCTCTGGATCAGTGGCTGCGATCACGGGGATAGGTCATTGTTTGATTAGAGCATACGTCTAAAACAAAGAAAGTGTATTGAAGTGTATCAGACTCTTGGTCTCATTTACAGGTCTGCAGATGATATAGGACGCTATTACAGGTGACCTTTGACCCTGGCCACCCTCAGGTGATACTACTCTGCCTGGTCTCCTCCTGTTAGCTTCAGTCAAATGATAAGCTTGAGGGATATGTAAAGTGACGGCTTAATTATAAATCAGGTCCGACGATATCTGAACATAGGCCCAGCCTGGAGCTATCCAGATGCAAAGGAAAATGTATTTAGAAAAATAATGGGTTTTCAATATCAAGATGATGATAGTGTTAGCTATAACAAATCTGCCTGCAGATTTAAGACTGCAGAGATAATACATGAAAACAGTCATGAAAAATGTTGGAACCCAGTAATTGAAGGCCAGAGTTATGCTGTGTAAGTTGTTTTTCTTGCATTTGTTCAGCTAGCCTGAGGAAGCTATGAATTCCTCTAATTAAAATACTGGGGCAGTGCTGTAAATAGAAAAAAAGTGTTGTTTCAAACAGTAGATACATTGATAGATGGAGGGGAGAATGGAAGCAAGAAGGGTGGGATAGAAGGAAGGAAGATGCGACGGCAGGGAATGTAGAAGAAGAAAGAAAGAAAGAAAGAAAGAAAGAAAGAAAGAAAGAAAGAAAGAAAGAAAGAAGAAAGAAAGAAAGAAAGAAACAAGAAGAAGAACAAAGAAAGAAACAAGAAAGAAAGAAAGAAGAAAGAAAGAAAGAAAGAAAGAAAGAAAGAAAGAATGGCGAAATGGAGGGAGGGAATGATTAAATGAATGAAAGAGGGAGGGAAAGAAGGGTAGAAGAGAAGAAGTAAAGAATGTAGGAAAAAACTGAGTGAAGTAAGGAAAAACTAAAAAAGGAAAGAGGGAGGGAATAATGTAATGAAGGAAGGGAGGAAGGTGGGAGACAGCGAACAAGGGAAGAAAATAAAGAAAAAGGAAGGAATGGATGGATGGAAGGAAGGAACAAATTAATGAAAAAAGGTGGGAGGTAAAGAAGGAAAAAGAGAGGAAGTAGAGAATGCAGGAAGAAGGGAGGGAAGTAAGGAAAAAATTAAAGAAGGAAAGGAATGAGGAAATGATGTAACAAAGGAAGGAAGGAAGGAATGATAGAAAAGAAGGAGGGAAAGAGGGAGGTAGGGAAAGAAGGAAGGAAGGGAGAAAGGGAGGAAGGTAGGAAAGAGGGAAGGATGTGCTGAAAGAAGGAAGGAAAGAAAGAAGAAAAGAAGAAAGAAAGAAAGAAAAAGAAAGAAAGAAAGAAAGAAAGAAAGAAAGAAAGAAAGAAGAAAAGAAAGAAAGAAAGAAAGAAAGAAAGAAAGAAAGAAAGGAGGAAGGGAGGGAGGGAGGAAGGAAGGAAGGAAGGAAAAAAAAGGACGGAAGGAAAGAGGGAGGGAGGGAAAGAAGGAAGGAGAGAAGGAAGGAAGGAAGTTAGAATAGAAGGAATGAAGGAAGCGATGTGAGAAGGAGGCAGGGAGAGAGGGAGGGAAAAGGAAGGAAGAGAGGAAAGAAGGAAATAGGGAAGGAGGGACGTTAGAATAGAAGGAATGAAGGAAGGGAAGTGAAAAAGAAGGAAGGAAAGAAGAAAGGAAGGAAGGAAGGAGGGAAGGAAGTTAGAATAGAAGGAATGAAGGAAGGGAAGTGAGAAGGAGGCAGGGAGTGAAAGAAGGAAGGAAGGAAACAGCCTAATATGGCCTTCTAAAGTTAAAGTGGGCTTCACTGCCCGCTTCCTATTGCGCATGCACGACTCGCACACACAGTTCCCAGAAGGCAGCGCAGCCCATTCACCTGAAGACACCGTGACGGAGGACGAGGCAGAAGATCCACCGCAGTGGAGGAAGAAGCAGAAGAGCTACTTCTGCATAGCAAACTCCAAACTTTTCAAACAAAGGGCCACTTTATTGTCTTTCAGACTTTAGGAGGGCCGGATTGTGGCCAGCAGGGGCAGAAAATGTCACAAGCCCAAAATCAGTGAGAATAAATATGGCCTCAGGGTTGGTGGTAGGAAGAATAGTATTCCATCATTGGTATCCGTGGAAGATACAGTGCCCCATTGTTGATGTTAATGGGAGGAATATAACCTCAGATCATTGGAAGGAATTGTGCCCCAAGGGCCACATAAAGGCTAGCAAAGGGCCACATCTGGCCCTCGGACCGCAGTTTGGAGACCCCTGGTTTAAGTGATACCCTTTCTTGGCTAACTTATAGTGGAACTAAAGACTAAAAATAAAAAATGTGAACAGACAGGCTTTGTATTGCAGATGGGACATGCAGTTTCATTGCTCCTTCTTGTAACTCTGGGCCAGATTCACAAAAGAGATACGACGGAGTATCTCAGATACTCCGTCGTATCTCTCAGAGTATCTATGCGACTGATTCATAGAATCAGTTACGCATAGATATCCCTTTGATCCGACAGGTGTAATGGACTTACACTGTCGGATCTTAGGATGCAATACCGTGGCCGCCGCTGGGGGGAGTTTGCGTCGTAAACCAGCGTCAGGTATGCAAATTAGGAGTTACGGCAATCCACAAAGGTTTTTCCCTTCGTCGCAAGTGTTAGATTTCCGTCGCAAAGATAGGGCACCTTTAATATGGTGTAAAAGTACTCCACCATGTTAAAGTATGCCCGTCTTTCCAGCGTCGCTTTTGAATTTTTAAAAAAAAAAAAACTTTTTCCCGGCGTAAGTACGTTGATCACGTCGCGATTCTCAAAACGTTGGCGCGTCGGAATTTCGCGCAAAGCACGTCGGAAAATTTGCGACGGGAGCATGCGCAGTACGTCCGACGCGGGAGCGCGCCTAATTTAAATGGTACCCGCCCCATTTGAATTGGGCCGCCTTGCGCCGGACGTGTTTACGATACACCGCCGCAAATTTCCAGGTAAGAGCTTTGTGGATCGGGCACTAAATCTGAAAACTTGCGGCGGTGTAACGTAAACGGGTTACGTTACGCTGCGCCGCAGCTACGTGAATCTGGCCCTCTGTGTATAAAAATATGGGTTTCAAAATCATTTTCAGAAATCTATAAATCCTGATGAAGAGATACTAAATTATTCCAAAAGCTTGCGTCTAAAAACTTACATGAACCAATAAAGGGTATCACTTAAACTCTAAACGTTCTGCACTAATCGAAAGCTAACACAGTACAACACTCTATTACTTACTACTAAGAATGAATATTCAATGTCTTACATAGGACCAGTCAAAGTGAAAAATACATGAAATTAAAATTCACTCGTTTTATTTACATTGCATGGACCTGTTTAATCTGTGCTTGTCTGATTGTTTGCAGTATTTAACAAAGCATATACCTCTGCTAAGGATGTTTATCTTTCTTTAATTACTGTTTACCATGTGCTATAATGTGATATAATAATGTTTTCAGGACTTAATACGAAAGCTTAACTATACACCTAGCACAGCTAATATACAATGACCTAAGATCACATTTCTTTGTAATAAAAAGCAAAAGTTAACTGAGCAATATGCTGGTGCTACTGGCAACATATAAAGTATAGAAGGATCTGGTTTCACATAGAATGCCTGCACAAGAGGCTGCTTTGTTACCTAAGGAGAAAGGTTAATGAAACATCAGCAAGTTCAAGTCAACAGAGAGTTCATATTAAAAGCAATGGAAGGTATATTATAACTAACTATAACAGGCATTCCAAATTCCATTTGCATGGTCATGTAGATAGGAACTGCGATTTATCGCTGGCATCCTTTGTAGAATAGAATTCAGAATACAGAGACAAAATCCATAATAGAAATTTGAGCAGCTCATGATTTATACCACTGTTTGATATATAATCGTGGTCATAGCAGTGTGATTTCCCACACTCCAAAGACATGCTGGTAGGTTAATTGGCTCCTGTCTAAATTGGCCCTAGTATGTGTATGTATGAATGTGAGTTAGGGACCTTAGATTTTAAGCTCCTTGAGGGCAGAGATTGATGTGAATGCAGAATATATACACTATATTGTCAAAAGTATTGGGACACCTGCCTTTACTCAAACATGAACTTTAATGGTATCCCAGTCTTCGTTTGTAGGGTTAAATATTGAGTTGGCCCACCCTTTGCAGCTATAACAGCCTCAACTCTTCTGTTAAGGCTGTCCACAATGTTTAGGAGTGTGTCTATGGGATTGTTTGACCATTCTTCCAGAAGCGTATTTGTTATGCTCGGGTACTGATGTGGACGAGAAGGCCTGGCTCTCAGTCTTCATTTTAATTCATCCTGAAGGTTTCATATCAGGTTGAGGTTAAGACTCTGTGCAGGCCAGTTAAGTTCCTCCACCCCAAACTCGCTCATTCATATCTTTATGGACTATGATTTGTGCACTGGTCCAAATCATTTGGTGGGGGGGATTATGGTGTGGGGTTGTTTTTCAGAGGTTGGGCTTTGCATCTTAGTCCCAGTGTAGGGAACTCTTGAGGAAGCAGCAAACCAAGATATTTTGGACAATTTTATGCTCCCAACTTTGTAGGAACAGTTTGGGGATGTTCCCTTCCTGTTCAAACATGACTGCGCACCAGTGCACAAAGCAAGGTCCATAAAGACATGATGAGCGAGTTTGGGGTAGAGGAGTTCTTGCCTCAACCCAATAGAACACCTTTGGGATGAATTAGAGTGGAGACTGCGAGCCAGACCTTCTCTTCCACGTCAGTGCCTGACCTCACAAATGCGCTTCCGGAAGAATGGTCAAACATTCCTACAGACACACTTCTAAACCTTCTGGACAGCCTTCCCAAAAGAGTTAAAGCTGTTATAGCTGCAAAGGATGGGCCAACTCAATATTGAACCCTACAGACTAAGACTGGGATACCATTAAAGTGTGTGTGCGTGTAAAGGCAGGTGTCCCAATACCGTTGGTAATATAGTGTAAGTACCTGAAATAAAAAGATAGGAAGAAGATCCAATCATGTGACCTGTCAAAGTCATATGACCATCCTCCCCAACAATCATGGAGTGTTCTCTGCAACTTTATGCAGACAATACTCCATGGGCCACTGCAGGCATACTGTGGCACACATTTTATGAATGACTAATAGACTAATAACATTGCTCTATGCACAATCCACTATAAAGAGGCATCATAGTGATCTAGTAAGGGCTCTGGTAGACCACTTGTTTCTACCAATGCTGATGATCAGTGCCCTGATTATATGTACAGGTCTCCCCTGTGAGAAGATGCCACTGATTGGCTCTCATCTCCTCACACTCTGTCAGTATGAGGACAGGAGAGCTGATAAACTGCATTTCTGTGTTTACATGTGATCAGCTATGATTGGAAACAGATAATCACATGGGTGAAGAGTCGCACCATTCGCCCTTTACCGAAATTAGAATTGAGCGCCCAAACGCAGTGAAACTGGGCAATGTCAACGAAAGAGAGGGGATCCCGCCCGCTGTCATTCGTCTATATGGCAGGTGGGAGGTTGTTAAGCAAAGAAAACTCCTTGGGATACCACAGGTTCCACTGTGGACTGCTTTTTATGAATGATGTTAAACACAGGTCGCAGTGCAAGTGTGGAGTAACACTTTCATGTCCAGCAGAGAGAGAATAGATACAGTATGTTCTTTCTCTGCTATAAATAGGGGGGCAGTAAAGCTTAGTTTTTCTTTTAATTAAAATAACAAACATGTCATATTTAACTGTTTTGTGCTATGGTTTTGCAAAAAGTAGCCCCAACCCCTTTGTTTTGGGGTCCCCTGCAGGCGCTACACGCTCCTCCTTTTCAGCAAGTACCCCCATGAAAAAGCTGCTTTCCATGGGGGCATCTGTGCGGGCTTGCTCCCAAGCCGCTCAGTCTATCGTCACAGAGCTGGCGGCTCGGCCCTGGCCCCCTCTTACTCGGCACAACATTTGATTGACAGCAGTGGGAGCTGTAAATTGCGAAGTGGGGCCTCCATGGATCAGACTTGTTTTCCCAGCACATCCCCACAGATGCCAAATGGTTTGAGAGCTGGAGCATTTAAAGGCCAAGTCGATGCCTGAAATTTGTTGTTGTGTTCCTTAAACCATACTTGAACCATTTTTTTTCTCTTTTTTCTTTTTAAAGTGTATTTTGTGCGTGTACTCGAGAGAGGAGCCGGACTGCAGGAGTTGGGAGTAGGCAGGCCTCCCCCAGAGGCAATCTGCCACCTTTCTCCATGCCCCGGGTGGCAATGGCGGGTGTGTGAGGGGATCCTCCCACACAGCCCGCCCTACCTGCTCCGCTTTGAAGCCCAACGGGGCAGAGGGACTCCCTATAAAGGAGTGAGAGGATTAGCCCGCTCAACCAGCCCCGTTAGTCCTTTGCCTCTCTTTAAGAGACCGCATGGTCAAAGTGCGTGTGTGTTAACCCAATTTCGAGTGCATGTGTAGGTGTGGTGGTTTTTGTGGGAGGGGGGTGGGCGTACTAAGCGCAGGCTTACCTCGCATAGCACACCCACCGGGAGCCGGGCTGAGACCACCAAACTCAATTCACATGTAGCCGAGACCGGGAACCGAACCCCTAGCTGCAGAGGTGAATGGCTTGTCAGCGCAGTGCCAATCGCGTTGAGCCACCGCAGCTCCCTATACTTGAACCATTTTTGCAGTGTCAGGCCTTGTACTCACGAGCAGACATGTCCGATGAAACAGGTCCGCGGACCGTTTTCATCGGACATGTCTGCCCGGGGACTTCTGTTCGATGGCTGTACACACCATCGAACAGAAGTCCGCGCGTAAACAATACGCGGGGGTGTCCGCGGTGTCGCCGCATCGATGACGCGGTGTCGCCGCGACAATGACGCGGCGACGTGGGCAGGCCTGCCTTTTAAATGCTTCCACGCATGCGTCGAAGTCATTCGATGCATGCGAGGGATGGCGGGCGGCCGGACATGTACGGTAGGTCTGTACAGACGACCGTACATGTCCGGGCGGACAGGTTTTAAAGCAAGTCCAGGAAACAGTTGTCCGCTGGAAACCTGTCTGATCCGCCCGAAAATGGTCCGCTCGGGCCTACACACGGCCAAACATGTCTGCTGAAACTGGTCCGCGGACCAGTTTCAGCAGACATGTTTGGTCGTGTGTACGGGGCCTCACAGTGCATTATCCTATTGACAGAGGCCACTGGTATCACGGAATAGTGCTTTCATAAAGTGCTGTTTTCATTGTATGCTGTGGTATCTGACAGCTTGGTGCCAGATACCACAGCGTAAAAAAGGGGACTTATTATGTGAGTGGTCATAAAATGATGGTTGATGGGTGTATATCCACTTCCATACCAGGTACTTACGCAGCTTCCCGCCCAAGCCAATTTTCAGCTTTCAGCACTGTCGCACTTTGAATGGCAATTGCGCGGTCATGCTACACTGTACCCAAACAAAATTGGCGTCCTTTTTTCCCCACAAATAGAGCTTTCTTTTGGTGGTATTTGATCACCTCTGCGATTTTTTTTTTTTTGCGCAACAACTAAAAAAAGGCTGAAAATTTGGAAAAAAAATTACGTTTTTATTTTTTTCTGTTAATTTTTTTGTAAATAAGTTTTCTCTTTCAATTACGGGCACTGATATGGCGGCACTAATGGGCACCGATGAGATGGCACTGATGGACATCGATGAGGTAGTACTGACGGGCACAGATGAGGTGGCACTGATTGGCGGCGCTGGTATGCGACACTGATGGGCACACATAGGCGTCACTGATGGGCACACATAGGCGGCACTGATGGGCACACATAGGCGGCACTGATGGGCACACATAGGCGGCACTGATGGGCACACATAGGCGGCACTGATGGGCACTCATGGGCGGCACTGGGCACTCATAGGCGGCACAGATGGGCACTCATGGGCGGCACTGATGGATACTTATGGGTGGCACAGATGGGCACTGCTAGGTGGGCACTGGGCATGGATGGGCACTGTGGGGTGGCACTGATGGACACTGGGGTGGCGCTGATGGACACTGGGGTGGCGCTGATGGACACTGGGGTGGCGCTGATGGACACTGGGGTGGCAGCACTGATTGTTGCCAGTCAGTGCCCATTTGTGGGCACTGACTGGCATCTTTTTTCTTTATGTTTTTTTTTTTATTTATTTTTTAACTTTTTATTTTTTTTTCTGTTTTTTTTTTTTTTTTTTTGCCCACCCTGGTGCTCCAGGGTGGGCATCCCTGGTGGTCCAGTGTGGCGATCCGAGGGGGGGCTGCGCTGATGAACAATCAGCGCGAACCCCCCCTGTCAGGAGAGCCGCCGATCGGCTATCCTCTACTCGCGTCTGTCAGACGCGAGTGAGGAAGAGCCATCGCGGCTCTTCCTGTTTACATCGTGATCAGCCGTGGTTGGACACGGCTGATCACGTGGTAAAGAGTCTCCGCCGGAGGCTCTTTACCGAGATCGGAGATGCAGGGTGTCAGACTGACACCCCGCATCACCGATCGCCGCGATGCGCGCCCCCACGGGCGCGCGCGGCATGAAATCCTGCAGGACGTTCTAGAACGTCCTGTCAGGATTTCATAACCACTTCCCGGACGTAAATCGGCCATAGGCCGGGCGGGAAGTGGATATACTATGTGTGTGTGTGTATATACCCTGTATATATATATATATATATATATATATATATATAGATTATTTTTTGTAGTACTGACAGTAAAAGGATTCTGTGTCTGACAGCAGAGGCGACTAAGGCTACTTTCTGGTGGGGGGGGGGCATTAGTGGTAAAGCGCTTTTCAGTCGCTAGTGGTTTGCTTTTAACCCCCGATTGTGGCCAAAGAAAGGTTTAAAATTGCCCACGAAATCCCGCCGCCGAATCGCTTTGCAGGCGCTTCAGCAGCGGTGCCTATTGATTCCAATGGCAGGGGCGGTGGAGGAGCAGTGTATACAGACTTGCAACAGACTGCTCACTACTGCAGCTGATAGGCAGAGAGGCACAGTGACTGACAGCTTGGAACGTAAGAGAGATCCATAGATGTTGGGTGAGTCTGCTGCTTAACCAAGGGTAAGGACACTGTGGACACTGACTAAAAGTGAACAGAGTGAGATCATCTGCTGACAGCTTGATGGCAGATGCCACAGCATACCTTCAGAGGTCTAGTGGCATCCAATGCGTTGATAGGTCAGGTCAGCTTTTGTCTATTGGTGGCAAAACAGAAGCCTGCCCAATATTAGGTGGGTGGTCACAATATTATATATATATATATATATATATATATATATATATATATATATATACAGTTGAACCTCGGATTACGAGCCTAATCCGTTCTAGGAGAATGCTTGTAATCCAAAGAACTTGCATATCAAAGCGAGTTTTCCCATTGAAGTCAATGGAAACGAAAATAATTTGTTACGCATTGACTTCAATGGGATTCAATACCGCATGCAGCCAGAGGTGGGAGGGCCCTGGAGAGCCTTGGAAACGTCCGGAAAGGCCAGAAGACGCGTCGGCTGACCTCAGCAAACATCGGAAAGGCTGGGAAACTGAGTATTTCCATGTCTTTCCGAGCATTGCAGAACGGCGACGATCGGCTGCAATCGTCGCTGTTCGGCTCTGCTCGGCTCCAGCCAAATGCAGTACTGCAGGCCCTATTAGGTTGAATTCTGCTCGTCTTGCGAGACAACACTCGTAAACCGAGTAAGAGTTAAAAAAAAAAGTTGCTTGTAAATCAAAACTCTCGTTAACCGTGTTACTCTTAAACCAAGGTTCCACTCAGGCCCGGACTGGCCATAGGGCATACCGGGCATATGCCCGGTGGGCCGCGGCGGCCCGCGGGCCGGTCGCGGCCCTCGGCGGCCCGCGGGCCGGTTGCGGCCCGCGAACGGCCCTCGGCGGGCCGCATGTTACATCTCCCAAGGGGTGTACCAAGGCAGGGCTGTCTTATTGGGTGGGCACCAGGGCTGGTACAAGGGGTGGGCGGGAGGAGCGGGTGCCCAGGGCTGAGTGTGAGAGGGGGCAGATTTCTCTCCCTCCATCTGCTTTCTTACTGAGCATAATACCATACATAGCCGTTCGCATAGTCACGGCTGCCCAATCTGCTCCCTCCCCCTGCATCCTCATTGGCAGGGAGGAGAGCACTTTAGAAAGGACTCCAACAGCGGGGGGGGGGGATTTGCTCTCAGTAACCATGAACAAACAGACTGATTCCTCCCATCCGTCCGTAGGACAGGAGAATCAGTCTGTAAGATCTAAGACTGGCTGCAGCTCTGTTAAGAGTGACTGTGACACTTGCACAGCCCAGCGAAACATCACCCCCCTCCCTTTCACTGACCAGAGAGATCAGAGAGGAATACAGCTCCTCCCACCTCTGCACCTCCAGTGACTTCCAGCCCCGCCCACACTATCCCCTGCGTGTGTGCAGCTGTATCTGGAGAGAAGAAGATGTGTTTGTGGGCGGGAAATATGAAAACAGCAGATTCCTCTGTGTCACAAAGATGATCTGATCTTTTAGCCTGGAAATGTGGGTGAGTGTACACTGCAGTACACTGTGATCATTGTCCTTATCTCCATCCCTCTGCCTTCTCTCACCCACCTGTCTCCCTCCCCCATCCCCCCATGTTCTTTCTAGATGTTCACTTAATTCACTTTCACTTTCAGTTAGGCTGTTAATAGATGGTACACATTTCTTTCCAGCAACCACAGATTGCAGGGAAGAAACTTGCATGATTCCCCTGTCAGTACAGTCAGTGGTGACAGGGGAATCCCTTCCACTGAGCAATTGTATTCTCCCAACAAACAATGATTATCACTAGCAGCTATAGCAACCGCTAGTGATAATCATAAGAGAATCCGGCAGGCTGGTTGTACACAACGTGATCGATCAACTTGGTACATTCAGCCTGCCATTAATGGTTTAAATCTCAGCCAGTTCCTGCTGAACCAGCTGAGATATAAACTGTCTATGACTGGTCTTAGCACTTGGGCAGACCATACAGTGATTACTTTTTTCATTCAACTATTACGTTGAATAAAAAAAAGAAATGTTCCAATTCCCCATCTACACATTCCAGGTGGATGGGGGAATCCTCCCACTGTGGACCTGCAGCAGAACTATCAGGGTTGCTGTCCTGTGACTCCTGTCCCAGCTATTGACAGCGCTGGTCTCTGTCTCCATGGCAGCAGGACATTATGACCCAGTGCTGATTACTTTATGGGGCTGATGGGCTCATCCACAGGAGGGCCAGTACAATTGGTTGTTAGAGATGGGCTCAGGCGTGTTTGAAAACCCACTTGGCTGATCCCACCAGGAAGCCCACATTGCACAGCGCTAATCACAAGCAGGGAGACATTTCCCAGTTCACAGCTGCACAGATCAGGAAATGTCTCCCTGCTTGTGATTAGCCGTGTGAAGTGCCAGCTTCCTGGCGGGATCGGGCATGTGGGGTTTCAAACACACCCGAGCACGTCTCTTATAGTTGTAGTCAGTTGAGCCCCCCTAAATTTGAAAGCTGGAGACACCACTGTATGTAAAGGGGAAAATACTGTGTGAGGTGATATGTGAAGGGGCAATACTGTGTGGGGTGATATGTTTGAATGTAGAAACTACAAGTTTTGTAGGGGGGGCACAGTTTGCCATCTTCGCCCTGGGCACCAAATGACCTTGTCCCAGCACTGGTGGGCACAGCCCAGGGGCCCCAAGTGGTCCTAGGGCCCGATTAGGGCCGGTTCTGTCACAACCCTGCAGGATGCAGCAGAGCTGAAAAGACAGAGCACAGCAGTGTGGTCTGGTCTCTGCAGTGGAGCGCTGGGGCTGCCTGCTTCGGGAGTCAGTCGGGCGGTTACTTATATATTTTTTGAGGTGGATAAACAAATTGGGGAAGGTTTGTAGGGGCCCCAGCGCATTACTTTGACCAGGGGCCCATGAAGCTATTAAGATGGCCTTGTACCAAGAGGTTGCAGGCCAAGAGGGGACGCCCAAACTAGTAAACACCTGATAGCAGAGATCCCCTACCCCCCGCCACCAACACAGCGCCAGATAGAGATGAGCAGGGCGATTTCTACCCTCCCCTTGCTGCCCACAGGACCAGTTATTAATCATCATTAACCCCCGCCGCACCCCCCCCCCCCCGGGCTGCTCAGTCTAAAATGCCCGGGCCTATTTTTTGTCCCAGTCCGGGCCTGGTTCCACTGTATATATATATATATATTAATTAATTTCTGTTCAGCCAGTAAGACCCCTTTCACACTGAGGAGTTTTTCAGGCGGTACAACGCTAAAAATAGTGCTGCTATACCACCTGAAAAACTCCTGCACTGCATACTCAATGTGAAAGCCTGAGGGCTTTTATACTGAGGCGAGATGCGCTGGCGGGAGAGAAAAAAATCTCCTGCCAGCAGCATCTTTTGAGGGGTGAGAGGAGCGGCATGTATACCGCTCCTTCACCGCTCCTTCCCATTTAAAACAATGGGAAACTGCGGCAATACCGCCCGCAATGCGCCTCTGCAGAGGTATTAACCCTTTATCGGCCGCTAGCGGTGGTTAATACCGCTAGCGGCCGAAATCCTGCAGCAAATCTGACGATATTTTTAGCGGCGCTATACCGCCACCGCGCCTCCCCCCAGTGTGAAAGGGGCCTTATGTAATCCATTTGCTCCTGCCATACACCACAGTCAACCCTGAAATTCTTTGTAGTCCAAACTACAAGTAATCAATACACCTGGGCTGGGCCTGACTGACTCAGAGGACTGACCCTGCATCTCTCAGGCCTCGTACACACGGCCGAGGAACTCGACGTGCCAAACACATCGAGTTCCTCGGCCAGTTCAGCACTGAAGCCGCCGAGGAGCTCGGCGGGGCGAGAGCTCCCATAGAACAACGAGGAAATAGAGAACATGTTCTCTATTTCCTCGCCGAGCTCCTCGTCGGCTTCCTCGGCCGAAAGTGTACACACGGCCGGGTTTCTCGGCAGAATTCAGCCTGAAACTCGGTCGGAAGCTGAATTCTGCCGAGGAAACTGGTCGTGTGTACGGGGCCTCAGTCTTAGTTCCTCTGTACAGGTGGTAACAGGAAGCTGGTTTCAAAACGTATTCAGTTACCTGTGCTATACAAAAATACATTTAATGTATTTATAGCAAAGTCAAAACTAGATTCATACTTTCTGTGACTTTGCCTTAAAAAACAAAGCAGTTTTTATCCTGATTGTTTTCTAATAGAATAGCTTGTAAAATATTTTATTCCATCTTGAAAAGCATACCAATTTCATTTGTACAGCTAAATAAGCTTCATATTGTGTAACAAATGGAAAACAATAGAATTTAGGAGACTAATCTATCATGTATTAAAAGCAGTAGGACCCCAAAAATAGAACTATTTATTAATTTCCATTATTTATCCAAGCACTCTAATCTCCTAAATTTCTTAAAGGGTCGTGTCCCACTAAAATGTCAATGACCAAAATCTTTCGTTTGTTAAGCAGATCAAGGATATCTTCAATCTCATGGATAACAGGACAAAGATTGCATGATAATATAATTTGAACATTAAGTCCATGGTACAGCCAGGCTTGTGATAAAGGGTTTTTCCCCTTGGAACGCTGGAAAACCACTCACCCTGAAACAATAGGCCAAATTAGTATTCATCCAGCCCAAGGGTGTCAAGAGCACACATACATACAAACACTGTGATAGATGCTTGCGTCTTGCTGGGAGGTCACCATTATGAATCTTTTGAGGCAGTCCGCTCTGTCAAATTGCAGGCAATATCTGTACAAATGGGCTTTTGCAGCTCAAAGGGGGGCTTCTTGATCTATATAATAAAGTCCACAGACATGAAAGAAAGCCGCTTTCAATGACATGATTAATATCGGAAATACCTGGCATATGAATGGTGAAAAGTCTTCAAGAGATGACTGATGATGAAAAAAGATAATTAGGAAAATGTCAAAAGTCACTGTTTTAGACTGTGGCAGAAAGATCAGTAGTTGGAGGTTGGAAATTGACTTACTTGGGGCAGAAACAAAGACTTTGTTGAGAATTATTACAAAAAATTTCACAGTGCATTATTGCATGACTGCAATACAGTTTACACCCTTGTTTTCTATTAGACCAATCAGATTACATTCTATGCCTACAAATACCAATAAAAAGATAAATTATTGAGTTTAAAGTGCATATAAACGTGAAAAAACAAAAAAATGTATATACATTGCAGCTTATCAGTCCTTAGATGTGGTGGCTGAATTATTAGTTTCGATATTTTCCTAGGATTTTTTCTATTTATTTTCACTTGGTAACTCTACAAATGACACAATTACACATTTTTTGTCCCATTTACTTCTCCATTTACATCTATAAAAGGAGCCAACGTTGTCAAAAATACTTGAAAGGTCTGCCTTTGTTCATTTCAATTACATGGGGATTGATGGGATTAGTAGTTTATAAAATAGAGATAACACTGTTTACTGCGTCTTTTCATCTCACAGGTAGTGACAAGGACACTGCATTTTAGTAGGACCAACATGTATTTTTTGTACATGCTAAAAATGTTCATAGTCAGAAAAAAATGAAAACTGTTGCAACCACCACATCTAAGCACTGGTAAGCTGTAAAATATATATGACAAATGGTTGATCAATAAGAAAAAACGTAATGTACCATAAAAAGTTAGCACTTTTGGGGGTTATTTATGAAAGACAAATCCACTTTGCACTACAAGTGCAAACTACAAGTGCAAAGTGCACTTGAAATTGCACTGAAAGTGCACTTGGAAGTGCAGTCGCTGTAAATCTGAGGAATAGATCTGAAATGAGGGGAAGCTCTGCTAATTTCATCGTCCAATCATCTGCAAGCAGTTGGCAACTAGGCTTTCCACGGTGATAGCCAGGCTGGTTCATGTGGACCAGTCGGGCTTCATCCCCGCTCGCTCCACGGCACTGAACATCAGGAGACTTTTCCTGAATCTCCAGCTGCCGGTGGAGAATCCGGGTCATAGAGCAATTCTCTCACTTGACGCTGCCAAAGCTTTTGACAGCGTTGAATGGAGATATCTCTGGTCGGTGTTGAATAAATTTGGTCTGGGGGAGGATTTTATCAAATGGATAAAACTTTTGTACGTGGCCCCAACGGCGAGAATTAGAATAAATGACGAATTGTCGGGGGCCTTTCCTTTGTTCCGGGGCACTAGACAGGGGTGCCCTTTGTCACCCCTGCTCTTTGCCCTAGCGTTGGAACCCCTGGCCGCTAGGATACGTACGTCTCCGGATATAGTGGGGTTTCGACGCAGGCATGGAGAGACCAGACTGTCCTTGTATGCGGATGACGCACTACTGTACCTAGGGGACACGGAGGGGTCCCTGTTAGCCGCGATGCAACTCATCGGGAGTTTTGGTGAACTGTCTGGCTTTGCCATTAATTGGCATAAATCAGTGCTCCTCCCTCTTGATGATCAGCCCTCAGAACTACCGGGGATAGCGTCTAGAATACAAATGGTGGAATCTTTCAAATACCTGGGAATAATGGTGACTAAAGATCCAACGGAATATGTGTCCCTAAATCTTAAACCTCTACTGCATAAATTTAGAACTAAATGCTCTGCCTGGTGTAAGCTTCCTCTGTCGGTGACGGGACGAGTAAACCTGATCAAGATGATCTGGGCCCCACAGTTGCTATATATTTTGCACAATGCCCCAGTGTGGATCCCGAAGTGCTGGTTCCAGCGCATTGATTCCCAATTCCGGTCCCTTATCTGGAACAATCGGATTGCCAGAATAAAACTACATACCTTGCAGTACCCTAAAGACCAGGGGGGAATGGCTGTTCCCCATGCCCAGACCTACTTCTATGCAGCCCAACTACAGCATTTTGTAGGTTGGAACCAGACAGAAATAACAGACCCCTCTAGGGCCTTGCTCATAGATCCAGCCACTTCATACACTGCAATGTCTCACATGGAAATGGGTTTCCCTGGGGTCCCGGCCACGTGTCCTACGGTTTGCCTTCTTAAGAAACTATGGAACGCTGTCAGGAGGAGGATGGGGATCACGGGTTTCCTGCCTAGTACGCCTATTTGGCGGAATCGATTCTACACCGAGTTAGTTAAACTACGGGACTGCTCTAGATGGGAGGATGCGGGCATTCTATACTTAAACCAAATCTTTGATGGGGGGACCCTAAAATCATTCGAAAGGTTGAAGGAGGAATTCCCCTTATGGGGAGGAACACATTATCAATATATTAGACTAGCCCACGCGATTAGAGCACAGGGTTATTGTTCCGCGCTGCGCCGGGAAGAGTCTCGCTTCTTGGGTTCAGTTTTTGCAGATACAGAGAAAAAGGGCTTTATCTCCAGGTCATATCTACAGCTACTCGCACCCATACAAGCACCCGATGTTCTTCCCTGTAGAGGGAAATGGGAGAATGACATAGGACCCATAGATGGGGAACAATGGGAGCAAATACTGAGTACTGGCCCCTTGGTTTCAGTCTCGGCGGCCCAAAGACTGTCACATCTATTTATACTTCACAGAGTCTATCGAACTCCAGTACAATTACACCGGTGGGGTAGACGAGATACACCCATATGTCACAAATGCCAGGCACATCCGGGAGACCTCATCCACATGCTTTGGAGGTGCCCCAAGTTAGTAAGGTACTGGAATGCGGTGCTCAAAATCATTAACTCTACCTATCAGGTCCAGTTGCCGGTAAGCCCACTGGTGTGCTTGCTGGGGGGTATAGATGAGGACCTGTACCTGCCTCCTGTATACACTGCCTTGCTTAGACTGCTATATTTGGCACGGAAACTTATAGCAAGATACTGGTTGTCTGCTCGGGTTCCGTCGAGCCGACAGTGGGCACAGGAGGTCAATAGGATCCTTATAAGGGAGAAGAACACATACCTGCATAGAAAGGCACCACAGAAGTTTGCCAACATATGGCAGGGATGGCTGGGGTCTCCGGAGGTAGCCCCTCCACAACTGGTACTTGATAGGCTGTTAATAGGTTAAAACCTTGGTTAAGTAGAATGGTGCGATGGGGTCATCTCTATAAACTACTAGGTGAGAGGTAATTGGGCTAAGCGATCTAATGAAGGTTGTACCTGTGGCATCAGGCTGGCTGGTTTTCCCCCCTACTGTTTTTCTTTTTGTTTTTTTCTTTTGTCCCCCCTTTTTGTTTGTATAATATGTTTAAAGTGCCTACAGTTGGAGCACCAGATGTACGGAAAGATCGCATCAGAACTACTACTGTGTTAATGTATTGCTCCTCGGCTTTATGCTTGAATAGCTTTGCCCCAGGTGTGGCACTGCTTTCTTTAGGTCATTTAAATGCGATGTACATGTATGTTATTTTGTACTGCTACTGTTTTTCTTTTTTTCAAAATAAAAACTTTACTGATTTAAAAAAAAATCATCTGCAAGCTAAAATGCTGTTTTTTTATTTTCCTTGCATGTCCCCCTCGGATCTACAGCGACTGCACTTCCAAGTGAACTTTCAGTGCAATTTCAAGTGCACTTTGCACTTGTAGTGCAAAGTAGATTTGCCTTTTGTAAATAACCCCCTTAGTATTAGATCCCTAAACTGGGGCAATCCCTAAATTAGGAAGAACTACACCATAATGACAGTCAATCAGTAATATAGTGCCATCACCCACCTTTCTTCTGCTGGACAGCTCATTGGGGCCCAAAGTTTTAGCTGGAGCACTCAAGTTAGTGTACCTTTAAGAACAGATGCAGGTGCTAACAATGTGTTACTTGCAAATAACTCTGTTCCTTTAAGATATGATACAGGCACTAGCACTATGTTGTTTGTGGATAACTCTGTCTCTTTTTGGTTGTATAGTGTGGTTTTTGGCCAGCATCCTCTTATCAACTCTTGTGTCAGCAGATGATCTCCCTCTATTCACTGTATGGCCCCGTACACACGTCCAAGGAACTCGACGGGCAAAACACATTGTTTTGCTTGTCGAGTTCCTTGTGAAGCCGCCGAGGATCTCGGCGGGCCAAAATTTCCCATTGAACAACAAGGAAATAGAGAACATGTTCTCTATTTCCTCGCTGAGATCCTCGTCGGCTTCCTCGGCCAAAAGTGTACACCCGCCCAGGTTTCTCGGCAGAATTCAGCTCCGATCGAGATTCTGGCTGAATTCTGCCGAGAAACTCGGTCGTGTGTACGGGGCCTCAGAAGTGAAGCTGGTCAGCATCAGCACCCTTTCTCTTGGTTAAGCAGCAGATTCCTCAAGCTGAGAAAAAAGCCTAAAACTTGCTTGTGTTAACATCCGTGATCAGCTGTCATTGGGCACAGCTGATCATGTAACAAATGGTCACTGTGATTGGCTCTTTACCCCGATCTGTGATCAGCTGAGTCCATCGGACTCGGTGATCACAAAGCACGCCACCTAAGCCTTTTGTCTTAGTGGGACGGAAGCAAAGCCAAGGGATCAACAGTTTTTAGAGCGGTATTATCTCTCACGCCACCTAAGCTCCGCCAATCATGGGAGGATGACAATAGACGCCCTTCCGGCAAAGGAAGCCCACGCTTGATTCCCTGTCTATTGTCATGAGCCATAAATCTTGATATCCTAACTGCACTACACTCACGTAATCAACCTAAAAATTCATCACAAACTGCTTAGAAGATGACAGCCATGGTTATTTATGCCCTGCTCATTTTAACATCCTGTGTGGTCTAAAGCAGTCAATTGTAGAAAACAGAAAAAATATCTAGAGGGATCCTTGATGTCTGTCTTATAGAAGCTGGTTTGAGGTATGCTGTCTACCGTGTACAGTGCACACTGCAGATCACAGATCAGTATATAATACAGACAGGTTGAAAGTAAACAAAGCATTTTTTACACTGGTCTGGGTTTTAAGACAGTATAAGGTTATATTTTCAAAGTTTATTACAAGAGCTAATAGGGGTTTATTTTTCTAAGGCAGTAGAGGTTGTCCATTTAGCAAAGTGAAACAAGTCTGCAAATATAACTGTTCACTTTTTCATCTTTTTAACCTTTAAGAACTGGGATCAGCAGGTTTAAATTTCCTTACATTTCCTGCAGGCATATGGCTCCTTATATAGAGTTACATCAAAGAAGTTATCCTCTACATTCCTTCAAATGTGAATGCCATTGCCTTCTGTGCTAGTTCATAGTTGTCGGCAGTGGTGAGCAGGTTGCATGTACATACTATATAAGCTGAATCAACCACATATAACCCTACGTTTACACCTAAGTTTTTTTTGTGCATTTTCCATTTTTTCGAAATGCACTACAGTCCATTTAACATGGTTTCCTATGGTAGACATTCACATATTTTTGTTTTTTTGGAAATCTGCAGCAGATTGTGTTTTGCGTGTAATAGACTGCAACAGAGTCGCACCAGAAATGCAAGTGTGTTTTGTGGGATTTCTTTCCCCTTTAAAAACACTTTATATAGCTGGTTGCTAAGGAGTGGGCCGAAAAGCCAGATGCCACGTCCTTAACAACCAATGAGTCATTAGCTGTCAGCAAGGTGCATGCTGGGCTGACAACATCACAGGGGGTGGTGCCACCAGGTAACATCGCCGGGTGGCCCTGCTCCATAGCTATGTAATATTAAAAAAGGAAACTACGCTATTTCATCGAAAAACCAAGCTACAACTCAAAAGTGAAATACACACTAACAAAAAAAAAATACATAAAAAGCTGCGCTTATAATGAATCATCAAATATGCTCACGTGATAGTAAAGCAGCTTAATAATAATAATGAATTTTGTGAAATAAACAATGGTACATAATCCAAATAGCAAAGGTCTATATATATCATAAATATTCAAATGAAAATGGATATTAGACACCCTATTAAGGGTGTTCAATAAATGAAAAATACTGTGAGTCTGTGATAATGGTCATAAATCGTGCAAAGAAATACAAAAACCAAGAAGCAAAAAGTCAAATTCATGGATATTCAAATAGAAGTGGATATGAAACACCCTGTGAAGGATCTTCAATGGACAAAGGACCCTGTGAATCCACCACCACACAGAATGAAGGCTTACCAGCTGTACAAGCTGTCAAAGCTTGTCACTCATACCCAGCCTGGGTCTTACGATCCTCCCAGCGCACCATACGGCAAGTGAGCCGGGCGTACTTGGAGCTCCTGCCTGGATCCTATAGTCCTTCCAACGTATCAAACAGCAGGCGAGCTGAACGTTATTGGAAACTTGATGTTTGTACACCAGATGAAATTTGTGAATGGAATAACTGGAATAAATGTGATTGATGATGGATCTACATCCGGGGACATTGTTTTTTTATTTTTTAATAAAGAAATTGTCAAAAACTTGCTCCTGTCTTTATTCACTTTTACACTTTTTGGTGAATGGGTAGGGATACTATGTACCCCATACTCATTCACATATGGGGGCAGGATCTGGATAAGCCCCCTGCCCACAGACCCCCCCCCCTGCCCACAGCCCAGGGTTGTGAGGAAAAGGCCCTTGTCCCTATCAACATGGGGACAAGAGCCCATATTCTCAAGAAGTTATGCCGGCGTATCTCGAGATGCGCGGCGTAAGTGTAAATATGCGCCGTTGTATCTATGCGCTGTACCCACAGAACCAGATACGCCTGAAAATAGGCTTCTCCTGATCGGCGTAACTTTTCTACGCCGGCGTAGCGTAGGTGCATATATTCAAATATGCAAATGAGGGAGATGCGACGATTCCCGAACGTACGAGCTAAACAACCACACTTGCAGGACAAGACTTCTGTATGCCAACATGCAAGGGGCAGGCATGGTCATAGCACTACTAGTGTGCGCCCAGGCGCGTAGAAGGAGGAGGGCACGGGAGAGGATATACCGAATGTGCATAAACATCTTTGGCATGGGTGATTCGGAGGTGTATCGCATATTCAGATTCAACACTGATGCCATCCAGGAAATAGCCACAGCCCTGCATGATGACATCACCAGACAGACTCACCGCTCACATGCAGTGCAGCCACTGGTCAAGGTACTGGCAACACTCCATTTCCTCGCCAGTGGATCTTTTCAGCGTACATGTGGAGTAGTGTCTGAGATGTCACAAACCAGTATGAGCAGATGTGTGCACCAGGTTGTCCCCGCAATCCTCAGACGCATGTCTTACCACATCATTAGACCCACCCAGGAGCATCTGCAGAATAAGGCAAGGGCAGATTTTGTCAGAATTGCAGGATTCCCACGCACCGTGGGGGCCATTGATTGCAAACATGTGGCACTACAGCCCCCCGTGACACAGAGCACATATACCGCAATCGTAAGCATTGGCATTCCATCAACGTACAGGTGATAGTCGATGCCCAAGGCCTCATATGGCATGTCCATGCCAAACACCCAGGGTCCAGCCACGACAGCTACATACACCGTCAAAGCAACATCCCGACAGAATTTGAACAGAACGTGTATGGGGACAGCTGGCTGGTTGGTGAGTGACATGGGTGTCAGGCATGACAGTCCGCCCCCATGATGCAGACATCACGAGGGGCACATGCAAGACTAACATCCTCCTGTCTTTTCCCTTCCAGGTGACTCTGCATATGCACTTGGACCCCATCTCATGACTCCATTCCGGAATCCCCAAACCCCAGGAGAGGAAAACTACAATGCTGCACACATACGTACCCATGGAGTGGTGGAACGCACATTTGGCATCCTGAAGTCCAGTTTCCGATGCCTGGATAAGTCCGGGGGGACCCTGTTGTCATCCCCAAACTTTGTTTGCCAGATCATCGGGGCATGTTGCATTCTGCACAACTTTGCCGAGAGAAAGGGCCTGGAGATTGACCTATGTGATGACCTGACCCCTGAAGCAGACAATCCCCCCCTAACCGTCTTCTGAGGGAACAGCAGTCAGGAGATGCCTCGTGGAACGCATCTTTACACGTTAAACACACACATTCAGCATGGCACAAGGATAATGCACGCATGCACACCACTGTGGTCCCTAGCACACACACCCCACATCCTCATCAAATTGGATTAGCCCAAGTACACCGCACGGGACCTAGGAGCAGCAATGCCGCCCCAAGGCTCCAATTATGTTGCTGTACATTCATACACCATTCACACGGCCGAGGGTGACACCCCTTTGCCGGCAGGAGTGCCACTCCCCCACACATTCACACACGTCACACTAATCTGCACGCCTCACCGTGTGCATTATTAACAAAATAAAATAAAAGCTCTTCACCAGAGCAAAATATAAATAATAAAACTCTTCACCAGAGCAAAACATAAATAATAAAACTTCACCAGAGCAAAACATAAATAATAAAACTCTTCACCAGAGCAAAACATAAATAATAAAACTCTTCACCAGAGCAAAACATAAATAATAAAACTCTTCACCAGAGCAAAATATAAAAAAATAAAATAAAATGAATTTCCCTGGCTACTGCCACGGCCACGGCCACGGCTCCACAACTGCCTGGTTGATGGTGGGGGAGTGGGAACATCAGGTGGAGGAGCATCTACCATGGCTGGAGGCCTTCCCTCTAATGTCACCGCAATACACCTCAGAAGGCTATTGGTCTCGGTCTGCACCTGGACAATGGCAGCTGTGTGGCCCTGCACGGTCTCATTCAGGGTCCGCACCTCTGCCACAAGGGTAGCCGTGGTGGTCTGGAGATCCCACAAGCAGGATAATATTGCTGTGGTATTGGCTGCCATGTCCTGCAGACCATCCGTTATGTGTCCCCTGTCGCCAAGGCTGTCGACCACTCTCCGCAGGTCCTGGGCCATCTCACCCATAAGGCGGGTCTGTGTGTCCTGGGCAGTGGTCAGGGTCACAGGCAGGAATTCCGGTACCCCCTGGTTTTCCTGGTTGCCTTCCTGGGCCCACGAGAGGCTTCAGGCCTGGCATAGGGGGGGGGGATTTGAGGGAGTGGGTGGGTTGGGGATGGAGCCAGAGGGACTTGAGGGAGTGGGGGGGGGGTGAGGATGGAGCCAGAATGACTGGAGGATTGGAGGCTTCACTGCCGGAAAGGACTAGCAGAGACGGACGACTCCTCCTGGTATACTGACACCTCCTCCCCCAAATGCTCCGCATCCTCTTTAATGACCTCCTCACTGGAGATCTGGTCACCACTCCCCTCCACCAATGCCGCTTGGCTTCCCTGGGGGTCAGGGGCATCATCATCAGAGGAAGAGGGTGTGGGACGGGCAGGGGCACCAGATGGCCCAGCTCCCTCCTGGACATCTGTGGATGACACAAAACATTCACATGTTGGTGGACCCACACACTTGTCACATATTCCCTTCCACCCCCTCACATGCTACACACCAGATAGTATAAAAAACACACTTACCTGTCCTCAAGGGCGGCTCAACTGAGTCGTAGCCCGGCATTCCCTCCACTTGCACCCTGGTAAGGCAGCGGGCAACAACCTCCTCCTCAGGTGTCAGACGGACCCTAGAGGGTGGTCCCCCACCAGTGCCCCTGGCATGGCTCGCAATAAGAGCCATTTTCTCCTTCACCTTCCGACGAAGATCATTTATCTTTTTGGCAATGTGTTTTGGCCTCCTCGCCTCATTGCCCACAGCATTTACCTGGTCCGTGATCCTCTGAAGGATCTCGTCCCTTCTCCCCTTGCTGGTATTCTTGTTGCTGGCCCCATGGAGGCGATTATAGTACCTCTCCATGGCAGCAAGTATTATGCCTTTCTCCTCTGGAGAGAAATTATTTTTTCAGGTCCCAGAACGCTGGGCAGACATGTCTTCAAGCAGTGCAAAAGTATAGCCACCAATCCACCAAACCAAACAGGTGTACTTTTGCACTTGACAGGCGCATGTCTGGGCGTATTAATGCCCTGGGCGTAAATTGTGGGCCGGCGTAACTCAGGAATAACGCCAGGCGTAGTTGTGAGCATGCGCAGAGGGGCGCGGGACATGCGATCACGTGACAGCGCATGCACCGTCCGTTCGGCCTTTCATTTGCATGGGGTCACGGTTTATTTAAATGGACCTCGCCCACTTCCTTCCTACTTTGAATTACGCCGTCTTACGCCGACGAATTTACACCGCGCTGGCGCAAAAATGAACTCTTCTGATTAGAGAATACGGAGCTTGCCTCTCTAAGTTACATCGGCGTAATGCATCTGAGATGCGCTACGCCGGCATAAAGATGCACCGATCTACGAGAATCTGGGCCAAGGTGTTTTGGGGCAGGGGGGCAGAGCACCCTTTCCTGACCTGCCGAGTTGCATGCTCGGATAAGGGTCTGGTATGGATTTGGGGGGCCCACGCCATTGGGGGTCCCACTCCTGCTCCTTAGCAACCAGCTATATATATATATATTTTTTTTTAAGGGGAAAAAGACTAACGCAAAGTGCAAAATGCATGAAAATTGCAGGTAAAACACATCAAAAACAAGGGTTTAAAAGGCAAAAGGCACCACAAAAAGGGAAAAACACATAAAGCGCAACACGCATAGATGTGAACCTAGACTAAAGCACAACTCAACAGTAACATAAAACTTTTTACATAAGGAAATCTCTGCACCCAATAGGGGTGGTTTACTAAAGGAGTAGAAGGTTTATTTAGCCTAGTGAAGCTGTGTTCTTCTAAATTATTGAGTCAAGCACAAGGGAAAATCAAGTATATACGTTTAATAAAAGAGCCACTATGACCTGGAAAGTGTAGCCACATATACTAAGGGCTAGATTCAGGTAGGGGGACGTAAGGTTATGCGGGCGTAGCGTATCCTATTTACGCTACGCCTCCGCAACTTAGACGGGCAAGTGCATTATTCACAAAGCACTTGCTCCGTAAGTTGCGGAGGCGTAGCGTAAATCTGCCGGCGTAAGCGCACCAAATTCAAATTGTCAGGAGGTGGGCGTGGGCATGTGCCATTCTCACGAACGGCACATGCGCCGGCCGTGAACGTATCCCAGTGCGCATGCTCCTAATCACGTCGCAAATAGTCAATGCTTTCGACGTGAACGTAATTTACGCAAAGCCCTATTCGCGAACGACTTACGCAAACAACGTAAAAATTGTAAAATTCGACGCGGGAACGACGTCCATACTTAACATTGGCTATGCCTCATATAGCAGGAGTAACGTTACGCCGGAAAAAGCCTTAAGACGTAAAAAAAATTGCCGGGCGCACGTACGTTTCTGAATCGGCGTATCCAGCTAATTTGCATATTCTACGCTGAAATCGACGGCAGCGCCACCTAGCGGCCAGCGTAAATATGCACCATAAGATACGACGGCGTAAGAGGCATACGCCAGTCGGATCTTAGCCTAATTTCAGCGTATCTTGCTTTCTGAATACAGAAAGAAGATACGCCGGCGCAGATTTGAATTTACGCGGCGTATCAATAGATACGCCGGCGTAAATTATTTCTGAATCTAGCCCTAAATATACAGATCTATTGAGTTGTGTGATGCTGTTTTGTTTATAGATAAAAAGATTTACAAACAAAACTCTCACAGGTCGCCCTCAGCCTCCAGCCTCCAGGGCTGAGGACAACCTGTGAGAGCTTTGTTTGTATATGAGTTAATTGAATCCATTTATTGGCTCTTGCTGTAAAATCATAGGTGCACTCATCTTATTTTGTTAGAAATTACTCACAACCAGGTCTCTATGTGTCCTCTGTAGTCACCCGGTGCCTCCCCTTCTCAGTAGCATTGACGGGAATGGTGGTCTTTTTGGTGTCTGATTACTTAAATTATTAATGATGGTCCACAATGCCCTGAAGAAGCCAATCTTGGCAAAACATGTTGGGATAACATACTAATTCTTGACCATCTGCTCAACAAAACATTTCTGATCATTGAATAGAGATGTGTGAATATTTTTTATTGCCTGATTTTATCTATGTATAAATACACATTATGGCCCAGATTCTCGTATCTGGGCATAAAACTGTGCGGGCGTAACGTATCTGGTTTACGTTATGCCGCCGCAAGTTTTACAGGCAAGTGCTTTATTCACAAAGAACTTGCCTGTAAAGTTGCGGCGGCGTAGCGTAAATCACCCGGCGCAAGCCCGCCTAATTCAAATTAGCCGGGTACGGGGCGTGGAGCATTTAAATTAGGCGCGTTCCCGCGCCGAACGTTCTGCGCATGCGCCGTCCTGAAAATATCCCAGGGTGCATTGCTTCAAATGACGTCGCAAGGACGTCAGTGGTTTCGATGTGAACGTAAATGGCGTCCAGCCCCATTCACGGACGACTTACGCAAACAACGTAAATTTTTACATTTCGACGCGGGAACGACGGCCATACTTAACATTGGCTGCCCCTCATATAGCAGGGGCAACTTTACGCGTCACAAATCTAACGTAACCGTCGTAACTTCACTGCGTCGACCACGCGTACGTTCGGGAATTCGCATATTTTGCCAATTTGCATACTCGACGCGGAAAACGACCGAGGCGACACCTAGCGGCGAAAAAAAAATGCATTTAAGATCCGACAGCGTAAGAGCCTTACGCCTGTCGGATCTAATGGATATCTATGCGTAACTGATTCTAAGAATCAGTCGCATAGATACGACGGCCCAGATTAGGACTTACAACGGCGTACATTGCGTGATGGTGGGGAGTGGGGCATTGAAGGACCTGGCCTTGGGGCGGCAAATGAAGTAAATCCGGGCCTGACAGAAGGGTTATCAATTTTTAATTGACAATTATGTACCGAATTGGGAGATATCGCTTTATTTCCTGTTAGTAGAGGAAGTAATGGGAAATTATTCCAACGGAGATGTAGACAAAATATTTGACTTTTTAACAATGTTTTATTGCTGCCTTTGCCTTCCTGTCTCAATGACAGACACATCAGGAAGTATTTCCTCCACGGGGTCGCAGACAGAAATAATCAATTTTTAAAAATAAAAACAAGATTGGCTAAAGTAGATACTTGCACCCTTTAACAGTAGTATTGTTTTAATTCTTTGTCATGGTTTGTTTTAATGCATACGAAGTGAACAAAATTAAAATGGATTTGTTTTACAATGGGGAACAATGTATGCACATTTTAAAAGCTCATCTTCTCTATTAACTTTTACTTTGCATGGTATATACAAATGTAAAAGCAAAACAAATCTGAAACATGATAGATGTTTAGTTAGAAATTCATGGGAACTTACTGCCATTTGTTGTAAGCAAACTTTTCTAAAGAGTTTTTAATATCTTTTAAAAACAAAAAGGACAGTTAATTTGTACATTTGATTGATTACTTTTCGGCTACAAATGTGTTGAGTTATATTACAATTCTTTCATTGAAGTTGGTTTGGCAGAAAAAAAATCACACAAGGGATACGCCTTCCACATAATCAGCAAACTACTTATACACCTTAAATTCATTATTTAAAGATATAATATAAATAGAAAATATAACTATTTGCATCTCCTAATATAAAGCAATGCATTGAACAGATAGTCTGTGTTCTTTTTTTGAGAGAACCTTTTCAATTCCTTAAAGTTATATTCAGGAGTGAGAACAATGACATATTACATACTGGGATTGCAGGAATAATTCAAATGTGTTGATTTACAAGCTGCATATTTCAAGAGCAGTAATTGTTTACTAGTAGTAGACTATATGCCTGCAGGTATTGGAGGGGTTAATGATTATTTTCATAATTTGTAACAAAGAAAATTAAAAGATATGAACCCGGCAAAGAATAATTGATAACAGCTATTAAAATAGTTGTAACTAACTAAGTAAATATTTGATTTAAAAAAAATATATAATTTTGCTTTTATAGTTACCAGTTAGTAAGTAGGAGCTGGACACTGCCATGGGGAACATGTACCAATGTGAATTTTTTTAAAACCACTTCAATGCCGAGCACTTTTACTCCTTTTTTGTTCAGCTTTCATCTCTGTCGCACTTTGAATGACAATTACTCATGCAACATTGTACCCAAATGATTTTTTTTCACACAAATAGAGCTTCCTTTTGGTGGTATTTAACCACTTCAGGACCGGACCACATTGCTGGTCAATGACCGGGCCACTTTTTGCATTTCGGCACTGCGTCACTTTAACTGACAATTGCACGGTCCTGCGATGTGGCTCCCAAACAAAATTGGTGTCCTTTTTTTCCCACAAATAGAGCTTTCTTTTGGTGGTATTTGATCACCTCTGCGTTTTTTTTTTGGCGCTATAAACAAAAATACAGCGACAATTTTGAAAAAAAAAATGAATATTTTTTCCTTTTTGCTGTAATAAATACCCCCAAAAATATATAAAAAAAAGGTTTTCCTCAGTTTAGGCCGATACATATTCTTCTACATATTTTTCATAAAAAAAATCGCCATAAGCGTTTATTGATTGGTTTGCGCAAAAGTTATAGTGTCTACAAAATAGGGCATAGTTTTATGGCATTTTTATTAATATATTTTTTTTTTACTAGTAATGGCCGCGATCAGTGATTTTTATCAGTACTACGGCCTTATGGCGGACACTTCGGACACTTTTGACACATTTTTGGGACCATTGGGATTTTTATAGCAATAAGTGCTATAAAAATGCATTGATTACTATAAAAATGCAGGAAAGGGGTTAACACTAGGGGGCGAGGAAGGGGTTAATTATGTTCCCTGTGTGTGTTCTAACTGAAGGGGGGGTGGGACTGACTTGGGGAAATTACAGATCTCTGTTCATACATTGTATCAGGCATTTCTCCCCCTGACAGGACCAGGAGCTGTGTTTACACACACAGCTCCCGGTTCTCGCTCTGTAATGAGCGATCGCGGGTGCCCGGCGGTGATTGCGCCCGCCAGGCACACGCGTCGGTACCGGCGGCGCGCACGCGTCCCTATTGGCTGAATCACGAGCTGACGTATAACTACGTGATCTCGCGAAGCCGACCTGTCGCCGTATAACTGCGGCGGCTGGTCGGCAAGCAGTTAATCACTACTGGCTTTTTTGAATAAAGTCAATTTTTTTTTTAAAACATGTTTTTCTTTGTTTGTTATACAATTTTGCAAAAAAATAATCTTTCTTCATACATTTAGACCAAAATTTATTTTGCTACATTTGGCAAAAATAATCCAAATCAGTGTTTACTATTTAGTCTTTAGGAAAGTAATAGAGTCTACAAACTACGATATATATACAATACCACATCTCCACTTATGGAGAATACACAGGTATAGCAATTGGGAGCTTGCCTCTGTTTTTGCTACAGCGGTCTTGACACGTTCACCTGTATACTTTTCCTCATCCTTCATCTATATCTTTTTAGGGATACTGCATGGTGAGTTCCATACAAAAACACTTCTTTCATTCACTTTCTTCATATTTTGCTCTCTTTCCAGCTGCCTTCATTCACCCACATTTTATTCACTTTTTTAATCACTTTGTTCAGTTAATATATATATCTTGGTTTTACTCCATCATGGTATTCACTACCTATTATAAGTATAGCTATACACATTTTTTATTTTACAGACGCTCTGGAGTCATTGCTGCATACTCCAGCAAAGTTAGCATTTTGGGCCAGGTTTTGAGAAGGCATCCGTGATAGGCGGAAGTCTGAGGAAGAGGCGCGGCTTTTAAATCATGGATGCCCGCTGCCTGAAACATGGATGTCCGCAGCCTGACGGAGACAGTTCTGGCGTATAAGACGACCCCCGACTTTGGATGCATTTTTTTGCATTCAAAAGGTCGTCTTATACGCCGGCAAACACGGTACTTTTTTTTTTTCATGCTCTATTTTCTGCAGATCATAACTCATTCTAAAACTTCCAAGGAAGCGATCACCCTGTGAAACATGTTGAGAAACACCAGATAAACATCTATTACAGACCCCTTATTTTAATGGGGTACTTTGTAAAGACATCAAGTTTTAAAGGAGTTATTACTCCATTAGGAATTTTTTTATATTCACTTTTCTTTTTTTGTATTGTGCATTGATGATTTTATAGATTCTGTATTAAAATCTGATGTTTTTTAAACACTAATTACACCTAGTTGTCATGTGTATGGTGGTACTATAAAAGTCCTTAGTGCCTCTAAAAACTTGTTTTTTCTACATTTAACATGGGACATACATTCAATAATTACAAAAGATCTTGTAGCACATTTAACTATTACCAAATATGGTCTTGGCCATATTTGACTGATATTGTCACCCATCATCTTTAGCAACTTTGTTTACATACAGAACAGGATATGTTATTTGCAATCAATATAGCACTGGGTGAACATAGGATTATGAATAAGCGATAGGAGAGGCAGGAAACGCATCAACCTTCTGTCCCCCCACTGAGGGCTTTTTGTTGCTTTTATGCTGTTTTGTTCGATTTGACACAATAAAGGTGGATTGAAGTTTCAGAGTGCCGCCGTCTGGACTTTTTCTCTTTGGTTACATATAGATTTGCAGACTGGGTGAACATCGTTGGATGTGGCAGATCGTCTTGTTGTCTTCATTGTGATAGTTGTGGATCTACATTAGGGTACATTGTTTATTTATTTATAGTTTTCCTAATAAATAACTTTTTCACAGTGTGGGTGTTTTTGTTTACAATTTAATTTTTTTGGTGAATGAATAACTTTCACCCTGTAATCATTCAACTGGGGAGAAAGGGGGGCGGGGTATCTTTCTTATTACAATGGGAGCTTCCAGATTCTGAAAGATCCTGACCTTGTTAAATCAATGACATCACTCAGGATCCCTGCTGGCTTGCTGGGGAATGGGTTGAATTTATTTTCAGCGTGAACCGGAAGCTCATCCCTATGGGTTAGTAAGGTAATTTAAATAATAATAATACAACATAATACATAAGTAGCCTAACATATTCAGTTAAAATAATATTATTCAAATTTCTAATATTTTGCTACTACTACTGATAATGAAAATAATAAATAAAATATTATATTTATTTATTTATTTGTTTAACCTTTTTTTTACGTACTGTGACCAAAGCAATACAGTGTTACCATAGTAACACTGTACCACCACGTACCTACATGTAATCAGGATTTTTTTATTTGATATATATATATATATATATATATATATATATATATATATATATACTATTATTGCTTACAGTAGTAAATTTCACTGCTATAAGCAAATGTTTTTAAAATGGCCACTTGTCTGTTGCCAGTAGCAAAATTATAGCTATCTGTATAGGTTTATATGTGTGCGTGTAATAATAATTTTTATACCATACCCCACATAAACTCAAATTATACAGCCTTTGGAGAGATCACAAAGAAAGAAAATCTGTGACATTTATTTGGTACTTGACTACAATTGGTTGATAGGTGTATCAAGGCAGCCATGGGGATCATATAAACTTTGAAATGGTCAAAATTAAAGTGGATGTAAACCCACTCTCATCCTTTCTAAACTACTGCCATAGTGCTGATCTATAAGGATATAGATGCCTCCTGCATGTATCCTTACCTATCAAATGTTTCCCCTCTGTCTGTTATAAGAACTGAAAAAACTGCAGATTCTGTGGGTGGATCTGTTGTCTGGAGCTCGGTGGGTGGAGTCGTGATGTCAGTAGACTCCCCGCCCTCCTCTACACTCCCCTTGTCAACATGCATTTTTTCCTGTGTATTCCTTACACTAAATTCTGCTATGATCACTAACATCCAGTCAAAATCCAGAAAAGTAACCACATGACTTCAGAAAAGGAGTGGGGGTGGGAATAAAAAAAGAATGCCTGTCTTCAGGCTTGTGCATGAGATATGTAAATGACCTGTCACTCACAGCAAGGGGGCGGAATGAACATAGTTTTTGTCTGTAAATCAGTTTTATTTCACTGAACAATAAAAGAGGATTGCTCAGACCTTGATTAACTCTGTGTGGCAAGACTGGGCACAGATGATAGGAAATCTTATACTGTACATTGTGACATCAAAAAAAAAAAAAAAGGTTTTCGAATTTACATCCACTTTAACAAAGGTTACTGTCAAGAGAAAAGAAAATATATGCTGTATATAAATATAATGTCACAAATGTCAGCAATGAAGGAAAAATATGCATACTATATACTATGAGTGTATACTGTATGGCCCGGATTCACAGACACTGGCAAATATTTATGCCGCCGTAGAATATCTCCTTTACGCAACGCCGACGCAGCGCAGAGAGGCAAGCACTGAATTCACAAAGCCAGTACTTCCAAATCTGCACTGGGTTTCCAAGGCGTAAGCCGGCGTAAGTGGAAGTGGGCGTGAGCCATGCTAATGAGGCGTGACCCCATGCAAATGATGGGCCAAGCACCAGACAGATACGTATCGCCAACTGCGCATGCGCCGTCCCGTAGGCGCATCTCAGTGCGCATGATCACAATCACGTCGGAACAACTGCCTAAAATACGTCGGATCACTGCCTACGGCGTGAACGTAACCTACGCCTAGTCATATTCACGTTCTACGTAAACGTCGTAAAATACGTCGGCTTGTGTTCCATGGTGCAGCCCTTTGCATGGATGCTGCTGAGTTACACTTCCTTTATGGGGCATAACTTTACGCCGGACGTATGACTTTACGTGCACTGCGTCGGACAGACGTACGTTCGTGAATCGGCGTATCTCCCTCATTTGCATATGTGAATAGAAAATCAATGGGAGTGCCAAATACGTCCAGCGTAAATATGCGCCCACTCTACGCCAGCGTATGGCAAGTTACATCGGTCGGATGAAGCCTATTTTCAGGCGTATCTTAGTTTCTGAGTCCGGCGCATAGATACGACGGCGCATATTTGCACTCACGCGGCGTATCTCGAGATACGTCGGCGCAAGTGCTTTGTGAATCCGAGCCTATGTATGTATATATATATATATATATATATATATATATATATATACAGTGAGGAAAATAAGTATTTGAACACCCTGCTATTTTGCAAGTTCTCCCACTTGGAAATCATGGAGGGGTCTGAAATTGTCATCGTAGGTGCATGTCCACTGTGAGAGACATAATCAAAAAAAAAAATTCCAGAAATCACAATTTATGATTTTTTAACTATTTATTTGTATGATACAGCTGCAAATAAGTATTTGAACACCTGTCTATCAGCTAGAATTCTGACCCTCAAAGACCTGTTAGTCTGCCTTTAAAATGTCCACCTCCACTCCATTTATTATCCTAAATTAGATGCACCTGTTTGAGGTCATTAGCTGCATAAAGACACCTGTCCACCCCATACAATCAGTAAGAATCCAACTACTAACATGGCCAAGACCAAAGAGCTGTCCAAAGACACTAGAGACAAAATTGTACACCTCCACAAGGCTGGAAAGGGCTATGGGGAAATTGCCAAGCAGCTTGGTGAAAAAAGGTCCACTGTTGGAGCAATCATTAGAAAATGGAAGAAGCTAAACATGACTGTCAATCTCCCTCGGACTGGGGCTCCATGCAAAATCTCACCTTGTGGGGTCTCAATGATCCTAAGAAAGGTGAGAAATCAGCCCAGGACTACACAGGAGGAGCTGGTCAATTACCTGAAAAGAGTTGGGACCACCGTTTCCAAGGTTACTGTTGGTAATACACTAAGACGTCATGGTTTGAAATCATGCATGGCACGGAAGGTTCCCCTGCTTAAACCAGCACATGTCAAGGCCCGTCTTAAGTTTGCCAATGACCATTTGGATGATCCAGAGGAGTCATGGGAGAAAGTCATGTGGTCAGATGAGACCAAAATAGAACTTTTTGGTCATAATTCCACTAACCGTGTTTGGAGGAAGAAGAATGATGAGTACCATCCCAAGAACACCATCCCTACTGTGAAGCATGGGGGTGGTAGCATCATGCTTTGGGGGTGTTTTTCTGCACATGGGACAGGGCGACTGCACTGTATTAAGGAGAGGATGACCGGGGCCATGTATTGCGAGATTTTGGGCAACAACCTCCTTCCCTCAGTTAGAGCTTTGAAGATGGGTTGAGGCTGGGTCTTCCAACATGACAATGACCCGAAGCACACAGCCAGGATAACCAAGGAGTGGCTCTGTAAGAAGCATATCAAGGTTCTGGCGTGGCCTAGCCAGTCTCCAGACCTAAACCCAATAGAGAATCTTTGGAGGGAGCTCAAACTCCGTGTTTCTCAGCGACAGCCCAGAAACCTGACTGATCTAGAGAAGATCTGTGTGGAGGAGTGGCCCAAAATCCCTCCTCCAGTGTGTGCAAACCTGGCGAAAAACTACAAGAAACGTTTGACCTCTGTAATTGCAAACAAAGGCTACTGTACCAAATATTAACATTGTTTTTCTCAGGTGTTCAAATACTTATTTGCAGCTGTATCATACAAATAAATAGTTACAAAAATCATACATTGTGATTTCTGGATTTTTTTTTTTGATTATGTCTCTCACAGTGGACATGCACCTACGATAACAATTTTAGACCCCTCCATGATTTCCAAGTGGGAGAACTTGCAAAATAGCAGGGTGTTCAAATACTTATTTTCCTCACTGTATATATATATTGTTTATACATAAATAAATATACACTTACTGTCGTATGTGTATTATTTTTAACACATTGATATTTCTCAGCATATATATGCAGGTATACAAGTGCGTGAAGAAATAATATTGTGTGACAATTACAAAAAAGTGTTTTATTTTATTTCACTTTTATTCCTCAGTAAAGCTAAAGCATAAATGAAACCCAGTGCATTTGCGTACATATGTTTCTTTTCTATGCACTTTCTTTAAACATTTTCACGCATCAAACTGCAAGTAATTACAAAGGAATGATTTTATATGCAAGCTACCAATTCTTCAGACATCACAAACACCCCTTCAAGAGAATACTTTTGTTTTACTTTCAGCAAGGCGTTAAGGAGCCAAGGCTTTTAGCATCTCATTTCACTCACACACAGCCCATTATACCATGCATAAACAAGGATGACAAGTTGAGATTAATGAGTGTCCCAGAGTGACAGAACAATTTAATTGTCAGAAATCATAGAAGCTGAACTTTGCCAGTATATTTATACAAGACGACCACAGCCTAAAATACATCCTTAATTGATTATAACCAATCAGTGATAACAAAGAATGAAACTTTGTAAATAATATACTAATAAAGTGCAGTATACAGTAGCCTCTTCAACTACTACAAGTGGGAAATATCCCATCTCCATGAGAACTGTCTAATGGTTTTGTGGTTTCATGCTAGAAGAGTATTCTATTCTAAGACAAACCTTTCACTGTGTTCTGAAAAACTAATTACACAAATTATTACATTTTGAGAGGAATGTAATTTGTTTTTGCAGTTGTGATCTTTGCAAACAGAGTTTATCGTCAATACACTATTTGGTATTAGCAATTTTAATGTTTTTTATTGAGTTATATTAAATTAATACTTTTTATTCCAAATTTTCATTCATGTACCTAAAATGGAACTATACTCACCTTCACTCCAGCGCTGCAGTGTCCCAGAGCTCCCTACTGGCAAGTGATATCTTTGGCTGGTCTTCTTCTAGGTACTGATTTTCAACCATTTTCATTGGATGGGCTGAGATGATGTCACTTCCATGCATGAACATTTATTCAAGTTAGCATTGGTGAAACAGTGTACGGTGTAAACAGGCAGGTAAGAAATGGTATTGCATTAAAAATGCCTGATCTACATTAATCTGCATTAATAATCCTGCCTGATCTGCATTAATCTGCATTAAAAATCCTAACTGACTGCCATTTATTTATACTACAATTACAGGTTAACCACTTCCATACCGTAGGACGTCATATAACGTCCTGGACTTCAGTGGGGGATATCTGAATGATGCCTGCAGCTACAGGCATCATTCACTTGCCCTTTTCAATTGTTATCGCCAATCTCCTGGGGTGCATGCCTCAATTAAAGTCCCACCCTCTTTCCTCGCTCATAGTATCGGGGATGGAGGCGCTCGGCTCTATGCCTGCGCCTCATCTAAAGTCCCACCTGTTTAGTTTTTCTCATTTACAATTTTCCGGGGATGGATTCATGCACGCATACAATCCAATACTATATACGTTGTTACTCTCCCTACTTTAGGTTACTTAGTTGTCTGTCCATTAGAAACCTTATAATTTCACCAATTTTAACCATCCATTATACCAGTATGGGTTTTTAGTGTTTAGAATTATAGTACCCCTCACACCGTTACCCACGATGTGTCTCTCGGATGTGTGAATGCCATACACTGGGTCACTTCCTGGTTGGGCGGATCGGCTAAGCCGGCTCGCTCAGCCCTGGGAGCTGTGATGCGTTCCTGGGGCCCGCCCTTTCCCCGTCCCTCCCACTATCTCTGGGTTTGGTGGGGGTCGGGCGGACGCCCAATTACGCATCGACGGCACGTATCACACGTCATGTTCGCCGCGACACTATCAGTGGCGCTGGCGGACAGACGTTGTTGATTTCCACCTGGAAATCCTCCACGAGTTGGCTAGCGTGGGGGGGTGGGGGGAATCCCCGCTGCCCCTTGTCTAATCGCCACCTCCTCCCAAGGATGACCCATGTGCCATTGGTGAGCCATCCCCCACCCCCAGTGGGTATTTATACTCGCTCTGATGCAGTAGTTGTCCCTATGGTGGCGCTCCTGTCGGTCCTGGTTGTTTCTTGGCACCCACCCTACTTTACTCTCAGGTATACAAAGTTATCATTTTACCTTGTCCTACCATTCACTCTTTATTCCCACGAGGCCTCGCTGCCCGCATACCTTTCTGTCTGTGGCACACCACCCCGAGTCTTGGGGTCCACTTACAGTTTATTTTATTATCACTGTTACCACATTGGGGTCTAGTGCACTTCCATGTACACCTTCTTGTCTTAACCGACAAACAAATCTTTAACCACTGGCTTACGCCATATCATTTTAATTTATCATATTATTTTGGCTTAGTGCCACACTGTTCACGCTTTAGCTATTACTAGTCCTTTTTATTTTTATTTTTATTTTTACAGATCATCATATTCATATGAGTCACACTTACCCTCATGCACCCATGGGGCCGCCATTTGGGACACTCAGTTCTTTACTGGATCTTTCCATCTGTGGTGGGTTGGCCCGCCTCAGCTCCCGTGGGTTGATTTCCTTCCGGCCACCTTTCCTGCCCTCCTAGTTTGTGCCCATGGCCTTTGACATACCCGTAAGTATTTTGGGGAATAGTTACTACTCTAATTCTTCCCCCTTGCTCCCCAACTGGAACTAATATTTATACTCCTACCTTATATTATATTGTTTTTCAGACAGACATCTACCTCATACCCTGCTCCTGAAGAGTGGCATTAGCCACAAAACGCGTTGAGCCAATAGATGCCCCCTTCATACTTGTTGCTACTTTACTATCTACCATTCATACATTGATCTCATTCTTTCATCATGTTATCATGGCTACAACTACTACGGAGGAGCCATTTGATGCCCCCTGTATACTTGCTGCTACTGTATTATTTACTATTTTATATATATATATATATATATATATATATATATATATATAATATATAATATATATATATCAATTACATCTATGTATCATGTAATCATGGTTACAATCATTATGGAGATATTCTAATCAATTGATTTTGCACAATGTCTATACCCTTGACCAATTATATATTACTACGAGCTATTAGATGCCCTATTGGTCAATATACGACAAGTTATTATCAATTGTTCCCCTTCCAAACCAGTGGACTGTACCAACGTACTCCACCTTTTTTTATTCCACGGAGACACGCTCCAATGGACTGGCCTCCTGTATTGTTTTCAGTATGAACCAATTATGAACCAATTAGAATTATCTCGATCATTGTTACTATGAACTGTTGGAATTTATGCAATGTCCTTTGATTATTGTACCAGGTTTATTATGCTACTATTGTATCTGTTTTATTTTTATATGTTTATGCTATTAAATAACTGACTGCCTATTGTTGTCATGCAATGCTTTCATGTTATGCGTTTGGTTCTACTGACTCTCTTACTTGCCCCTTTCAATTGTGATCGCCAATCTCCTGGGGTGCATGCCTCAATTAAAGTCCCAACCTCTTTCCTCGCTCAGAGTTCTGCCAAATGTTTTTTTTTTTTAAGTCAGCAGCTACAAACACTGCAGCTGCTGACTTTTAAAATAAGGACACTTACCTGTCCAGGGCATTCATGATGATGGCACCCGAAGCTGACCTGTCCCTCGGCTCTCGGGTGCAGCCGCCGCCATCTTCGGTATGGGAATCAGGAAGTGAAGCCTTGTGGCTGTCTTCTGGGACCTGTATGTCTCCCAGAAGACAGCCTGGGGGGACAGAGGAGGCGACGCAAGTGCCATAGATAGCCACGGGTGGCTCAGCTATGCCCCGAAGTGGGAGCAAAATACCTGTATTGGAAAGGTATCTGCTCCCTCCTCCCCCTGATAGGTACCAAATGTGACACCGGAGGGGGGGAGGATTCCGAAAAGCGGAAGTTCCATTTTTGGGTGGAACTCCGCTTTAAGCTGGCTATAGACATTAAAATCAGATTGTATTGAGAAACATATGTAGAGTCTGAAGAAATAAAGGGAAACCT
Organism: Rana temporaria; assembly: GCF_905171775.1. NCBI lineage: Eukaryota > Metazoa > Chordata > Amphibia > Anura > Ranidae > Rana > Rana temporaria. The sequence continues at coordinate 407,240,130 of NC_053492.1, forward strand.
TTGAAAGCTTTAACCACTTGACCTCCAAGATTTACCCCATTCATGACCAGGCCATTTTTTGTGATGTGGCACTGCGGTACTTTAACCAATAATTGTGTGGTTGTACGACACTGTACCCAAATAAAATGCATGTCTTTTTTTTCTCCACAAATAGAGATTTTTTATTTGTTGGTATTTGTTTGATTCTGCTGTTTTGATTTTTTGTGATATAAACAAAAAAGACTGTCAATTTAGAAAAAAAAATTATATATTTTTTTTACTTTCTGCTAAAAATAATATCCCCCCAAAAATTGAAAAGGGGCGATCAAAGAATTAAATGTGTGCCTAGGCAGTGTTTTTTTTTTACAGTGTGGGAGGTGCTTTTACTAGAGGAAGACATGGATCCTAGTCTTTGATTTGCAGGAACATTGGACCCATGCCTTCCCTACTGACAGAATGGCGATATACCTTGTTTACATAGGCAGATCACCATTCTGCCCCTGTGCTGGATGATCGGCGGGTGCCGGTGGACATCAAGTCCGCAGTACCGCAGATCAGCTCCGCTGTGCATAATCACAGTGGGAATGGGCGGCTGGTGGCTCGCGTGTGCACCCCCAACCCAGAAGTGTCAGTGCCACCTTGCCGCTGTATATTTAAGTCATATGGTCAGCAAGGGGGTCAATAGGGTTCAGGAGGGCAATATTTTCAATATGATGCCAAGATCAAGAAACACAGGGACATGACCTCAAACTAGCAGAAGGAAAGCTCAAAATAAATCTTAGAAAGTATTATTTTACCGAAAAGGTTAGTCGATGCTTGAACCAGACTTCCAGCAGAGGTAGCGAGTCAGTCAACAGTAAGTGGATTCAAACATGCTTGGGATAACCATAGAGCTATACTAAATACTATACTATACAAAACAGCTAACAAAAAAATACAAATCCCCTCATCCCCTTCCAAAAATACAAAAAATACAAAAACATGTATACAAATTTAAAAAAAGGCAGACTCCATGGACCACCTTTTCTTTTTTCTGCCATCACTTTTCTATGTTTCTATGCATAATCTCCTTTACATGTGTTTATTTACCAAAATGATGTGAGGGTCTACCTAAACAGTGCATTCTGTCAGGCTGGCTCCTCTACCACATATTGCTGGTAAATAGGTTCAGATTTTAACATGTGGCCTGCTTTAATCTTAATTTTTATTTTAACATGCATGCGATTTTTATTTATGCTATCAGGTCTTGATTCTATTCACTGTGCTGCCCGAGGGAGCGATTCTGTAGTGAATTCTTTCCAGGATGCTTTTTAAGGAAACAATGCAAAGCTTTAGATGCCTGACGACTTTATTCCTACAGCATGCTGCCTCTAGGGGGCTCCATATAAGACAAAAAAATTTCAATTCAAATTATAAATAAATGTCACATATTTGCTGAAAAATTAAATACATGTTAGGTAAACCTAACATGATTGCATCACAATTAAAGTTCACAGAGGCTGCTGCTTTTGTGACACTTTATTTATTATTAAATTGAAAACGTGATTGATATCATATTTCTCCCTCCATTTCTCTCAGGACTGTAGCTCAATTCTGACACTTCAATATGACGAATACAAAAAAAGAGGGCTGCTTGACAGTATTCTTTCATGTAAACTTGAAAAAATAATCTATTTCATATTCCAGGCTCAAGTAAATGACTTCACTGGGAAAGTATGCAAAAGATACTTTGGAAATAAATATGCATACGAAATTACAACTCTGTCTAAATGACCCTCTACCTTGGAATGTCTAGAACTGTGAGAATCGTAAGGTCAAGAAATATGTGTGAGCCTAGTGCCTTTAAAGCTACTATTCCTTATTTGGAATCTGCAGAGACATGAAAGCTGAAGTTATATAAACTAAAAGGAAGATTTTTCCTGCTGCTTTCAAGCCTAGTCCTTGACCTATCCCATTTATAGTTTCCTTTAAGATACCATGCATTGCAAGTTCATTTGTTTCCTAGTGTTCTTCCAACAATGATTTTCAGAACTAGCCAGTTCTTCATACAAGTCTGAGATATGTAAGCAGAAGCCAGAGATTTATATGCCAGTAAAAGTCCAAGTTATTAATGGAAGCTCTGCAATTGCATAAGTTAAACAATACTGCAGTTTAGCAATATAAGGATTTAAATTCAGCTTTGCTTGTGATATGTATTTATTCCTGGGTCCTTTGGCATTTTACAGTTTAGGACGTAAATGTTATCCTTATTTGACAAGTCAATCTAAAAAATATACAATTTTTCTAGGTAAATATATTTCTAAAGGTGCTATTGACATGAAATGTTCACCACATATTGGTAACAACCCATGCAATCCATACATGCAAATAAACCAAAACAAATAAGTTCAGAAATTAAGTTATTGTAACAAAATGGAATGACAAAGGGGAATATTATTGAACACGCTAACTGAATTGTATTTAATACCTCATACAAAATCCTTTGTTGGTAATGACAGCTTCAAGATGCCTCCTGTATGGAGAAACTGGTCACATACATTGCTCAGGTGGGGTTTTGGCCCATTCATTCACATAAACAGTCTTCAAATCTTAATGGTTCCGTGGACTTCTTCTATGAACTCTGATCTTTAGTTCTTTCCATAGATTTTCTATTGGATCCAAGTCAGGTGATTGGCTGGGCCATTCTAGCAGCTTTATGTTCTTTCTTTGAAACCAACTGAAAGTTTCCTTGGGTTTGTGTTTGGGATCATTGTCTTAGGCCTCGTACACATGACCGTTTTCCTCGGCAAAATCCATCAAAAAAATTGGTGGCAGAGCTTTTTTGACGAGGAAAACGGCCGTGTGTATGTTTTTCGTCGAGAAAACTGTTCTCTTTTTTCTCGTTGGGAGTCTCAATTTCCTTGTCGTGTTTCTCGTCAGGCTGGTTTACGACGAGAAACACATTTGTGTGTATGCTTAGAGACCCGCGCATTCTCAGAATAAAGTATGAGACGGGAGCGCACCTTCGTTAAAAGTAGTATTCGTAATGGAAATCGCACATTCGTCACGCTGTAACAGACTAAAAAAATGCGAATCGTCTCTCACCAAACTTTTACTTAACACGCAGTAACATGAGGTTAGCAAAAGCAGCCCCAAGGGTTGTGCCAGTGGAATCGAACTTCCCCTTTATAGTGCCGTCTTACGTGTTGTACGTCACCGCATTTAAAAACAACGAGATTTTGTCTTGACAGTGGGGCAGATTCAGATAGAGATACGACGGCGTATCTCCTGATACGCCATCGTATCTCTGAGATCCAACGGTCGGATCTATGCGCCTGATTCATAGAATCAGGTTCCGCATAGATCTCCCTAAGATCCGACAGGTGTAAGTGACTTACACCGTCGGATCTTAGGCTGCAATCTCCCGCTGGCCGCTAGGAGATGCTTCCGTTTGTATACGTGACGAATATGCAAATGAGGAGATCCGCTGATTCAGAAATGAACGCCCGCCCGTCGCTTTTTTTTTACGATGCTTGCGTTCGGCTTTTTCCGGCGTATAGTTACCCCTGCTATGTGAGGGGTATCCTATGTTAAGTATGGCCATCGTTCCCGCGCCGAGTTTTGAATTTTTACGTCGTTTGCGTAAGTCGATTCAGAATACGGCCGGACGCAATTTACGCTCACGCCGAAACCAATGACGTTGTTTCTGATAAATATTTTCACTCCTCTGTCAGAAATCTTGCAAGGAGCACCTGGTCATGGCCGGTTTATGGTGAAATTATGTTTTTTCCACTTCCGGATTATGGCCCCAACAGTGCTCACTGGAACTGTCAGAAGTTTATAAATCCTTCTGTAACCAATGCCATCAGTATGCTTTGCAACAATAAGTTTGCAAAGGTCATGAGAGAGATCTTTCCTTTTACCCATCATGAGATGTTTCTTGTGTGACACCTTAGTAACGAGATGCAAAAGGTATGTATTGTGATTTCTTATATACAGGGCTAGATAGGTTAGTCTTAGATTGTGTATTCCGGTAGATTTAGAGATTTTCGTGTTAGGGGGTGACTTCTACTTTATTGGATGCAAAACACTGTAGAATATCTAAACTCTCCAGTATGAAATAAAAATATATATATTTTTTTTTCAAACATTTATAATTCTTCTATGATCTTCATCATCAATTAATGCTTATTTATCGTCACATTTAAGTTGCAACTTTTTAGACATACCATTGTTTGTGATACATAACTCATAATGTCCATGTCACACACAACTCATTTCCCATTACTAAACTCTTATATTCCATCTAAGTTTATTCTGATGAGGGGTGATTTTTGAGTGTGATTAATATTGATGGGTGATTTTAATATTTTACACCATTTTTTTAGTTCTTAAAATGGACTTTATAAAAGCCAAGGATTTTTTTGATGGTAGAATAGAGAAGTGTTTTAATCTATTGTGGTAGAAGATAACATAGCTGGTGCTCAATAGCGCTTACTATGTATCTTCGTAAATGAAAGCATTCAATCTATAGACTTATCATTTCACAAGACAAAAGCTTGCTAAGCATTTGAAGATAAATGAAAGTACATCAAACGTCCCCTAAATAAGCACAGAGAAAGGGAAGGTCATGTCTAAGTTTATCCACACTTAAAAAGATTGCTCTTGTGAAAATAAGTTGTGTGAAAAAGTTGATAAATTAATAATTAATGTCACAATAAAAAGCATAGTAATTAAACACACGTAAGAAAACTATGAAAATATTGATACTTCCCTGCTGTGATATGCCTTCAAAATTAGAACAGACAGAAAACAGCAAAATCAAAAATATCTCTATGATGTTTGCTCTTCATTATTTTTTTAATTCATAAGTAAGCATGTACTGTAAGTATATGTTTAATGCCTAAGACTTTAGCTTCATCTATTAATGATGGCCATAAACGGGAAAATATCACATTAGGGATAATGGATGTTGAGACAACTACATCTTCTTAGACATGCTAGGATCTACTACACTGCTAGCTGGTACAGGGCAAATGAGCAGAAAGGCTATAATGTATGGTTAAGAAGATTTCCATATCTCAGTTAAGATGGCCATAAACTAGACTGGCTGAATTGCGATCCAATGATTGACTTCTGTCAAGTGGAAATGTTGGATGTTTTTTTTAATCATTGGGTTGCAGCCATAATCAGTGTATACTGATAGTAGAGGAGTCCTGCTGTCAGAGTACAATGGCACAGCAGAGAGGATTCCTCCATTGCTTGTGTAGATGGGGCAATCTGGTCATTTTCTTTTTTAAATCAGCCCCCTAGCTGATAAATAAAAACACAAGAAATCTATGATTAGCTTTAGAAATAGAAGGATTGATCAGTCTCTCAATGTTTTTATTTTTTAAACACTGAAGTCCATTTGCGTTGTGTTTGAAACAATTTAAAGAAGTACAGCCAAAGCTTGTTTGGCTGTACTTCTCCTGTGATTCACAGGAGTGCAGTTCATTCTGCACTCCTGTGACCCATTTTCAGCAGACAGTTGGCTGAAGCCCGCTGTCAGCTGGCATCACAGAGCCCATCCAGGCTAGGTAAAGAACACAACCATATAGTCGGGATTCACCCAGATGCCTGGGCTGGCACCCAGCTCAGCTTCTCAGCTAGTCACTAAGAGCCTGAGCCAGCTGTTCCCCCTTCTCCAAGGGGCAGCACTCCAGTGAGGAAGGGGCATAGGGACGAGAAGGGGGGCAGAGCAGAGAGCCAGTGACTAAAAATCACTAGCTCTCTGCTCATGGAGCACTGAGAACCGAGCAATCAGAGGTATTTGATCCAGCGGCCTTAGAGCCAACTAGAGACAGATGCAGCATCGGACCAATGTTGCATCCACCTAGGTAAGTATGATTCCCCCCTCAAAAAAGCTCAACTTATTTTTTACAGTACTCATGTTTTGATCCTTATTTAGTGTGATCAACCAAAAATCCATAAATAGGAGTTTGAGGAACACATATGCGTGCACAAAGACTGTTCATTGTGGATGATTCTGACTTCTTTCAGAACTGAGTATTCCTGAAAGACTGCACTGCAAAAGAGTCAAAAACTGAATATATGTACAATATATATTAAAAATGTATATTGAACATCAGTGAGCAGTGCAATTTGTCTTTTGCAGCTGCTATTTCTCCTTTATCATATCTCTTGATCCTGTCAGTAATGCAGTTGTCGTACCACTTAATTTTTCTGGCTGGCAACGCTTACAAATATAGTTACATAATTAAAAAAAAGACACATGTTTATCAAGCTCAAGCAATAACATCACTGACATTACTACCAGCATTTTCACCTTTGCAGATATGATCCTCTACAGGTCTACAGGTGTATGTGTTATAATATACATTGGTAAATTCCCTCCCAGTATTTCTATGTTAACACCTCTGTCCACCTGCTCCTAGAATGGCTCCACCATGCCATCCCTCCTACTCTCACACAGCTATGTTATATTGAGACAAAAGAGGAAACACTGGCTGTGTCATTTGCTGCCATTAGATATGCTTCCACCACTGCCATAACACAATAGAAACTAAGAAAGCTGGAATTTGTAATTGCCTGCACATCAGAGCACAATAATGTGCAGTTGCATCTGCAAACTGCATGTCTCAGAAGTCCTTCAGAAAGTTGATGCAGTATGTGGGCAGGTTTAACTGAAAGTCAAAATCCGGACCTCAACCCAGTCGAAATGCTGTGACATGGACTGAACAAAGCAGTTCACACAAGGACACAAGTTTTGAAAGGTGGAAACATCTGAATTTTTCTCTAGTTATCCTGCAAGCCTGATCAGCACTTATAGAAAATGTCTGGCATAGAGTATTTTCTGATTCAAAAGGTTCTATTAATTACTACATACAAGGATTAAAATTGTATGGCCTGGGGGGCGTGGTCTGGAGCTGCATGTAGCAGGACGTGCAGAGTGAGAGCTCCGCCGGAGACCTATCCTTTTGACCGATCCTGGGGGAATCTTTTCCTCATTACAACTTACCTGCACTCCCCAGACGACCTACCTGCTGGTACACACCCATGTCCCCTCCTAAGAGATCCGGGGCCCTTGCCAAACTTGCTCACCTCCGTCAAGACGGGAACGACACGGACGGGGAAGATGGCGCTGACTCGCCACGTGCGGAGGAGTCCCAGGCCTCGGGAGACACAGCCAGAGTCCTGGAGGCAATTGCCCTGTGCCAAACGACCCTCACATCCAGAATCGAGGAGGTGAAGATTGACGTCTCCCTGATCCGTCAAGACATCCAAAAGCTGCGTGACCGGGTGTCTGAAACGGAGCGCCGGGTCGACCAGGTGGAGGAAGGCCTGCACCCCCTCCAGGTCACCACGGAGCAGCTACAATACCAGCTCAATGCCGTCTTGTCCAAGCAAGACGATATGGAGAACCGTCTTAGGAGATGTAACCTCCGCTTTGTGGGCATCCCTGAGCGATCGGAGGGTGCCGACCCCCCTACATTCCTCGAGAACCTTCTGGCCAGGACCTTTGGACGAGAGGCCTTCTCCTCGACATTCGTCGTGGAGCGCGCCCACCGCCTTGCCGCAAAGCCTCCTCCAGCTGGAGCCCCGCCGCGGACCTTCATCGCGAAATTTCTAAACTACCGTGACCGTGACGTGATTCTCCGGCTCACCCGCGAGAAGGGCAACATCCCCATTGGCAACGTGCAGGTGGCGGTGTATCCGGACTTCTCGGCCGAGGTCCAGAAGAAGAGAGCGCGCTTCACCGAGGCCAAGCGTCAACTCCGCGCCCGGCACCTTCCCTATGCGATGCTTTTTCCCGCGAGGCTTCGCGTGGTATGTGAGGGCAAGGTCCAGTTTTTTGAAGACCCGCAGGCAGTCCTGACCTGGCTCGAACAGCATGGAGCCCCCGGCTGGGCTCAGGCCTAGCACCCGCCTCCCTTATCAGCCTCCGCCGCGCAGCAACAGACGACCCCCGCTCCCTGGCTATCCTGCATCCCAGGCACACCTCCGGAACCGTAAGTTATCTGCTTCGGCACCAGGGTCCCCGTTGATCCCCACCTTGTACGGGCAGTCGGAGGGGCCTTTTCCCATCCTGTACCCGCGAGGCTGAACGATGTCCATCTCTCCTCTTCCCTTCCCCCCCCCTCCCCTTGCTTAATTCCCCGGCAACTTTCCCTCATCTCTACCATGCATCGTGACTTGAACCGCTGATCCCGGCCGGGATCCCCGCCATTTTTGTTGTCACTGTCTGCTGACCCGTCATCTCCGTGATCCTCTCCCCCATGGACATCCTCCGCCTCTATGGCCCCCTGCAGAACCTTGAGTTGACCCTGGTGCAAGGATATCCCCCCCTTTTTTTGTTTGTACGCCCTCCGTTGTGCCCAGATGGAAGTTACACCACAGCCCCGGGGCTGTCTGACACTGCTGGTCCCCTCCTTGTGTTTGGTGTTCCCCCCCTTCTCCCCCTTTGCTTCTACTGGTCTCTGGCGGCTCACCTGTACCTACAACCAGAGTCGCTGGGTTACATCAACCCCCCCTGCTTAACTGTGCGCTTTTCAGCTTGGTCGTCCCCCCTGACCCCATCAACGACATGGCTCCCCCGCCATATATACACACTGTTACCCACCTTAGGTTTCCCTGGCCAGCCTCTGCCCACCCATGTTTGGTGATCGGCACTGTGTTGGAGCTGCACCGCTGGTCCAGTGTTTCTGCAGACTGTTTAGCTTCCGCTCTTATGTATATATGTTATATATGGCGATGGCTCTGCAGCTTAAAACATATATTTGCAAATGTGTGCGACTAATCCTCTGCTTTTAATATGTATAGTTAGACCGTTGAACTTGGCTTGCTGATTGGATGGTAAGGAGGAACCTGGTTAGAAATGTTTATTGCTTCACCTGTATTTGAGTTTGTCATCTAACTCATAGCCCCAAATAAAACCCCCCTTTTTTCTATATTAAATACCCCAGCTTTTTCTGTCAAGTATATATATATAATTGTTTACCAAATTTCTTTAATAATGCAATATAGTCATGGACGGTGCATTATTTGAAAGTCTTGAAATTAATAACTTATTCCAGATTTATTATTTTCCCCCTATCCATTGTAATCTGATCCCTGCACATGCTTCATTTAAAGTCCCGCTCTCTCTTTCTTTTTTAGTATACAACCAGGGATGGAGGTGGTTTACTAACTACCTCATTTAAAGTCCCAAATTTGAAACCCCCCCCCCTTTATTCCTATATATGTTATATGATTTTTATTGTTTTCTTTGCTTTATTTGACTCCATTTTGATATATCTCCTTTGCCCGGGCCTTCCACGTGCTCACTCGGCACTGGGAACAGCCTGGCTCCTCCATGCTATGATACACTGTGTGCCGCATTCGTTTAGATGTTTCTTTGATACTGTGCTGCCCCCTGGGTGTTCGACTGCTCATTACGCTCCCCCCTGCTTGTCATGGCTTCTCTTAAAATTTTAACGTGGAATGTTCGGGGACTTGGGGGCAAGGTGAAGCGAACTGCTGTCCTTTCCCATCTTAAAACCCTCCGACCTGATGTGTCCATCTTGGTCGAGACCCACCTTGCAGGCCAGACACAGCTATGCCTTAAGAGGCCCTGGGTTGGCTGGCTTTACCAAGCTCCATACACCTCCAATTCCCGGGGGATTGCTATTCTCGTAGCTAAGTCGGTGCAGTTTTGCCTACATTCCTTGCAGTCGGACCCCCAGGGCAGATCATTGTTCTTGCATGCAACTATAGGGGGCCTTGAGCTCCTTCTCCTTGCCTTCTATATCCCTCCCCCATTCCAGTTTACTATGCTTCAGGAGGGGGTGGCCTACATGGCCCGTCACCCCACGGTGCCGGCCATCTGGGCCGGTGATTTTAACATGGTGATCTCCCCGTCCCTTGACAGACTGAGCCCTACTGCTCCTACCCCCCCAGCACCTGACACTACTAGATTCGGGAAATTCCTCGCAGACTTCACCCTTACGGACACGTGGCGCCACATGCACAAGACGCACACGCACTTCTCTTGATTCACCCCCTCGCGCTCCGCCATGTCCCGTATCGACCTTATCCTTTCTACCCCCCCCTATCTTCCCCCTTCTCCTCGAGGCAGAAATTGGCACTAGGGTCCTTTCTGACCACTCCCCATGCTGGATCAAGATTCGGCTCCCGGCCCCCCCGCCGTACGGATTTGGAAGCTGAACCCGTTCTGGCTCACTGTCCTACCCGACTTGGATTCGATCCGACTCGAGTGGGACTATTTTTTCCACACAAATGTAAATTCCGCCTCCTTTGGCTCCATCTGGGAAGCCTTTAAATCGCATGCCCGCCTGATACTATCTACGCGCATCAATAGACACAAAGCCACCTCCAAGGCGCTGCTCCGGCAGGCGGAGGAGAGCCTTGATGCCCTAGAGCATGACTTCCGAAGCGACCCTTCAGCGGCTAACGCCGCCCGTGTTCGGGTACAAACTAGACTCACGGATCAGCTTCACTCTGAAAAAGCTAAGCAAGGCATCTTTTTCTGTAAGCAGCGTGTCTACGAGTTTGGAGAGCGCGCTGGCAAGCTCCTTGCATACTTAGCTCACTTAGAACACAGGCCCCCGGTGGTGGTTACACTCCAGTCGGCCTCTGGTGCCAGGGTAACTGACCCTGACCAGGTGGCCACGGAGTTTCGATCCTTCTACTCCGAACTATACTCATCCACAGCCCACCGCACCCGCGATGAACTGCTGACCTTCCTTAACGGTATCACCTTCCCCAAGCTCTCGCCCTCCCAGATAGCCCAACTTGAGGCCCCGGTTACCGAGAAATGCATCACGGAGGCCCTGTCGGCGCTGCCCACGTCCAAAACGCCCGGCTCCGACGGCCTGCCCCTCGAGTTCTATAAACAATACAGCGAGAGCCTCGTCCCACGGCTTTGTCAACTGTACAACCACATATTCGACACGGGCTCCCTCCCACCGTCTATGAGCGAGGCACTGATCGTCCTCATACCCAAACCGGATAAAGATCCCTTATTCCCTGAATCCTATAGGCCAATTTCCCTCCTCCAGCTCGATATCAAAATCCTAGCCAAGATTCTAGCCCTGCGTCTTAACAAAGTTATCCTCAGCCTCGTGCACCCGGATCAATCCGGGTTCATGCCAGGCAAAAACACGGCCTTCAATCTCAGGCGACTACACATGAACCTCCAGGCGCATCACCTGGACATCGGGTCCAGGGTGGTCGTCAGTTTGGACGCGGCCAAAGCTTTCGACTCCGTCGAATGGGCATACCTGTGGGAATGCTTGAACAATTTCGGATTCGGCCCCAATTTTGTTAAGTGGCTCCAACTCCTCTACCACTCTCCCTCGGCGCGTATCCAGGTCAATGGCCGAATCTCGGCCCCCTTCTCTCTCTCCCGTGGCACGAGGCAGGGGTGCCCTGTCTCTCCCCTGCTGTATGCATTGGCCGTAGAACCCCTCGCTATTGCCCTCAGGGCCCACGCTGATATCAAGGGCCTCCGCTGTGGTCGGCTGACCGAGGTTGTCAGCCTCTACGCGGACGACATGCTCCTATACCTCGCTGACGCGGGGCCCTCGCTTCGGACAGCCCTCCAGGTTATCACGGAGTTCGGCTTGTATTCCGGACTCCGGATAAACTGGTCTAAGTCTCAAATCCTTCCTCTGGACCTTGGCGCTCCCACCGCCGACCAGGCCTCCCTCCCCCTTGTTAGAGCTAGCACTATTAAATATCTAGGTGTCACGATCTCCAGGTCCCTCTTTGACTACACCACCCTTAATGTTGAACCCCTATTTACTCTGCTCAAATTCAAAACACAAGTCTGGTCCCGTCTCCCCCTTGGGGTGACGGGTCGCATCAACCTTATCAAGATGATCCTTCTCCCCAAACTGCTTTACGTTTTCTGGCAAGCCCCACTGTATCTCCCACCACGCATCTTTAAGGCTATGGAAACTATCCTCAACTCCTTCATCTGGGGCCCCTCCCGTCACAAGTTGTCCTGGCAGGTCCTGAAGTGCCCTACCGAACTCGGCGGAGCTGCGCTCCCAGACCTACTTCTCTACTACCTAGCCTCCCAGCTTTCGCACTTCTTCCATATCAATCGATCCGACAGGAACCGCTACTCCACCCTGGCCTGCTCTCATGCCCCGGGCCCCCTGTTTCACCCCTTCCAACTCCTATTCCGTGCCCCCCGCGCCCTCCCCCCCGCTCGGATACAACCGGACTTATGCTCTTCCATCACTGCAAGGTTTGGCAGCTGGCTCTGTGCATCGGTGCAGCCCCCTCCCCTCACTCCCACACTCCTCTTTGGGACAATCCCCTTCTGCCTGAGCTTGCCTCTATCCCTGACCGCGGCCTGTGGATTAACAGGGGAGTCATTTACCTGTCACAGGCAGTGGCTCGGGGTTCGGTCAAGTCGTTCCAGTCCCTCAAAACTAAATTTACACTGCCCAATCATATGTTCTTTCGTTACCTTCAACTCCGACACGCACTCAATACACAGTTTGAAGGCCCCATACCGGCCCTTGAGATTCCCCTCCCTGTGGATATAGTATCGGGGTCGGACGGCCGAAAACTAATTTCTCAGCTATATACATATCTCCTTCAGCCGGCCGCGGCCGCTACGGCCCACCGCTTGAAGGCACGTTGGGAACCCGACCTAGGCACGCTGACCGACGAGAACTGGGGTGAGGCCCTCACTAACTGCAGGACAGTCTCCCCCAAGCTCTCTGACCGCCTCACCCACCTATTTATCCTTCATAGATCATACCTGACCCCACACCGCCTTTCCAAATTTCGACGAGACCATGACCCTAATTGCCCCAGCTGCGGCCACCCCGACGCGTCCTTCTTCCATCTACTCTGGACCTGCCCGCCCATACAGGGATACTGGACCCAGGTGGTCCGATTCCTCCACGACCGCATGGGCTCCCCCGTATCGCTCTGCCCACGTCAATGCGTGCTGGGGCTCCTCTCGCTCCCCGAAAGCCGGAAATACCTTAACACATTTTTGCAGGAAACATTGTTCCTTGCCAGGATGCAGATTGCTAGGAAATGGATGAGAGGGGCACCACCCACCCTGCAACAGTGGATTAGGGCTGTCAACATTACCCTCCCCTACAAAAAAGTAATGTACTCCCGTCGAGGATGCCCGACGAAGTACAACAAAATTTGGGACAAATGGCTAGCAGAATTCTCCACTTGGTCCTCTGAGAATTAGACACCACCACCACCCGCTACCTATCCCTCCCCATCCTCTCCTCCCCAACCCTCCTCCCCTCTTGGTCCCCTTCTGGTTGCAATGACTTCTCTCTGCCCAGGTGCCTGGCGCCCCCGCGCTCTGGCCGTGATACGTCTCCCCCTCCCACCTGAAACCATTTACTCCTCATGTCCCCCTACCCCAAAGTGTATCAACTATGCATATCCCTATGTATGTCAAATGGAAAATATCTGCACCTGTAGTGCATGTTGCACTTCTGACCCGATTGTTTACCTACTTTTATTCTATACTCAATAAAAGTCGTTTTGATTAAAAAAAAAATTGTATGGCCTGTACTGCAAAAAGCCCAACTCCAGTCAACCTTTTTTTTTCAGAAAATAGTTCCTGGCAGTTTACAAAAACAAAACTACTTCTTCCGCATTTTCATGCACAGTAATTGTGTTCCACCATTATATATCCTCTTGTTTCCCGGTTTAATACGCTTATGCCTTGTACACACAATTGGAATTTCCGATGGAAAAAGTCTGACTGACTTTTTCCATCGGATATTTCGATCGTGTGTAGCCCCATCTGAGTTTTTTCATCGCAAATTCCGATGAGTTCCATCGGAGTTTAGATAAAGAACATGTTCCTTTTTTCTTCGATGGAATTCCGATGAGATTTGGCCGGGTACAAGCCTGATCGTGTGTACGTGGCATTAGGCTTCCAGGCTGAGGACATCCTATGAGAGCAGGGTATCATGGACCCACCCCTTGATTGCATATCACTAAGGCACACTGTACTCAATGTATTTAAGTGTTTAAAGAGAACCTCCCCTTCCCCAGCCCTTCTCTATAAACCTTTAAACCAGACTAGGGGAGAAATAAACAATCATACTTACCTATATCCTTTTGACTTTTTCTTCACACTTCCCTTTTTTTGTCCAGCCTCAGTGCTGTCTGGGTCCCCATTCCCATGCCACCATTTTAACAATGCCAATGATGTGGCGCATGCACGAGACGAAGCATATGACATTATGCTCTTCATCTCGCACATGTGCCGTACAACACTGCATGCATCTGTTGGGGATATAAAAACCATTCCCTGAGATCTTACAAGATTCACATCAGATTCACATCAACAGAGATGCATGCTGATGTGAAATTTAGAAAAAGAAGAGAAAATGCCAGCTTTAAATGTTGCGGGTTATGGGATCTAACAAGTATGAGCAGTAGGCCTAAACATCTCCCTTCTGGATATACTAAAAGTTTTTATTAGCTTATTTTACAAAAACAATAACAAATTAAAACAAGACTTACACCTATTAGAAGTGGAGACATAAAACAAGGAGAGTTTGTGCACCAAATCTTATTGATGGACTAAAAACTGTTATGGCTGTTTGGTCACCCTCTGATGGTCTTACTTCTGAAGCCTCGTACACACGACCGACGAACTCGACGGGCGAAACACATCGTCGAGTTTCTTGTCAGGCTGTCGAGGAACTCGACAAGGCAAGTTTCTCCATTCCCGTCGAGGAAATATTGAACTTGCTCTCTTTTTGGCTCGTCGAGTTTCTCGACAGTTTCCTCGACGAAAATGTACACACGACCGGTTTCCTCAGCAAAAAATATCTCCCAGCAAGTTTCTTGCTGGTTTTTGCCAAGAAACTCGGTCGTGTGTCACTCATCACAGATTCAACCCAGATTCACTTGTTTTTGTGCGTGTTTGCAAAAATAAAGTGGGCTGGTCTGGATGAAGTCCAGGGCCAAATTTTTGTCCCAGTCCAGCCCTGGGGAGCAGCAGCAACTGAAGTTACTGTATGGGGAGAAGGGCTCCCCACACAGAGCCACAAGGATCAGTCATAGTATAGTATTTGTTGCAATTAATAAAAAGTAAGTAGCATGAGGCAGAAAACGTTAAAAACACTGGGTTTCCAACTAGAGAAATAGAAAAAATTTGGCCACACTCACAAGTATTCTGCACCGGAAGTGGTGGTGTGATATCACATAAGCTCTGCCCAATGCATTTTAAGAGAAGGCACATCTTCAGGAATCTTTCACACATGAAAATGCAGTTGAATAATAACATTGTCAGCCATGAGCATGTGTGTGCTTAAACAAAAGGAGGTTGTAGATAACCTCACAAATCTTTCATGTTCTTGAGTCTAAACAAAAAACAACAAGCAACGCCTTGTGACTATACTCACTCAAATAAATATACATTCTGAGATTTGCCAGCTTCTTATATGACGATTCAAATAAAATTATTAATTTAAATTAATTAATTTAATTTAATTTAAATTAATTAATTTAAATGAAATGTGTGCCTTCCATTGAAATTCATAACACTCCTGCTTGTCAGAGAAGTTTGAATTTAATGTTAATTAATTTTCAGAAAGTGGTTGAAAAGTCTAATCCAACTAGCAAGTTAACCACTTTCTGACCACCCTATAGCACTTTTACTGCTACAGGGCGGCAGCTGTGCACAGGATCATGTATATATATGTGGTCCTGCACTTCCGCCTGCAGGGGGCATGCCTGCTGCCGGCGGGCCATTTCTGCTGTGATAATTCACAGCAGAAGCTGATCTGTTGGTCCTGGGGACTCGATGTCTGCCAGCACCCGCTGATTGTAAGTAAAGCACAGAGAACTGAGAGATGCCTATGTAAACAAAGTTTATCGCAGTATCTTACCAAAATCACGTAACAGGATATATATTGGCATAAATTTATGAAGAAATTCAACTTTTTTTATTTTTTTTATTGGATGTGTTTTATAACAGAAAGTAAAAAATATTGTTTTTTTTTTGTTTTGTTTTTCAAAACTGTTGGTCTTTTTTGTTTATAGCGCAAAAATACAAAATGCTGAGGTAGCATACAAAATCAATAATGCTTCTGTATAGCACAAAAAACTGCACAAATGGAGAACTAGCTCCCAGGCCTTGTCGCATATATAATGTATTTCTCAGGTTATTGCATCAGGATTATAGAACAGGACAGGTAAATACCAGCAACAAATATTCTATTAGTTATTTCTAGTAGTGTAGTAACTTGGTTTACTTAATTGTTCTCTTTGTATTTGTTCTCTGAAGGGGCTTTATTGGAATCTCTTAGCTATGCAAAACAGAGCCTGATCACAGAATGCCCCCATTTGGAGTGATTGGCTCAACCTGTGTTTTGGGGTTACATATCTACACCATTGTGAAAAACTGTGGTAATGCTATTTAGCATCCCTCTTTACAATGTATGAATACTGCACCATGTATAATAAATGCAATGCTTTGTTATGTATTATCTTGTCTTTTCAATAAAAAATGTATTTTTTTTAAAAAAAAAATGCATCCAAATGAAAGCTCTATTTGTGGGATGACATTTTTTTTTGGGGGGGGGGGGGGGTTTAAAGTGTCGCATGACCGTGCAATTGTCAGTTAAAATAACGCAGTGCCGTATCGCAAAAAATGGCCTGGACATGATAAACCTTGCAGAGGTCAAGTGGTTAAAGGATATGACAGTACACCATTTTACACCTAAAGACTTAGGCTGCTTTCACACTGAGGCGTGCAGCCGCGGTGACGGTATAGCCGCGCTATTTGTAGCGCGGCTATACCGTCGTATTTACAGCGATATTCGGGCGCTAGCGGTGAGGTTTTAACCCCCGCTAGCAGCCGAAAAAGGGTTAATACCGCACTTTCCCATTGATTTCAATGGGAAGGCGCGGTATATTAGCGGTGAACACACCGCTCCTATACCGCGGTAAAGATGCGGCTAGCAGGACTTTTGGTGCGCTCCTGCTAGTGCACTGCTTCAATGTGAAAGCCTTCGGGCTTTCACATTGAACACTACAGGGCATGATTTCTCATGCGGTATAGCAGCGCTATTTTTAGCGCTGTACCGCATTAAAAACGCCCCAGTGTGCAAGGGGCCTTAACCGTTGTTTTTTCACCAAATAGGTAAAAACAGCTGGAATAGTAATGGTGATTTATTAAAACACAATTTATCTTGCCTTTGCCTCTTCGGAATCACCCAAGACAGTTGAAGAGCTGAGCATAATGCCACGTGGACATATAGCATGAAATATAAAAGTCATATTCTTGATGATACCCTCTTTGTATGCAGCATATTTGTTGTTTGTATAGTGTCCATTTTTTATGATAGTGTGTTTGTTTTGCCTTTGTAAATACTACATAACATTTTTCTTCTGTTCTTTATTCTGTTTCCCTTTGTTTTTACAACTGTGTAACTGTAGCTGAAATGTATATTAATGAAATGATATCTGACCTCCATAAATTCAATTCTGTAACAGGACAACAGATGTACAACACGGGGATTTTCGATAACTCCAGTGATTACCAACTTCAGCACTCATCTGTAATGTATTCTGACTTAAAGTGTGCAACCTTGTTTAATATACACTGCTAAAGCGCACAGTTTTATGTGTCGCTATGCCTGGGTGCATGATAACAACGTTGAAAATCTAATTATCTGTGTTAGACTGAATATTGCAGTGTGAATGCAGCCTGCTGTGCTGTGAATGGATCTAGTAAACAGAGAAATGTGCAGGAAATTTACATGCTTTATATCAATGAATGATAGCTTATTCTTTTCAGATTGCATTGCAGTGTAGGGTAGCCAAATGTGGACTTGTTTTTCAGAAAATTGGATGGAAAAGACTGAAAGACAATTACAATATTCTAGATAGGAGAAATATATCAGTGGGAAATGTTGGTTAAAATAACAACCCAATTTGTTGGAAAATGGTACAAATGAAGTACAAGACAATTACAATCTAAAAGTTTTTGCAACGGTTTAACCCTTTCACGCTGACATAACACAAATATGTGGCCCCACTAGAAAGGGCGGATCTCCCCTTGAGCTGGGCAGTGTTAATCAGGGCTGTCTTAATGAGAGGGCACACCTGGGCACTGCCCAGGGGCCCCAGCTACATGGGGGGCCCCTGCCCTTTCTCCAAAGCAGCTGGTCCTTGAGCCCAGTTGTCCCTCTACATCCCAGATATCCCCCCAGCACTCTGACCCCTCTACACCCCAGATATCCCCCCAGCAATCTGACCCCTCTACACCCCAAATATCCTCCCAGCACTCTGACCCCTCTACATCCCAGATATCACCCCAGCACTCTGACCCCTCTACACCCCAGATATCACCCCAGCACTCTGACTCCTCTACACCCCAGATATCCCCCCAGTACTCTGACCCCTCTACATTCCAGCTATCCCCCCAGCACTCTGACCCCTCTACACCCCAGATATCCCCCCAGCACTCTGTCCCCTCTACACCCTACATATCCCTCCAGCACTCTGACCCCTCTACTCCCCAGATATCGCCCCAGCTCTCTGACTCCTCTACACCCCAGATATTTCCTACCTCCTACCTACTTGATTTCTATTTACCTGCACTGTCTCCATTGTAGGGGCCCCAAAACATTACTTTGCCCAGGGGCCCATGATGCTATTAAGATGGCCCTGGTGTTAAATTAGTCGACTAAAAGGACTTAAACATTTTAGCCGACTAAATGAATACTATTTTTGTCAACTAAAATACGACTAAATCTAAAACAAATGAGATGACTAAAATATGACTAAAACTAAAATGCCATTTTAGTCAAAAGACTAAAATGGGACTAAAACTAAAATGCCATTTTAGTCAAAAGACTAAGACTAAAAATAAATTGATATTTGACTTCAAAATGTTTATACCTCAATACCATAAATAATAACATAATTGATTCTTCACTCCAGCAGTATATAATGAGTTTGGAAATTGAAGAGAAAAGTTAACAAATGCATTACAATTTAATTACACCCGTTAGATTTTAGATGACTAAAATGACAGTTTAGTCCTAAGACTAATGCCGCGTACACACGGTCCTTTTTTGTGATGAAAAAAAAAGAAATTTTTAAAAACGTTTAAAATGACAGTGTGTGGGCAAAACGTTGTTTTATGTCTTCTGAAAAACGACAAAAAAAAAAATTCGAACATGCTTTTATTTTTGATGTCGTTTTTAAACCTGCGCATGCTCTGAAGCAAGTTATGACGCGAGCTTGAATGGAACAGAGTGCCGTCGTACGTGTTGTACGTAACCGCGTTTTGCTAGAGCATTTTGAAAAAACGATGGTGTGTAGGCAACGTCGTTTTTTAAAATGAAGTTTGAAAAACTTCATTTTTTTACAAGACAAAAAACGACCATGTGTACGCGGCATAAAACTAAAACTAAATAAAAATGTGCTTCCAAAATTAACACTGGTGCTGGGACACTCCCCGTGAGCCCCGGGCCCCGCACGTTTAAGACCCTGAACTCGAGATTCCGGGTCACCTGATCACTGTGATAGCCTCTTGTTTTCTTTATCTGTGAATGGAGGAGAGAGATACATTGTATTTCTCTCTCTCCTTGCAGAGAAAAAAAAGTGTGTGTAAAAAAAACAAAAAACGAATGAAATATTAATAAAAAAAACATACCCAGATCAAGGTTTGATCTAGGTATGTTTGATCTAGGTCAGTGTCAGAGTTAGTGTTTTGATCAAGGTCAGGGTCAAATGTCAGGGTCAAAGGTCAGGGTCAGTATTTTTTTGGACAGCAGTTTTTTTTGTTTTTTTTTTATATTATTATCAGTGTCAGCGTGTTTTAGGTAGGATAAAAAAAAAGCAGATGTGCACTATTGTTTTTGGGCTGTACTAATAATACACATTGTATGTGGTAGTGATCGTTAAGAGAAGGAGAATTTATTTTAGGTTGTTCTTTGGTGGAAGGTTATGGTAGTACTAAGAAATATACAGTGCCGTGCAAAAGTATTGCATCATTTAATTTACAGAACATGCCCACAACTTTGAAGATGTTTTTTTTTATTGTGAAGCAAACAACAAATAGGACCAAATAACAGAAAAAGTCAATGTGCATTACTATTCACCCCCCTAAAATCAATACTTTGTAGAGCCACCTTTTGCGGCTATCACAGCTCCAAGTCACTTTGCATAAGTCTCTATGAGCTTGCCACATCTTACCACTGGGATTTTTGCCCATTCCTCCTTGCAAAACCTCCTCAGCTCCTTCAAGTTGGATGGTTTGCGCTTGTGAACAGCAATCTTTAATGCCACGTACACACGATCGGTTCATCCGATGAAAACTGACCGATGGATTTTTTCATCAGATATCCCATGAAGCTGACTTTCATCAGTCTTGCCTACACACCATCATTTAAAAATCCGATCGTGTCCAACGCGGTGACGTAAAACACAACGACGTGCAGAGAGAAAAATTAGGTTCAATGCTTCCGAGCATGCGTCGACTTGATTCTGAGAATGCGTGGATTTTTGACCGATGGATTTCCCCACAGACGATCGTTTTTTTCTATCGCTTTTTTAACCATCAGAAAATTTTAAAACAGGTTCTATTTTGGGAAAAAAACGATGGGGCCCACACACGATCGGTTTTGTGAAATTGACCAGACCGGACACAAAAAAAAAAATATGCTATACTTACCTGCTCTGTGCAATGATATAGCACAGAGCTTTCCCCATTTCTCCTCTACTGGGGTGCCCCCCTCAACACTCTTGGCTCCATCTCTTCTCCATGTGCCACCATAGAGATCTGCTTCCTATGGTGGCACAGATGCAGGCACACTCTTAAACTCTGCTCTGTGTGTCCATAGCCACACACAGAATGGCTCAACCCCTGCTCTCTGCTCACAGGATTTGACTGAGAGAAGCAAGTGCCAATGGCTCCCACTGCTGCCTCTCTGTCCTGTAAAGGAGCGAAAAAAAACAGATTGCTGCTGCAGAGGCTGTGATACAAATATTGTAACATATTTTACCTCAATGCAGGGAATGCATTAAGGTAATAAATATTTTCCCTTTAGAAACATTTTAATGATTTTTTATCCTAATTGCTATAACTAGGGAATAATTAACTGCTTGCCGACCAGCCGCCGCAGTTTTACGGCGGCAGGTCGGCTCTGCTGGGCGAGATCACAGGTAGATCTACATCATCTCTCCCAGCAGCCAATAGGGGCGCCCCCCGATCGCTCCTAACTCCCGCGTGCGTGGCCGGCGGTCGCGATTACTGCCGGACACCTGCGATCGCTCGTTACAGAGCGAGAACCGGGAGCTGTGTGTGTAAACACACAGCTCCCGGTCCTGTCAGGGGAGAAATGCCTGACCGTCTGTTCATACAATGTATGAACAGCGATCAGTCATTTCCCCTAGTGAGTCCACCCCCCCCTACAGTTAGAACACACCCAGGGAACATACTTAACCCCTTCCCTGCCCCCTAGTGTTAACCCCTTCCCTGCCAGTGGCATTTTTATAGTAATCAATGCATTTTTATAGCACTGATGGCTATAAAAATGCCAATGGTCCCAAAAATGTGTCAAAAGTGTCCGAAGTGTCCTCCATAATGTCACAGTACCAAAAAAAAAAAAAATCGCTGATCGCCACCATTACTAGTAAAAAAAAAAAATATTAATAAAATAGCCATAAACTACCCCCTATTTTGTAAACGCTATAACTTTTGCGCAAACCAATCAATAAACGCTTATTGCGATTTTTTTTACGAAAAATATGTAGAAGAATATGTATCGGCCTAAACTGAGGAAAAAATAGTTTTTTTATATATTTTTGGGGGATATTTATTATGGTAAAAAGTAAAAAAAAATTTTTTTTCAAAATTGTCGCTCTATTTTTGTTTATAGCGCAAAAACTAAAAACCGCAGAGGTGATCAAATACCACCAAAAGAAAGCTCTATTTGTGGGAAAAAAAGGACGCCAATTTTGTTTGGGAGCCACGTTGCACGACCGCGCAATTGTCAGTTAAAGCGATGCATTGCCGAATCGCAAAAAGTGCTCTGGTCTTTGACCAGCAATATGGTCCGGGGGTTGAAGGGTCACTAAAGGAAAACATTTTTTTGCCTAAAATTAATGTCTGCAAGGTAGACAGACAGAATAGTGTAATGATTCTGTTAAAAAACAAGTAAATACCTATTAAATTCCTTCATCTATATCACCTCCGGCATTCTAGTTTCTGTTCTCTCATTCACTTCCTGGTTTGCATCGTTCATTCATGTAAGAACTACATTTCCCAGTATGCATTGCGGCACGCCCAGTAATTCACACCTCCTTGAAGTCTCTAACACGTAGAGAGCGTCCTGCCCACAGATGTAGTTCCCAGGAGGGGGCGAGCACGTTACTGACCACCGCAGTAAACCTCCCATCACGGTGGTCAGTAAAATCAGACAAGCAGGAAGTGAACAGAACAGAGAAGAAATAGAGCAACTTCTGAGCAAAAACGAACAATGAGGAAGTGAAAAGAGGAATGTCTGCAGGTAAAGGAGGCTTATTATGAAAAGAAAAATTCCTTTACAACCCCTTTCAGTTGTTAAAGAACCCAGTTTCCCATGAGCTGGAATATCTCTGCACAGGGTGTGGCTGAGCGTATAGTTGTCACAAGGTACCATTCTGGTTTGGTGACCAATCATTTTCAAGCAAGAATGCCAAGGCAGGAATACAGGCTTATTAAGATAATCATTTTCCATAAATAATTATTTCTTTAGCAGTAAAGTATTTGAACAGTAACAGTATTTATTTGAATTGGTCAATTTATGAAATACAAAAAGCAGCTTAAATTTCACCCCATAGTTTTTATGAGTCAGTCATAAAGATCTTATTCCATCTGAAAATGCAGCCTATTGATAGAAGTGCTGTGGATCTGAATGGTACCAGTTCACTTTCAGTACCATGGACAGAGTACAGTATAAAACTACATTAATAAATCATAAATTATACAAACGTATTACAGCAGATTGCTGACTTGTAACTTTCAAAGCAGCAGTATGGGGATAATTTACTAAAGTCATAGAGGAGGTTCACACAGCATAGTAAATGTTTACTTTGCATTGTAAATTCTAGTAAAATTATGGGCTTAAATTCATTTTAAATGCTCAATCGTGTACATGGAAATCAGATTCTTCTCCTTTAAGAAACAAACTTTATTGACCAACTGTATAGTGTTTGATTATAAAGCATAAAATGTATACATTTAAATATTAAATGTGATACATTTTCTGAAAAATAACTGCATCAATATAAAGTCATGATTAATTTGACGCATTCATAAATACTAGTAGGGGGGGTGGGGGAATAATCATAAATGTACACCAACAGTCCCATCTTCCCCCTCCAAAGAAAAAGGGACTTATTCATACTTTTCTGAGTGCTTGAACATGTGGTTTCCCATTGAAGTGTGTTATAATTTATACACTTTGAATAGGCAATTAAAGTGATTGTAAAGGAAGATTTTTTTTATCATAATGCATTCTTAGCATTAATATGAATAAAAACTTCTGTGTGTAGTGGCCCCCCTCAGCCCCCCAATACTTACTTGAGTCCCATCTCTATCAAGTGATGTGCACCAGTGCCTCGGCTGTCTGGGATTCTCCCTCCCTTCTGACTGAGACACAGCAGCGCCGCCTTTGGCTCCAGCTGCTGTCAATCAAAGTCAGTTAGCCAATCAGGAGAAAGAGAGGGCAAGGCCGAACTGTGGCTCCATGTTTGAATTGACACAGGGAGCTGTGGCTTGGCTCGGGTGCCCCCAGAGCAAGCTGCTTGCTCTGGGGGCACCCGACAGGAGGGAGGGGTCAGGAGAACCAGCGAGGGACTCCAGAAGAGGAGGATCTGGGCTGTTCTGTGCAAACCCATTACACAGAGCAGGTAAGTATAACTTGTTTGTTATTAAGTAAAATAAAAATAAGACTTCAGAATCACTTTAATTAGCCTTAAAGTGGATGTAAACCCTCACATATACCCAGTGAAGTAAACAGTGAAGTTTTACACGTATATTTGCTGTCTTCAGCTTTATGTATACTTTAGAAAGTCCACATCTTGCTAGAGGATATCCCCTTCCTGTTCAGCGCTGCAGTAAAGCCTGGGCATACAGCCAAGACAGCTGATTGACAGAAAGGCACACATCCCCACTCCTCATAGGTAGAGACTTTCAGAGCTGATCGTTAAAAAGTTCAGGGCTCTGCTAATCTATTTATAGCATCCTCCCCAACACAAAACTCAGGCTTCTTTTACCATATGTAACGAACTTGTCAGGAGTTATCAGGCTGATAGCAGAAGAATGAAGCAGGAGACAGCTAAGGGACATTGCTTTGAAGAGAGATAAGAAAACACTGCAGATATATGTGCCCAGCTCAAATTTCATGAATCGGGTTTACATCCACTTTAATGCACAAAAACCAATAGAGCTCAATACAAGCATACCTCACTTTTAAGTTCACAATGGGGTTTATTTACTAAAGCTGAAGCGCAACACCAGGCTCAATTCTGCATAGAAACCAATGAGCTTCTTTTATTTTATTTTTTATTTCTTTATTATTTTTTTCCAACATTACAAACAAATAAATATATAAATAAATAAATACACATTATACAAACATACATACACAGTCTCAGTATAACTCCTTCATAAAATCTGACTGGTGTCTATATTAATTATAAGTTATAGTTACATTTCCCTTTATCTCAAACACATCCTCCCCAGTCCTATACCTTTCGTCTTCCCCTTATAGCTTAGACAAACTATCAAGAGGTAATAAACTAGAGAGAAATAGGGGCAAGAAAATCGAATATTATGGGAAGAGGGAGCTGGATAACAGAATGCCCCCTAAAAAATAAATTAAAAAAAAAGTGTATATTACTTTAGGCAGGCTTTCCCACTCCAACCTATATATACCCATGAATATAAAGAGATTTCTCAATACCAGTGCCTAAATGTGAAGATAAAAAAAAAAAAAGCAAAAAGGTAGAGGGAAATCATATTACCCCCTAGATAAATTCCTAGAAAGTGAGCTCTAAATTATAAGAAAATAAAAAGTGAAAAAGGTAGAGGGAAATCATATTACCTCCTAGATAAATTCCTAGAAAGTGAGCTCTAAATTGTAAGAGAAAAGAAACAAAAAAGTGTATATTTCTTGGGATGGCATTCCCTCCCAGCCTTATACAGTATATGTGTAAAAATTCTCAATTAAAGTGCCATGTTAAGAAGAGATATAAGAAGATAGCGGGGAAACATACATCCCTCTAAAAAGTTCCTATCAAGTGACCTCTATAATGTGTTATATATATATATATATATATATATATATATATATATATAAAATACATATATAATAGGTGTGTATTACTTTGAGGAGGCTTTCCCACCCAAGCCTATATATACCCACAATTATAAAAAGATTTATTGAGCTTCTAACCCCAGTGTGTTCAATTAAGTTTGGTAATAAAACCTGGAAACTCATTGGTTTCTATGCAGAAGTGAGCCTGATTTTGTTCTTTCCAGCTTTAGTAAATAAACCCCATTGTGTACTTAAAAGTGGGGTATGCCTGTATCTAAACTATTTTCTCAACAACACACAAAGCATTTACAAATATGAATGTTGGTGTGCTGTAGTGCAGGTTCAATTTTTTTAAGTACAGAAGTGCAGGGTACAATTTAAAATGAATGCCATTACATATATATCATGGTTTACCATACATTGCATTAATGCATGTCAAAAGGTGCATTGATGCAATGGGAAAGTGTGAATTTAGTCTTATGCCTCGTACACATGACCGCGATTTCCAACAAGAAAACAGCATTGTTTTTTTTTCCATCGGGATAACGGCTGAAATTTGTCATGCATACACACGGTCACACTAATCTTGGCTGAAATTCCGAACGTCAAGAACGTGGTGACGTACAACACGTACGACGAGCCGAGATCAATAAAGTTCAATAGGCAGTTTGGCTCTTCTGCTTGATTCTGAGCATGTGCATTTTTTGCGCGTCATAATTGCATATCGATAGGAATTTTTCCTGTTACGAAAATTGAGATCCTGCTCTCAATCTTTTCTTAGCAGGAAAACTGACATAAAAAGTGTGATGGAGCATACACACGTTCGGTTTTCCTGACAAAAACCTCACATCGCACTTTTCCTGTCACAAAAACTGATAGTGTACGAGGCATTCAAGATTATTTAAATCCTTAGTGAAGCATTAATTACATGGAGAAAGAAAGAAAGAAGTAAAGAAGGAAAAAAATATAGAATTCTCAAATCTGCATTTGATACTATACTTCTGACATGTTTGATATGAATTGTACAGCACATTGGAGATAGTCATCTTAGATAATCTGAAATAAATGTCATTGTCATTATGAATTCTTCATTTCAACTACATAAAAAAAATTGTCAAACATGACATTAACATTGAAAACTATGGAGAACATACTTTCAACTTGTTATAATGCCTGAATTTTTATTAAATTAAACAACAGTATAAATGTGATCAATATTTTTACAAAATCATGTCATGTTTTCTTAAAGTATATATAGTACGGGGAGCTACTTAAAAACTTGCAGCACCTAAACTACTATGAAGCCATTCCTTATATGTACGTGTACCATATGTATAAACAGGCTGTTATTTTTAGCTGAGGCATCCTCCTTGTAAATTGCATTAAAGCCACTGGTATTTTATCATAGGCAGCTCTGCCAAAAAAGTTTTTTTTACTAAACTGTGAATCAAGGAGGAAAATTACTTAATTTAATTTTTTTTTTAATTTTTAACATTGCATCTCAGTTTTACTGTCCTTATAAAGATAAAGATGGCTTATACACAGAATCGGTTTTCCTGGTGGTAAAAAGTCCGCCAGGAAAACCAAGGGGAAAACCGAGAACCTGCTCGGTAGCTGTTTCCCCCTACACGTCCGGTTTTCCTGGCAGGAAAACTGCCATGAGTGCTTTGGTCGGAAATCCCAGCAGTGTGCATGCTCCACCACACTGCCTGCTTAAAAACCGTCGGGAATCCCAGCAGGAAAAAAGAAAACATGTTCTCATTTTTCCTGCTGGGATTCCCGGCGGTTTTCCTGTCAGGAAAACTGCCATGGAGCATACACACGGCCAGTTTTCCTGGCCAAAAGCCGTCATGGCAGTTTTCCTGACGGGAAAACTGGTCGTGTGTACGAGGCATGGAAGATGTTTACTGAAATGTGGTTTCAACAGTAAAACCAGGGTTATATTGTAGTTTTTTTACTACAAATAATCTCCAAACTCAATTCACCCAAAAAATATAAAACCATTTTTAATGTTATTACACCATTAACCCCCCTGGCGGTATTCCCGAGTCTGGCCGGGGGTGGAATTTCAGGACCAAAAGCGGTAACCCCGAGCCAGATTCGCGATTGCTTCGCAGAGTCCACAGGCATGGTTTACTTACCTTGTGCCTGGATCCTGCGATGCCACTGCGCTGTATGATTGAGCGGTGTCCTCCTCGCTCGATTCACAGTGCCCATGTGCCGCCGAGCTCCGTTACCTGCAACGTTACGACGCACGGGGGCGAAGATTGGCGCCAAATTTAAAAAAGTAAATAAACACAATACATACAGTATACTGTAATCTTATAGATTACAGTACTGTATTTAAAAAAAAACACACCCCCATTGTCCCTAGTGGTCTGCCCAGTGTCCTACATGTACTTTTATAAAATAAAAACTGTTCTTTCTGCCTGGAAACTGGAGATTGTCCATAGCAACCAAAAAGTGTCCCTTTATGTCAAAAGTGGTTTTAGACCAGCTAGAAAACAGCGATAATAAATTAGAATCACTTGCAGAATTGAGCGATAGTGATTTGTGGGGAAATTCATCATCAAAAAATTAAAAGTAATAATTTTTATTATTATTATATTATTTGTTATAATTATTTATATTCATTTATTGTATTATAATTTATGATTTTGTGTTTCAAATTTTATTATACCCGGGATGTCTACTAGACTCTTGTTTGGACAGATTTAAGTGAGTTATTTCTAAGAATTACAGGCCTACAATATAAATTGCCAAATTTCCATGCAAAATAATGGTACCGCTTCCAGCACCTAAAATCTGAATTAATCATACCGCCAGGGAGGTTAAGGAAAAATAAAGTTGTTATAAAGATGATATGTTTCCTTTCTTGTTCTTGTAACGGTCACTGTTACCTTCTTCTCATCTTCTAGACATTAACAACATAGAATGTAAGTAAAGGGAGAATAAGAAGAGAGAAGGAGTGAGGTGGGATATCTAAGTTAGATAAGAAGAAGGGGGTATTAGGCAGGAAGAGAGGCGGAAGACAGGTATGACACTGTATTATGGAGTGGCTAAGTAAGTAGTTTGAATAAATTAAATTATGTGATAAGTGAAGAGAAAATTTGTTTGAGTAAGGCATGTTTATTCAGTATACAAATAGTGGTTGAGATATCAGGAGAAGTTCCTGGATATGGTGAGTTTAGCTGCTATAAATATGTGGGTCTGGATAGAGCGAAGTTCAGGAGACCATGACTTTGTGCCTTTTTATTTTAATTCATGTGTTTTTTTTTGTTCATGTATGCCCTATACTGTATGAAGCAACCAAGTGACACAGTGTCTTGATTTTGGTAGATGCTATACACCCATTGTTCCAAAAGCAGTGGCACTGGAGTTTGTAACCCTGTACCAGCTGTGTTCAGGTGTGCAAAAAAAGTTTTTTTAGATGTACATTGTTAATATGGCTGTTAAAGATGCTGCAAGCTTTAACAAAAAGTGCAGTTGTCCCTTAAAAACTGTTTATTTTGTCACAGATCATAAAAAAAGGTTAATGCACACAAAGGCCCCAAATACTGTACAATCTACTGAAGTATGCAGCAACGTGTTTAAAGCTGATTAAGAAAAAGACACCCAACTGTTAATTGAATTAATACATTTATTTATTTATGTAAATGTAAGTATCTAACAGAAATAATAAGAAAATATGTGGCATTGATATAAAGCACATTGTTCTGAAAATATTAAACTGAAAATTCAAATCATTAATTTTATCTTTATTCCAAGATTTAATCAAATGGCAATATTTTTGTAATCTAATGTGCCATTCAAAATAGTGTAGCAATAAACCCCTGGTTATATTATATTTGCTGGTATTCCCGGCAGGAAGTAATGTGTTTGTCATTCTTATTTTAATTTAAAAATATATTTTAATTGCATAAACCATCTATGGGCAGTCTATAGCTATGTGTTTCTAATGTTTATAATTGATCATGTGTAAACCACTATACAGTCCAACCTTCCAAAGTGGTGATTTAATATTTTGCATCAAATTCAAACATTGGTTTGTGTATGACATAATCTAAGCAATTTGTTTGAGTACAGTTGTTTGTTGAAATTAGTAGAACATATAAAAAATATAAAATTGTGATGAAACACTACAAATGTGGGTAGGCAGAAAGAAGCAGAGACCTGTGGAACATAGAAGTGAAAAAAGGAAAGGTGAAGGGTAAAATAGGCAGAGGAGGTGGAAATATCCCTTTTTCATAAAAATTATGTTCAAACACTCAGGCTGCTCCCCCCCCCCAACCTTAGGTAAGCATCTGATTAAATCAAACCGAGGGTAAGTATAAAAGAGTCCAAATTAATTCATTGGTTTACACTAAAACACAGCCAACATGTTTGGGGGATCTCGATTGCTCATGCAGATATTGCTGGCCAGTAACTCTCCAAACACAACAATTAGATTCCCTTTATTGATTCACAAGGTAAAGCCTTATTTTGAGTTCATTCAAGGCTCTTATTTTAACTGAAGCCCTAATAAAATTGAGGTTTTTTATCACCCCTAAAACAAGTTGGCTGTTTTTATGTGTAAACCAATAAATACATTTGGACTCTTTTATTCTTCCATTGGTACCTGTTTTTATTCTGGAAACCTGGTGGATACTGGAGGGAAGCTGGAGCTGGGGCAACGATCCTGGTAGATGGACTGCAATGATGGATTACTGATTTCCACTCCTGGACAAGGTGCCAGTGAGGGACTACTAAGGCCTGTACAATTCAGGGTTAGAAGGGTTTAAAAAAGTGTGAATGTTATAATAACCTTAACATTTGCATTTAAATTTTGTGATCCAGTGCTACAGTATATGACTTTCGCACTTACTAACAGCAGGATTATACGTAGGATTTTATATCTGTAGAATGGGAGCCAAATAATGTTCAAATTGTTTCATATAAATGTAGTTGAAAGGCCAGATGAATATTGCATTTCAAGGGTAGGACATAGTGTTACTTAAATTGCACCCAAAGAGATTTTTGTCTTGTTAATTAGTATAGGTTCACAGTTTTCAGAAAATATGAACCCTTTAAAACCGCAATGGTGTGAATCTAACTGATGTAAGACAGTCGCGGTAAGGATAATGGATATTCTATTATCATAACTGCCAGTTTATATTGCTAGTTTGACACTTGACACTTTCTTTGGATTCAGTTTAACATCATCAATTAAGACAACATTTGTGTAATGGTATAATCTCAGTAACTTTCCTAGGATCATTAATTATGACATCATCTTGATCATGTCACACAAATGTAGACGCTTTAGTAATCTGTTTTACTCTCTTAAATAGAACCTTTACAACGATGTAAAATCTAAATTTTTGTAAAAATCTAGTTTTCTAGAATATATTGTATTTCAGTTTTCATGCATGTGGTATAAACACACTAACTTGAAAAACACCTGCATATTTGGAGTAAAAGGTTTATAACCAAAGAAATGGGTAAATAAGACCAAGTTTTGGTTTTAATGTATTTTGGAAAGGTGATTTGAAGTGCACTTCACCCACAAACAAATAAAGTATCATCTCCTATGCACTGTTAAAGAGAGCTAATCATGACTGGCTTATGCAAGAATATTATTTATTATTTTATGTTGGTACTAATATAGTGCTGTCAATTTACACAGTGCTTTACATATATATATATATATTGTACATTCACATCAGGCCCTGCCCTCAAAGAGCTTACAATATAAGGTCCCTAACTCACATTCATACATACAGAACTCACATTCATACATACAGTACACATACTAGGTTCAATTTATACAGGAGCCAACTAACCTACCAGCATGTCTTTGGAATGTGGGAGGAAACCAGAGTACCCTAAGGAAACCCACACAGGCACAGGTAGAACATGCAAACTCCAGGCAGGTAGTGCCAGGGTTGGGATTCAAACCCAACAACCCTAGTGCTGCTATGAGGAATATGAAAGCTTAATTTTTGTTGTGTGCTAGTGTTTTGTCCTTCTATTTAACAATAAAGCAGTATTAACCCAAAACCAAAAAATTTAAAATATTGTAGTTTACCAATCTTTAGATGTGGTGGCTGTGTTAGTTTTTGTTTAAGTTTTTCTTCTGTTTTCACCTGGTGATTTGGCAAGTAACACACCTCCTGTATTAGAATGTCTCCAGTCTGGATGAAAGAGCACAAAGGGTACCTTTGAACAGCAGCATTGTCAGTCTGGGGGAAGGGGGGGCGTTAGATGCAGATTTAGATACACTTACAAATTGAATCCAAACTCCAGATTAGACTTTGTAGGCAGTTACAGCAAAAGATGTGCAGTGCTCAGTTGAAATACAAATGTTAGAACCTAAGTAGATAATAAATACAAAATTAAATAATGAGTAAAAATCCACATTGGTGAAACCAATGAAACCAGACAACTTCCATTAGTGCTTGAACTCTAGTGCAATGTACTCACCAGAAATATAAAAAGCCAAAAGCAAAAACAACATCCAACAAACTCCACCAAGTGTTGTAGAAAGATCCAGTGCAAGCGAACCTCCACCCAAGTATGCACTCACCTCAACTTAGGAGAGCTTTAATGTAATCTCTTTAACATGCACTCCTCCCCACTTCCTCTTTTTAACAGCATAGTGTCCTCATCACAAGAACCAATGAACTGCATGTCAAAAGCTCACCACCAGAAGCCCATATTGTAAAAGTATTAAGAGTAGTTTTGACATAACAATGTTGCAATGTTGCAAACATAGGAACAAACTGGCCAGACTTACAATGGTGGCCGCCACTCCTAGGCATGTGAATGCAATGGTGTGACAACAGCATGTAGGCCCCTGCCAGCACGTTTCGTGCGCACGCATGTTTTCAAGGGTGAAATTGCAATCTAATGTCCTATCAACAGCAAAACTAGTAAATACATTGTAGAATCAGTTTTTTGAATCTAATTACTATAGCAGTGTTTTCCGGTTGTGTGAACAATCTGGGGCACCCTGAAAAATCCTATATATAAATATATATATATATATATATATATATATATATATATATATGTGTGTGTGTGAAATCAGCAGAGACAATAAGAACAGATATTAAAGTGTTTGTTATCCCAGCATTTCATATTCCTGATATATGCCTGTTGTACCATGTACTTGTATGAAAAAGTATCCTGTTCTCTTTGTATTGCTTCCTGTGTGTGAAATCCCTGCTGTACCTGTCAGTCCTTCTGATTTCCTATTAAAAACCAACCATACTAAGCAGGAGAACACACCGTCTCTAAGTATATTAGTAGGTCTTCAGTTCTGTACTTTGAGGCCTTGTAGACACGGCCAGACATGTCCGATGAAAACGGTCCACGGACCGTTTTCATCGGACATGTCTGCTGGGAGGTTTTGGTCTGATGGTTGTACACACCATCAGACCAAAATCCCCGCGGACAGAGAACGTGGTGACGTATACGACACCGACGTTCTCTGACGCGGAAGTTCAATGCTTCCACGCATGCGTCGAATCAATTCGACGCATGCGCGGGATTTCGGGCCGCTGGTTATACGTCATAACCAGCGGACATGTCCGATGAGTCATACTGACCATCGGACATGTCCGACGGACATGGTTCCAGCGGACAAGTTTCTTAGCATGCTAAGAAACTTTTGTCCACTGGAAACCTGTGCGCTCGGCCAGGAATCCGGTCCGGTAGGCCCTTCACACGGTCGGACATGTCCGCGGAAACTGGTCCGTGGACCAGTTTCAGCAGACATGTTCGGTCGTGTGTACAAAGCCTGAGCCTTTTTGCACAAACACAATACGACTACATATAGAACTCAGACTGACTTTATAAGCCCTGGTAGGTTACTATAACTAATATATAGTATGAAACATTAATATATATTATCTGATCATACAAGTGAGCATTCGTTTGGAGTGGATTTGTTTTTTGCTATGTGGTGTTAACACTTTTAAAATACAAATGTGTGTATATATTTAGTGCACAGAGGGAAAATTTGAATTGTTGGGATAGGAAGTTAAAGTTAAAATGAAGCATTTGCTTCCATAATGCATGTGTTTCACTGCACTGCATTTGACCTTTGTGGATGTATGTATAAATAATGGCAGCTTAACGTATGGTTTACATTAAACATTTTTGGCATAACATTCCATATATATTCTATTTTTGGTAGTGTTTATTATGATGACATAGTGTTGAAACAAATATTTTAACAGGCTGAAGAATACAAAGTAATAAATATGTATGTGCATATACAGTATATCTGTATCTATGGGGTGGGTTTAATAAAGGCAAATAGGTTGTTTACTTTGCAAGGGTAGTTGCACTCTGCAAGGGAATTTTTCAAGGAGCTTAGTGAATGTGGTGAAATTTTACCTTAGAAAGAATTCCCAATCACATGCAAAGAAATGAATTAAAAAAAACAGCATTTTGCTTGCACATGATTAGATCATGGAAATTAGCAGAAGAGTTTTACCTCATTTGCTAAGCTCTGGGGAACATTCCCTTTCAATGTGCAACTTTGATTGCAAAGTGAATACTCTATAAATCAACACCTATAACTGTCTATCTACCTATATTAGGGCGAGTTACCTGTTCAGGAGGAGTACCTAGCCACCAGTGACATCCCAGTCCCATTCACTTACATGGCCTGGAATCACTGGTCATGTAAGCAAATAAGTTGGGGATAGTGGGGAAACAGATGTAAAGCAAAAGAGAGAAGCGCCAAGCCAATCTATTAAAAATGTTGAAGCACTTGCAGAGTGCTAGAGCGAGTGGGAGCTTCCACATGCAGTGTCACAGAAGAAGAGGAGGGCCGCCACAAAGTTTCTATTGAGGAATCCACAAGTGCTGTGTGTATAGAGACTTTTGGCGGTCCTCCTGTGCCCCTGTGACATTGCATGTGGATGCTCCCACCCACTCTAGCACTCTGCAAGTACTCCAACATTTTTCATGCTTTAAGTTTTTAGTGTTGTTTTACACTTTCTGTATTTATTGACGTATAACACTTTTTTTACCCTGAAAACAGAAGGTAAACTGTACCTGCGTGTTATATGCAGGGGGCTGTGGAAAGTTTTTTTCCTGAAACTTCCCTTTTAAAGTTAGGGTGCGTGTTATACGCGGATAAATACAGTATATGCTGAATAAATTCTTAAGCTGTTTAAAGGATTGGCTTGGCGCTTCTCTCTCCTCCTGGTTTCCTTTTGTTCACATTGATCTGGTTCCCCAGCCCGCACCTGAAGCAGCCTCGCTCCCTTTACAGCCTCCATTTGGAGACTTTTTTAGAGACTAATTTTTAGGGGTTCATCCCCCAGAAACTTTCAATTCACTCACCATTCACACGGTTGCACCTTCATGTATGAGCATGCAGATGCATGCCTTTTCATTAAAATTTTAAACTTGAATCTTTTTCATAAGATGGTTTAGCGCTGAACATTATACCAATATTGTGTATGTGTTTCCCCTAGGAGACAGATGTGCATGCTTGGATAAGGGTCTAGTGTGGATTTTTGCATGAAGTCATCCTAAAAATCTATATCAGACCTGAAGGGCCTTTAGTAATTTTCTCTGAACTTGCCCCAAACCTAACCCAGGCATGTTCAGCTCCTTACTGAAAAATAGCAAACTCATAAGGCTAAAAAATGTATCTTTAAGTATTATCACCCAATTTACCACTCACCTGTTAGGTGTTGTTACTGTAACCAAACAACAGCTGCATTGTAGAAAATTCCCTGTAAATAAGTTACTTGGGTAAAAAACGTCAGTAGCAAAAAATCGTAGTTGGGTCTATTCAAAAAGCATTGCTTTATTAAATAAATTGAAATGCTTAAGTATGCACTTTTTTAGTGTGCTGTTTTCTATTTGTATTATTTCTTAAATGCTGGGGGGCAGATTTTTGTAATCTGTGTTTTTGATACTTAAGAATTTCAATATATTTAATAAAGCAATACTTTTTTGAAAATTACCCAACCACCTGTGTGTGGTCTAATAATTCTCCAGTTCTCATTTCCATGAACTGCCCCTGAGACCAGAGGTACCTGAATATTGAATGAATCTCTCCTGACATGATACAAGCATGTATTTCCCAAACTATTACTGATTTCATTTTGGAATAAGCAAAGGATACCACCCCACTTTACATTAAGTGGAAATACCCACTAATACTAAAACCAATGGCTACCATAATACAACTCTCCTACTTGAACTCCATATATTAGAACAAGAACACAAACACACCTAGGATGCCGCTTCTTAAAAAAAACAGAGCTAATAATTCTAATTGATCAATCCCATTTTCAACATAAGGATTGGTTCCTTAGATCGTTTTACGTATATGGTAACAAGTGTAGTAGGATACTTGCACACTCTTTCTGGGCAAAACAAATCTATATCCCCAAAATTAAACCTCTCAAGGTTGCTGTGGTCCGTAGTCTCCCCTGCCTCCTAGATTTACTATATAGACTTTTACAAATTGTGTTCATATTAGGGTACTGATCTGTCCTCTGATTATCAATCTAAATTCCAAGGCTATATATATTTTTCTATGTTGGAGGAATTAACTAAAGCCTTTACACAACTTTTCAGGCCATACAGTATTGCCCTTTAAAAAGTCATGCAGCTGATTAAAAAAAGCTCTGCCCCCAGTTTCAGTAGCTTTACCAGAACATGTAACAGATTCAAGTAGTGCAAATGTTGCACCAGATTGAAAAATAATTACCTCTGATTGGTAAATAATAAGCCTGGAGGTAAATAAGACCAACTGCCACTCTGTGTAGCAGAGTGGCATGTTTGCTGTTGCTACCCCCTCCCGATTCCTCCTGTCACTGGTTGTCAAGGACACTGTTGGCTTTACAGCCAACAGGCTACTAGCAACCAGTGATGCTGACAGTGGGTGTAGCCTGATGAGGAAGCTTATCTCTCCTTGTGATTAACACCAGCCTGCTATCAATCACAAGGATAGTGGTCCAGATGGGGAAGTAGTGCCTCTGAATTCTTCTCAGGCTCTTCCCTCCCTACTACTGTGTGACAATTGAAGGGGCATGGAGGGAGCAAAGTTGCACTAAGGATGGATTGTGTATACTGTGCCTACACATTACACATACTGTTGCTTTATTACAACAGGTACATGAATTTGGAGCAAGTAGCAACATTTGTCCTGTGGAGGCATGATGGAATATGAAACAGTGTTGTAGACACTCTTTATGAATTCTCCAGTATAGGTCTAAATCTACTATAGCTTTTTCTGCCATTCTGCAAGAATTTGTTCCTTTTATATTAGGTGATATCAGCCTCTCCACTGGTATCAGACAACATCTCGTAGATCACTTTTCTTTTCAGTGGGCTTCTACAGAGATTAGAAACTGGGGTACAGATTGCTATTGATCTTATATACGTTTATAAACTTAAAGCAGTGTTCCATCCAACAGTGGAACTTCCGCTGACCTGCTTCCTCCCCCTTCTGGTGCCACATTTGGCACCTTTTAGAGGGGAGGGGGGAATGGGTACCTGTTTTTGACACTTTCAGGAGACAGTGCCGCAGCACCGTCCCTCTGAAGTTTGGCCCCCTCCTCTGCCCCGGGCCAATTAGAAAGCACAGCTCGCTGCGCACATGCGCAGTAGGGAACCAGCCAAAAGGCTTCACTGCCAGTTTCCCTAACAATGAATAGTGGTGGCAGCACCCGATAGCAGATCCAAAAATTGGCTGGGGTGCGGACATCATGGGCTCCCTGGACAGGTATGTGTCTATTTATTAAAAGTCAGCAGATACAGTATTTGTAGCTGCTGACTTAAAAAAAATCCCAGGTGGAACTCCGCTTTATTTACTTCCCCTCCTGCAGACCTTGCTGACCAAACTTGAAGTATATGTGAACCTAGATTTACATAATTGGGGATTTAGTCCCCTTTGTTCCAAACAATGCACTGTGTAAGTAATTTTATTTGGGGAAAAAACATTAAAATACATTATTCACTTGGTGATACCCTTCATTAACGTTTCCATCTGACCAGTTTGCATCTTTGCCCTCTACCTGGGCGCTACAGGAGGCTGCATAGTGTGACTTTGCTCTCATTGTCAGAATGCTGAAAATACCCCTTCCCCTTTAGTGGCAACATTGCCTACTTTTGTGCCATAAAACTTCTTTGTAGCTTTATAATCAGCCTTTTTACACCATGTGTGGCTGAAAACATCAACATGTATGGTTAATTGATTACTAACTTACCAATTAATTGATTACTTCATCACCTCTCTACTGAATTACAAATTCAAATGTGCAAAAATGATAGATGTTGCTACAAAGGGACTGCTCTGGTCCACCCCTATAACTCTTCCATTTTCTATA
The DNA here is from genome assembly GCF_905171775.1 of Rana temporaria. Classification (NCBI taxonomy): domain Eukaryota; kingdom Metazoa; phylum Chordata; class Amphibia; order Anura; family Ranidae; genus Rana; species Rana temporaria. The sequence goes on from NC_053492.1 coordinate 407,277,760, forward strand.
TTCACAAAAAAAAATTCTATCCTAATTGATAGAACGGTACTACAGTATGTCCTGAGCAATTATTCTGCCAGTTGTGGCTGAAATCTTTATTGATCTTTCTTGATCTACCTGGACTTGGCTTGGTATCAAGAGATCCCCAAATTTTCCACTTTTCCATATTTGGAAAGTTTCATTACCTTATTACGCAGGTCTTTTGACTGTTCTTTTCTACCTCCTCCATGTGAAAGCTAACAAACTCATTGACTATTTATACACAGACACTAATTGTGATTTAAAAAGACACAAATGTGGAAATTAATTGCCATTTTAACCTGTGTGTGCCACCTTCTGTGTCTGTACTAAGGCCAAACATTCCAGGGTATGTAAACTTTTTATCAGGGCCATTTGGGTGATTTCTGTTATCATTATGATTTAAAGAGGATCCAAAAAAACTAAGTGATAATAAATGGCTTCATGTGATTGCTATCCTTAACCACTTGCCGCCCGCCATATAACAAAATGACGTTGGCAAAGTGGTTGTTTTATTCTGACTGGACGTCCGCAGGATGACAAGCCCCGGGGGCGCGCATCGTGGCGATCGTTGTTGCAGCGTGTCAGTCTGACACACCGCAACTCCGATCTAGGTAAAGATGGAGGCTCTTTACCGCGTGATCAGCCGTGTCCAATCACGGCTAATCACGATGTAAACAGGAAGAGCCGTTAATAGGCTTTTCCTCACTCACATCTGACAGACGTGAGTAGAGGAGAGCAGATCGGCTGCTCTTCTGATGGGGGGGGTCTGTGTGGATTGTTTTTCAGCGCAGCCCCCCCACGGATGCCCACCCAGGACAACCAGGGATGCCGCCAGACCACCAGACCACCAGGCAGTCTGAAAAAAGATATGCCACCCTGGACCACCAGGGAGATAGCAATCAGTGAACAGGCATATGGTAATCAGTGCCCAGGCAGATGGCAATCAGTGCCCATCAGCAATGCCTGCCAGTGCCATTGGTGATGCCTATAAGTGCCATCTATCAGTGCCGCGTATCAGTGTCCATCAGTACCCAGCAGTGCTGCCTATCAGTGCCACCCATTAGTACCCATCAGTGCAGCCTTTCAGTGCCCATCAGTGTTGCCTATCAGTGCCCATCAGTGCCCACCAGTGCTCACCAGTGCCACCAATCAATGCCCATTAGTGATGCATATCAGTGCTACCTATCAGTGCCCATCAGTGCCGCCTATCAGTGCCCACCGTCAGTGCCCATCAGTGCCACTTCATTGGTGCCACCTCATCGGTGCCACCTTATCAGTTCCCGCCAGTGCCGCCTTATCAGTGCCCATCAGTTAAGGAGAAAACGTACTTATTTACAAAATTTTATAACAGAAACAAAAGAAAAACATTTTTCTTTTAACATTTTCAGTCTGTTTTTATTTGTTTAGCAAAAAATAAAAACCACAGAGGTGATCAAACACCACCATAAGAAATCTCTATTTGTGGGAACAAAATGATCAAAATTTTGTTTGGGTACAATGTAGCATGACCGCGCAATTGTCATTTAAACAGCGACAGCACTGAAAACTGAAAATTGGCTTGGGCAGAAAGGGGGGTAAGTGCCTGGTATGGAAGTGGTTAAATGAAAGACAGTTTTTTTTGCATGATCACAATTTCTGCCAGGGTATGCAAACTTTAGAGCACAATGGTACATATTTATATGTTTCTCTTTGTTCTGGGTCAACACATTGTGTGAATTTTGGAACAGCATCTTGGAAGCGTCGTGAATACCCTTATTTTAGTTGTGAAACGTTCATGTCAATTTACAAGGTAACTTAATCTGGATTGTAATTCATTAATTACGTTTTTTGGCTTTTTCTGTGCAAATATACATATACATAAAAATAAAAAAAAAACATATACATAAGTATAACCACAATTATCTATTCATTAGATGCTTTCCCTAATTTGAAAGCATTGGTATAAAAAAATCTTTTTGCTTGCATACATATATTTTGAAGGCATCTTCAGATTCTTATTTATATAAATTCATACCCTGGTAACATCCTAACCAAATCCCCTGGTCAATATTTTCAGGCTTGGTAGGCATGGACTGCCTATATGCACCTCCTTTATAAGTTTGTACTTTTTTTTTTTTATACACATTTTGATTCTCCCCAAACAGCCACGGGTACATGATTGCCTCCCCTGTTCCTCCCCTGATCCCTGAGACTGAATTGTATGGCCTTGACACCAAATTCTTAATTCGATAATCACCTAGTACAGAGTAACTGCTAACAGACTTAGGGGCAGATCCACGTACCTCTGTGCCGGGCGCAGTGTATCTAAGATATACTACGCCGCCGTAACTTTATTATTTTTTTTCGAATCCTCAAAGAATTTGCGCCGTAAGTTACGGCGGCGTAGTGTATCTTTGGCGGCGTAATGGCGCGGAATTCAAATGGATGTAATGGGGGCGTGTTTTATGTTAATACGTCGTGACCCGACGTATACAAAGTTTTTTTTTAACTGCGCATGCGCCGTCCGTGGGGGTATCCCAGTGCGCATGCTCGAAATTAACCCGGAACAAGCCAATGTTTACGACGGTGACGTCATTCTATGCAAATCCCTATTCGCAAACGACGTAAAAAATTCAAAATTGTACGCAGGAACGCTGGCCATACTTAACATTGAGTACGCCTCATAACAGCAGCTTTAACTATACGCCGGAAAAGCCGAACGCAAACGACGTAAAAAAATGCGCTGGCGGGACGTACGCTCGTGGATCGCCGTAACTAGCTAATTTGCATACTCGACACGGAATTCGACAGAAACGCCACCTAGAGGCCGCCGAAAAATTGCAGCTTAGATCCGACGGCGTACTAAGACGTACGCCTGTCGGATCTAGCCGAGATGCCGTCGTATCTTGTTTTGTGGATACAAAACAAAGATACGACGCGCAAAATTTGAAATTACACGGTGCATCAAGAGATACGCCGACGTAATATCTATGTGGATCTGCCCCTAAATATATATATATATATATAGATAGATATATATATATATATATATATATATCTATATATATTCGCAAGCATGGCGAGGGAAAGATGTTAGGTGTTTTTAAGTGTGTTTAATATATGTGTGTGTGTTTTTTACACAATTAAACAAAAAAAGTGATCCAGTGATTTATTAATAAAATTTGATACACTAATAATTTATAATATAATTTATAATAACTCATGGATCTTTAAGATTATATTATATTCATTGATTCATCTATTCTATTGAGAAATATCTCCAGTGGAGGGGCATCATTTTTCAACTATAGATTTTTTTTTTTTTTTTATAGTAATTATACCATCAATGTAAAAATAAAATATTTTCTGACCTTAATATTTATCTGTTCTATAATATACATAATATCATCCCAAAAGAGCCAGCTGTTTGCCACTAACGAGACATGACAAGTTTTGACATGCTCTTGTGTTCTTATTATCTATAAAAACAGCAGTTCATTAGTAATGGTAATTAGTTTGCAGCTAACTACGATGACTTCTCACCTTTTCCTATAGGTGTTGTTGTTTTTTTACATATACTCATTTATATAACTGATGAATGTCAAACTGATGAATAATACCAATAAACACAATTATATTGATAAATTGCTTTATCATTTAAAATTTGTTTATGATAAATTTAAAGTATTTTTTTTTTCATTTAAATTTTCTTAATGCATATATTTCAAAGTGTGCTTTTTATAATTCCACTCATAATCAATAATTCAGTGGCTAGTGACCAGCATATTGTAATCTAGCTAAACGTTCTATAAAAATGAAAGGTACATTTCATGACAGGACTTGCCTACAGTATTTCAAAAGAATGATACTGAAATTGTAGTAATATAGATAGGAATAAAATTCCAGCAAACAATCACATTTGTTTATTATAAAATCATCTGACATGTTAATAAACATATGCAATGCAGCAATGTGTCTATCTGGTGTTGACTTATCAGAATAAAACCTCTAATTATGCAAAACTACAGCTTTGTGTATTTTGTACATTTCATTGAATTCCAAAAAACAAAATCTCACATATTAGAGAATATTTACACATCGCTTTAACTTGTTATTTTTGCCGGCATCCCCATCCCTACTGAATAAAATCCTGGATCTCTATAATTCCCCTATGGTGAGAATTTATGTTAATGGCTCTCTCTCTCTGATTCCATTGTGATCCATGGTACACATCAGTGGTGTCCTTGCTCCCCCTATCTCTTCATTTTGGAAAGGAGCACCTTGCTACAGCTGTTTATGCTAACGCCTCTATTCATGGAGTACAGGCCGCTGAGCACCACCACAAAAAGGACCTTACGCTGATGACCTTCTTCAATTGGAAGAATACAAAAAAGTTTTGGACCACTTTCTGGCAGTATGGCCCTTTAAAAAGTCATGCACCAGATTCAAAAAGTTTCAGCAACTTTACTAAAACGTGCAACAAATTCACGTAGTTCTTAATGGCACCACTTTTACAAAATTATGCTATGACTGCATCAAATTCTAAACAATTACCTCTGGCTGGTAAATAACAAGACTGGAGGTAATTAAAGTGGGTTGTAAAGTCAGAAGGGTTTTTTTATTTTTATTTTATTGTATGTATTGTATTTTATGTATTCTATGCATTAAGATAAAAAACCTTCTGTGTGAAGCAGCCCCCCTCAGCCCCCTAATACTTACCTAAGCCATACGAGATCCTCCCGCCTGATTGGCTGAGACACAGCAGCTACGCCATTGGCTCCTGCTGCTGTAAATAAAAGATATTCAGCCAAACAGGAGAGAGAGGGGCGGGGGCAGGCTGAAGCTACATGTCTGAATGGACACAGGAAGTGTGGATTTGCTCGGGTGCCCCCATAGCAAGCACTCAACAGGAGGGAGGAGCCAGAAGCACAGAAGAGAGACCTGAGAAGAGGAGGATCTGGGCTGCTCTGTGCAAAACCACTGCACAGAGCAGGTAAGTATAACACGTCTCTGTACGCTGTGTAGCAGAGGCATGTGTGCCATTGCTACCCCCTCCCATTCCCACCTGTTACTGGTTGTCAAGGACTCACAACCAACAGGCTAATATCAACCAGTGATGGAGTGGGTATAACCTAATGGGGATGCTGAGGGACTAGTTAAACACCAGGGTAGGGTGACCACATTTCTAAACTACCATTCAGGGACACCCTCCCTTCCCAAAAATCAGCTTGTGCTGTAATGAATCACAGCACAGTGATTGGACACAAGAGGCGGGATTTATGATTTCTCCAATCACAAGCAGGGGGCGGGATTGTGCTCCTCCAGACATTCCCGGCCAGGACAAGTACTGTCAGTAAGAAAAACGGTGAAGTGGCGGCTTTTCTTGGAGGCATCAGATTGGCCCGGGGGGTTGGCTGTGCCAGTTTCATTCCAGGACACTGTATTGTCCTGGAATGAATGTGCCCGGCCCAGACCTGCATAATGCGGGACTGTCCCGGGCAATGCGGAACACGTGGTCACCCTACACCAGGGCCCCTCTCTCCTTCTGATTGACAGCAGACAGTGAATGGATCCCATAGCCAATAGCAGGCTGACTATTGAGTATGGAATCTGCCCACTGCCTGCTGGCAATCACAAATGCAGTGGACCTGATGAGTAAAAAGTGTGTCTGAATTCCCATCGGGTTTTGCCCACCCAGTAATAAAAAGCTGCTTGACAAAATTTTGCCTTATTCAGTCAAGCAATACAAACTGAATTGATGATCTACAACCTGTACTAACCCTCAGCAGCCAATGACATTTCAGCTTACTAACATTAGGGCTAAGTTCACCCTTTAGGAAAAAATAATAAATGCACATTTTTTTATTTGTCATTATTGTTTACCCTCAGGAGCCTGCAAAGCATTGCACCAGTGATCACTGGATCAGGGGTGCGATGTCAGGATCCTACAGACAAACCCTGTGGCTTTCAGCCCATACCTCCAATACAGGCTGACTGTTTACTAGCTGCAGGGCTTGTGAATAAACTAAGAGAACACTCATCAACACCCTCACAGTTCATTGAAAACTACAAGCTGTGAGATGCATTGGGTGATGGCACTTGTAGTTCTCTCATTCACAGGTCTCCATTTTCAAAATGTGACAGCGTGTGCAGGGAGAAGAACCACACCTACTGTAACATGGGGGGGATTGGGGGTACCAGGGGGCAGATGTGGAGCATGTTACATGTTACACCTGTATTATGGATTAAACATGTAACATGCTCTGAAAGGTAAACTTATCTTTCCAAAGGTCCTGTTTTTTTTCCAGCTTAGTGCATTTTACAAATTCCATTTTGCCTTAATAAACAAGTTTGTATATGTTTTCTGATGTGACAGGAAAAATATTAACCTCCCTAGCGGTATTCTCGAGTCTGGCTACAGGTAAAGTTACTTACCTTGTCCCTGGATCCTGCGATGTCTCCCTGCTGTGTGTGCGAGCTGTTTTCTCCTTCGATTATTCACACTGCTGAGTGACGAGCTCCGTTCCCGAGCATTGTGACGCAAGGGGGCGGAGTTCAGTGCCAAATTCAAAAAGTCAAAAACGAAGTATAGATTCAGTATACTGTAATCTTACAGATTACAGTACTGTATCAAATAATTACACATCCCCTTTGTTACTAGGGGTCTGTCCAGTGTCCCACATGCAGTTTTATATTATAAAAACTGTTATTTCTGCTTGGAAACTGGAGATTGTCCATAGCAACCAAAAATTGTCCCTTTACTTCAAAAGTGGTTTTTAACCAGCTACTGTAGAAAACAGCGATAATAAATTAGAATCACTTGCAGAATTGAGCGATAGTGATTTGTGGGGAAATTTGTCATCAAACACTGAAAGTAATGACAGCGACAATTCTGCAACTGAGCAAATTTCAGTGTTTTTGATTTGATTACATTATTGAATCATTTTTATAATAATTACATTATTATTTGTTATAATTCTTTATAGTTATTTATTATATTATAATTTATGATTTTGTGTTTCAAACATTATAATACCCGGGATGTCTACTAGACTCTTGTTTGGACAGATTTAAGTGGATTATTCCTAAGAATTACAGGTCTAAAATATAAAACGCCAAATTTCCATGCAAAATAATTGGTACCGCTTTCAGCACCAAAAATCAGACATAATCATACCGCCAGGGAGGTTAACCCCCCTGGCGGTATTCCCGAGTCTGACTCGGGGTTAGATTTTTATGCTAGGATCGGTAACCCAGAGTCAGACTCGGGCTCGCCTCGCTGGATCCACAGACAGTGTTTACTTACCTTGTCCCTGGATCCAGCGATGCCACCGCGCTGTGTGAGCGAGCTGGACCTCGCTCGATTCACACAGCGTCCTCCTGTGCCGCCGATCTCCATTCCCTGCGACGTTACGACGCACGGGAGCGGAGAACGGCACCAAATTCAAAAACGTTTACAAACACATTACATACAGTATACTGTAATCTTATAGATTACAGTACTGTATGTAAAAAATACACCCCCCTTGTCCCTAGTGGTCTGCCCAGTGTCCTGCATGTACTTTTATATAATAAAAACAGTTTTTTCTGCCTGCAAACTGTAGATTGTTCATAGCAACCAAAAGTGTCTTTTTATGTCAAAAATGGTTTTAGAGCAGCTAGAAAACAGAGATAATAAATTATAATCACTTGCAGAATTGTGCGATAGCGATTTGTGGGGAAATTCGTCATAAAAAAAAAAGTAATGACAGCGACAATTCTACAACTGAGCAAATTTCAGTGATTTTGAGTTGATAACATTATTGAATATGTTTTATTATAATTATATTATTATTTGTTATAATTATTTATAATTATTTATTATATTATAATTTATAATTTTGTTTTTAAAAAAATGTCATACCCGGGATGCCTACAAGACTCTTGTTTGGACAGATTTAAGTGGATTATTCCTAAGAATTACAGGTCTAAAATATAAAACGCCAAATTTCCATGCAAAATAATTGGTACCGCTTTCAGCACCAAAAATCGGACATAATCATACCGCCAGGGAGGTTAACCCCCCTGGCGGTATTCCCGAGTCTGACTCGGGGTTCGATTTTTATGCTAGGATCGGTAACCCCGAGTCAGACTCGGGCTCGCCTCGCTGGATCCACAGACAGTGTTTACTTACCTTGTCCCTGGATCCAGCGATGCCACCGCGCTGTGTGAGCGAGCGGGACCTCGCTCGATTCACACAGCGTCCTCCTGTGCCGCCGATCTCCGTTCCCTGCGACGTTACGACGCACGGGAGCGGAGAATGGCACCAAATTCAAAAACGTAAACAAACACATTACATACAGTATACTGTAATCTTATAGATTACAGTACTGTATGTAAAAAAAACACACACCCCTTGTCCCTAGTGGTCTGCCCAGTGTCCTGCATGTACTTTTATATAATAAAAAATGTTCTTTCTGCCTGCAAACTGTAGATTGTTCATAGCAACCAAAAGTGTCTTTTTATGTCAAAAATGGTTTTAGAGCAGCTAGAAAACAGAGATAATAAATTATAATCACTTGCAGAATTGTGCGATAGCGATTTGTGGGGAAATTCGTCATAAATAAAAAAAAGTAATGACAGCGACAATTCTGCAACTGAGCAAATTTCAGTGATTTTGAGTTGATAACATTATTGAATATGTTTTATTATAATTATATTACTATTTGTTATAATTATTTATAATTATTTATTATATTATAATTTATAATTTTGTTTTTAAAAAAATGTCATACCCGGGATGCCTACAAGACTCTTGTTTGGTCAGATTTAAGTGAGTTATTCCTAAGAATTACAGGCCTACAGTATAAAACGCCAAATTTCCTTGTAAATAATGGTACCGCTTTCAGCACCTTTTTTCTGAAAGAATCATACCGCCAGGGAGGTTAAGGCTTAATGTACACAGGACGTTTTACAACCTATCCTAAACGATTCGACAGATTTTTAAAACGCCTGTTTTGCCGCATTTACATGCCGCGTTTAGCCACATTTGCATTTAGAAGCATTTTTTTTTCAAGTAGTCAAAAATTAAAAACGTCTGTAAATGAAATGCGGCTAAACACGAGTTACCACATTTACAAGCTGTAACAGGCGTTTGGCATTTGAAATTCTTCTGAATATCCATCCTGAACTTATTTGTTTGCTTTCCCAAATTTTCAAAAAGTTCAGGGGCAGCTGAAAAAAACACCCAACTGCTCCTAAACGTCCGTTTACCATCAGCAGTATACATGAAGCCTTATAATAATAATAATCATGAATTGTATTAGGCTTCCTCAGCTCTGCCAAGTATATATATAAAAAAAAACATAAACCAAAGTTAGTAAACTAACAAATAAATTAACATTAATCAATTTTGTCAAGTTGAATTCTAAAACTTAGTTGCCAATAATATCCTTCAAATCACTATGTAAACTGTTGTTGACAATAATTATTTAGATGTTATTATTGTTCATTATTCTGGTATAATAGCTATTCTGTTCTTCCTTTAATCATATATCTGTACTCTAAGGGATTATTGTTTGAATATTTTTAATTCTAGGATATATATTACCTGTGGCATAAAAAGTATATCTTCTCTCCATTGTGGAACAGCATGATTAGTGAGTGCTTGTCTTTAATAAGAATACATATTCCCAGCTGATCCTAATTTGCAAGCAGTTATCCTTGGGAAAGATAATTGCTGAGATGTCTTATTAGTCTAGTTAGATAATAAGAAAGCAGGTTTGGGGAAAATGTAGGTCATTTTTATGAATGGATGGATTAATCTAGATTAAGAAGGGCTGGAAAACAGCAGGGAATTTTCAGAAAGGAGAAAAGAATCTTAATCTTATATTTACTTTATTAAATTTAAATAGTTAAACATTATTTTACAGTTCAAAATGTTAAACTGTATTGATAGCAAAAAAGTGCTCTTGCCTTCTTAGCTATTGTATTGAAATAATGCATGACATCTGATTTTTTTAAAGAACGTATGTGTTTGCAGTTGCATCAACAGGGTTGATTTACTAAATGCAAATAGCCTGTTCACTTTGTAATCAGCTAAATGGTGATGTACGTAGAATCAAAATTGGAAGGATCTCTGAGGTTTTTTGAGGTTATTTTGAATGTGCTTTTCCACTTTTTGAGTTGGAACATCGCAGTGTGATGTGTGCAGTGTTATACTAAAGGTGAGAAAAAAAATAAAAACAGCCATATTGCATTCTGTTTGGTGTGCACCGTGCGGAATCAGAGAGAGGAGATTTACTAAAATGGGAGCACACAGAATCTGGTGCATCTGTGCATAGTTACCAATCAGCTTAAAGGTTTTAGGCTGGGTTCACACTGGCACGACACAACAGTCATACAACATTCATCCTACTTTGCTCTGCGACATCAGTCCTACAATGGTCCTACATTGGTCCTACATCCATCCGACTTTCATGAACAGAATACTACTTTGATCTGACTATGTGATAGTCTGATTTGTACTTTGACTTTTTACTGCTGCTGTAATCACCATGTCGGATGTCAAAAGTCGGATGGTTATGACAAGGATCCAACTTTGATCCAACTTCAATGATATTCAATGGGCTGAAGTAGGACGAAAGTCGGACCAAAGTAGTACAGGGAGCATGATCAAATTCGGACCGACTTGTGTCGGACCAGTTAAGGCGGCTCTCATAGGGAAACGTTGATTTTCACACGTCATGCGACATGAGCTCCCAATGTCGGAGCGTTTGTTGAACCAGTGAGAACCTGGCCTCATTGTCAAAGCTAAATTGATCAATCTGAAGCTAAAAGCTGATTGGTTACCATGAACAGCTGCACCAGATTCTGTGTGCACAATTTTTAGTAAATCTCCCCCACTGTGTGCATATATGCTACAAGAAGCACATATTCTCAATTTTATACACTGCTACTTGTGAATACTTTAGGCCCCTTTCACACAATCGGACCGTTCAGGTCCGCCTGTCAGTTTTGACGGTGGACCTGAACGGCCGCTCCATGCAGGCCTATGAAGTGTCGGATGTCAGCGGAGACATGTCCGCTGACATCCGACCCCATCCGCCAAAATTTGACGGATGGCAATACGTTCCCATCCGTCCATGGCGGATCGGGTGAGATCTGATGAAAATGGACCAGCTGTCTATTTTCATCAGATCTCCCCATAGGAGACAGTGGTGCTGCACAAGCCCCTCTCCGCTCATTGAGCAGAGAGGGACTTGTCATCCGCTGGCCCAGCGGAGATCAGCGGAGAGATCTCCTGTTGAGCCGGCGGGAGCTGGCAGACTCCGTAGTCCGCCTGTGTGGAAGAGGCCTTAGTGATAAATTCACTTACTTATGCTGCCCTATTTCTACCAACAGCATGACATACAGCGGTTGATTTACTAAAACAGTAACAGAATTTTGTGTAGATGTGCATGGTAGCCAATCAGCTTCTAACTTTAGCTTGTTCAATTATGCTTTGACAAATAAAACCTGACTGCTGCACTGGATTTTGCACTCTCCAGTTCCAAGTAAATGAACCCCACAGTTTCTTTTAGTTGTTGCTGTATTTGGCACCTGAGTCTTTTATATCTTAACCACTTCAGCTCCGGGAAGCTTTACCCCCCTCCCCTCCATGACCAGGCCATTTTTTGCTATATGGCACAGCATTACTTTAACTGACAATTGCGCGGTCATGCAACACTGTACCTAAATACAATTTATGTTATTTTTTCCCCACAAATAGAGCTTTTTTTTGGTGGTATCCGATCACTACTTTCTGCTATATCCTATCAAATAATGTAAAAAATCCAATTTCTTCTTAAATTTGGGCCAATATGTATTCTGCTACATATTTTTGTTAAAAAAAATCTCAATAAGCGTATATTGATTGATTTGCGCAAAAGTTATAGCATTTACAAACTATAGGATATTTTTATTTATTTAACTTTTTCTTTTTTTACAAGTAATGGCGGTGATCAGCAACTTATAGCGATACTGCAATATTGTGACGGACAAATCGGACATCTAAATGACACTCGTGACACTTTTTGGGGACCAGTGACACCAACACAGTGATCAGTGCTAATTATATGCACTGTCACTGTATTAATGATGCTGGCAGGGAAGGGGCTAACATCAGGGGCAATCAAAGGGTTAAATTATGCCTAGGTTGTGCTTACTAACTGTGGGAGAAGTGATTTGACTAGGGGAAGGCAAAGATCTGCGTTCCTTGTTTAGATAGGCAGACTGCTGTTCTGCCTGTGTCAGTGGACATCTAGTCCGCTGGATCCACTGATTGGCTTCCTCTGTGTCCAATCAAAGCGTGTCACCAGCGGAGCACACACACTCCAGACCCGGAAGTGTCAGATCACATACTAGGTATGCGATCTGGCACAGAGCAGCCGCCCTGCTGCAGTAAATGTACGTGGGGTGGTCCACAAGAGGTTAAAGCTGAATTCCAGGTATAGATGTTTTTGAATAGTTACATCCAGTCCAGCTTGGGCAAATGTAACTATGCATGATATATATCTGTGGGATCCCCAAGGAAGCTGGAAATCACTGTAGTAGGCACCACTATTAGCTTTTGGGTCTTTTGCCGTGTGGCTTCCATGCTGCTTAGTATAGGTACTCCTCTTTAATGACCAGGTTTTGTTCCAATGACCAGGTCATTTAACTAATTGGTTGTTAAATGAGGAGCCGCAAGTAATCAATATTTTAAGCATTCTACTGTACTGTATTGTGAAAAAAAAGGTCTAAACACAAAAACTCCAACTCAACATGCATAAGTACAGAACACAAACGAAAATTCTGTACTATACTGTACAATACAATGATGTATAGCACGTTGTTTGGGGAGAGCTGGTAGTAAGTCCAAGTTGTTGTTAAACAGGTAAGTCTTTAAACGAGGAGTATCTGTAAACACAAGAGGTTGATTGGCAGGGACTCTATTCAGAGAACACTTTACTTTTTTTTAATTGAATAGAAAGTGTTTTCTGATTGTACATGGTAGAGAGTGTGACTTTACCATCCAGCCTCACCATCTCTTTCAATCAAGTAGAGAAAATTAAAGGTGTTCTCTGAATGGCACCTATGCCGAGCAAGCAATCTCTGTGACCAATGATTAGACCTCTACTACTAGTGGTAGATTAGTGGCTTACTACAGTGATTCTAAGCTTCCACCGGGATTGGCCAGGTATGCATGCTTACATTTGTCCAAACAGGACTTCTCCCTTTTTCTTTTAGCAAATCAAGTTCACAAGCAGTATTTGAATATTCACCAATAAACAGGTGTAAGCAGCACTCAAAATATAAGATACATATCTTATATTGAGAAACAAATGGCAGAAGTACAGTATATAGAAGTAATTTTATTACAGACATTCCAGTTTTCTAGACTACTTAACTTCCCTGGCCGTATTCCCGAGTCCGGCTCGGTGGGAAATTTCAGTACTAATAGCGATAACCCCGAGCCTGACTGAGGCCCCATACACACCATAGAATCTATCCGCAGATAAATCCCATCAAATGGGTTTCTGCGGATAGATCCTATGGTGTGTACACTCCGTCGGATATTTATCCGCAGATAAATCTCCCCTGGGATGGATTTCCAGCAGATGGATATTTGCTGACATGCTCAACAAATCCATCTGCTGGAATCCATTCCAACGGATGGATCCGCTCGTCTGTACAGACTTACCGGATCCATCCGCCCAAAGGGATTCCCCGCACGCGTCGTAATGATTTGACGCATGCGTGGAATTCCTTATATGACAGCGTCGCGTCATAATAGCGGCGACGGCGCGACACGTCATCGGCAGAGGATTTCAGCGCAGATTTCAATGCGATGGTGTGTACACGCCATCGCATAGAAATCTTCTGAAATCCTCGAGAGGATTTATCCGCGGATACGGTCCGCTGGACCGTATCTGCGGATAAATCCTCTCGTGTGTATGGGGCCTTAGGATCGCATCGCAGTATCCAGGCAGAGTAACTTACCTTATCCCCTGGATCCTGCAATGTCTCCCTGCTGTGTGAGCGAGCTGTCTCCTCGTTCGGTTCACACAGTGCCCGAGTGCCATCGAGCTCCGTTCCCTGCGATGTTACGACCCACGGGGGCTGAGATCGGCGCCAAATTCAAAAAAGGTTAAACACAGTACGCATACAGTATACTGTAATCTTACAGATTACATTACTGTATAACTTAATTACACACCCCCTTTGTCCCATGCACTTTTATATTATAAATAATTTTTTTTCTGCCTGGAAACTGTAGATTGTCCATAGCAACCAAAAAGTGTCCCTTTATGTCAAAAGTGGTTTTAGACCAGCTAGAAAACAGCAATAATAAATTAGAATCACTTGCAGAATTGAGAGATAGCGATTTGTGGGGAAATTCGTCATCAAACACTGAAAGTAATGACAGCGACAATGCTGCAACTCTGCAAATTTCAGTGTTTTTGATTTGATTACATTATTGAATAATTTTTATTTATTATATTATTATTTGGTATAATATTTATAGTTATTTATTATATTATAATTTATGATTTTGTGTTTCAAACTTTTTTTATACCCGGGATGTCTACTAGACTCTTGTTTGGACAGATTTAAGTGAGTTAATCCTAAGAATTGGAGGCCTACAATATAAATGCCAAATTTCCATGCAAAACAATTGTACCGCTTTCAGCATCAAAAATCTGACATAATCATACCGCCAGGGAGGTTAAAGTATAACTACAGGCAAACTTTTTTTAGATTTGGATAAAATGGTGGGGGGGTCAGAACTACTGTCAGGTTTTTGTTGCTATCTGTGTCCTATTCAGGGAGATTTTCTCTCTCTAGTTGACCTGATAACCAATGTCACTGAGAATGAAAGGGAGGGTAAATTGACAATTTTGAATTGCCATCAGAGATGGAATAATGGGAAACCTTCCAATAGGGACACTTGTATCTGGAATAACCGTCTAAAATAATTTTTCTCATATTGGAAGGATATGCTTTTACTTCCTGTTAAGTCTGCAGGGCAGAAAGTAAAGGAAATCTCCCTAATGATGCACGTATGGAAAGAAAACTTACAGCAGTTTTAACCATCCCCTACTCTATCTAAACAAAAAAGAGTGTAGGCTTTCGATATACTTTAAGTGAAAGTATTCTCTTGCCTGCATGTTGCATCTTGTAGGGAGTAATACGATCTTGATTAATTAACCTTGATAAATATATTTATTCTGTTTAAAGATCTTCTACTTGCTACTTGATACTACTAACAAGTCACTGATAGCACATCATTTTACTTATTTATAACCATTTTAACTGGACCTCATGAAAGTTTATAGACATGATAGTATTGTCTTCTGATCTTATAAAAAAAACATCTCATTGACTCATCTGCCTCTTGTTCTCAGCAAATCTTTCCTTTCACTCCCCTGGTACTTTTATAGATTCAAGTAACGAGAGTGGGCCGGCTGGGCCTTTGTCTGTAATGAAGGGCTTTATTATGATAGATTAGAGCTGTACCAATATTATTGTGAGGTCACAAACAACTGCCTATGGGAAAGACATCTACATGATCTCATTCTTCTAATTTCATGTTCGGTGTGTGTCCTTTATTGCTACCTAAAATATCACAACTGAATCAAGATTAAATTAATGCCAGCCTGTTGTGCGATAGGTAGGATTTTGTCTTTTTGTGGGATCAGCCTTCTATGTATATGGTATTTACCAGAAATCAATACTAAACCTAAACAAAATCAGGAATACATATAATGTGTTAAGTAAGTATTCAAATTAGAATTGTAATATTATTAGATTATAATTGGATTGTATGCTCTAAGAGAAACATGTAACATATGACACTCGGCTGTGATATATACATAGAAGCTTTTGAAAACTTACACTGAATTGAATATTCTTGTTTTGTATTTAAGTGCTTTCTTAATTACTGTTATGGGCTTTTGAGCTCAGTTGACTGCCTGCTGTAAGCAATAGCAATGACAGTTTAACCTCCCTAGCGGTATGATTATTTCAGATTTTAGGTGCTGAAAGTGGTACCATTATTTGCAAGGAAATTTGGTGTTTTATACTGTAGGCCTGTAATTTTTAGGAATAACTCACTTAAATCTGACCAAACAAGAGTCTAGTAGGCATACCAGGTATGAATTTTTTTTAAAAACAAAATCATAAATTATAATATAGGAAATAATTATAAATAATTATAACAAATAATAATATAATTATAATAAAAAATATTCAATAATGTAATCAACTCAAAATCACTGAAATTTGCTCAGTTGCAGAATTGTCGCTGTCATTACTTTTTTTTTTATGACGAATTTCCCCACAAATCGATATCGCACAATTCTGCAAGTGATTATAATTTATTATCGCTGTTTTCTAGCTGCTCTAAAACCATTTTTGACATAAAGGGACACTTTTGGTTGCTATGGACAATCTACAGTTTGCAGGCAGAAAGAACAGTTTTTATTATATAAAAGGACATGTAGGGCACTGGGCAGACCAGGGGTGTGTGTATTTTTTACATACAGTACTGTAATCTATAAGATTACAGTATACTGTATGTAAGGTGTTTGTTTACCTTTTTAAATCTGGCGCCGTTCTCTGCCCCCGTGCGTCGTAACGTCACAGGGAACGGAGATCGGCGGCACACAGAGGCACTGTGTGAATCGAGCGAGCACCCGCTCGCTCACACAGTGCGGTGGCATCGCTGGATCCAGGGACAAGGTAAGTAAACACTGCCTGTGGATTCAGCGAGGTGAGCCCGAGTCTGACTCGGGGTTACCGATTGTAGCAAAAAAATGTAACCTCGAGTCAGACTCAGGAATACCGCCAGGGGGGTTAACCCAATCTAACACTAAATTGTATTCCATTTTTCTATGACTGTTAATAGATGCAGCTAATGGACTGTGCAACTCAACAAGTGTATTAAGGAATAAATTCCAATTTTTTTCATAGGAAAAAATATGACCTCTCCGAGTATGCAGTTAAGTATCAATGTTGGGGGAAGAGGGTGCTAGTATGAAAGTTATACCTGAGATGGGGCGCCCTACGACCAAGGGTCTCAATTGTATAAGTGAAAAAAGAAAAATAATAATAAACACTCACGTGACTAAGCAATACATACATAAGTTAATTCTCAACTAAATTGTGTACAATACCAAATCATACAATACCTAAACTAAATGCAAACAAAGTCGCTGATGCGACTGGTGAAAGGTACATAAACACTTAAGCAATAGTGCATCTCATATGTGGTAGCTCAAAAACCGTAAATAACACAAATAAACAGAAAAACCGTCCATGTGTGATTGTTGCTACAGGTGAATCCAATCCAGTAGATCATAGAATCATGCAAGAGATCTTGTGTGCTGCTGCAGCCACCACCATTAAACCATTTGCACCCGAAGTGATCTAGCCAAATAAAAGGCTTACCAGAAATAATGGACCCCTTTCGTGAGAATTGGGTCTAATGGGCTGAGCAGGTGTTAGTGCCTGCACACTGTTAACCAACGTTCAGACTGCGGATCTTATGCCAGAAATTACCAGGAATCCATCCAAAAAAATCAACAGAAAAGGAGCTATAGTGCATTAACTTTTATTAAAAAACACATAATTAAAAAAGCGCTGATTGGCCCCTTACTTGGAGGGTGCCTGCCCGGCACTAGGACTGCATGCGTCTAGCAAGACCCCGACTCGTTCTCGTGGGTTGCTGTGTGGAGAGGCGCGTTCGTTGCTGTGCTGTGCTGTAGCCATGCGGGCTATGCAGTTAAGTAACTGTTTGAACTCTAAAACAACTTTAACCTCTAGGCAATGATGGTACGCAAACATGTGGCCTCTCGGTGGGTGGGTCTTGGCGCTCTCAGTGCAGTTACCTGTAGATAACAGAAAGCTCCCAATCACAAGAAGCGATCACGGCAGTTACATGATCATAAACAGCACCTCCCAGCATCTGAAATCCCTTAGGTTTAGGAGGTGTCGGTGCAAAGGGGTTAAAAAAACATTAGCATGTGCACATTGTGGGTTCTGCTATTTGTGCAGGGCCCTAAAATGTGGGTATGAGCATACGCAGAGGACGAAAGTAGTGAAGGGGTCAATGCACTGCTCACATACAGTGGAAGGATGGAGCTGAAGGGGTTAATGTTGAGAGTGGCAGGATATGGGAGGTGAGGGGTTAATATGCAGGTCACATAGAAACAGCAGTATAGCTAGTATGTGTAGGAGAGGAGGGGACAGGAAAGAGATAAAAACGTGTCACTGTAACAGAATGATTGAATCAGCAGATGGTTTTTAAACCTTTTTTCAGCCGCTAGTGGTGGGTAAAACCGCCCTGCTAGCGGCCGAATAGCGCCACGAAATTGGCGGTAATGGCGGCGCTTAACCGCCGAAGCCGCCCCCGCCCAGTGTGAAAGGGGCCTTAGTGAATCAATCCCTATGCCTCTTTTGCTTTCCATGGCATAATCTATTCCTAGTTGGTTTTGATCCCTTTTTGTCCTCTTTATAAGCCCACTATCTCAGTAACTATGCCCTGTCCAGTCAATTGATTGCTGATCACCCACTAGCTTTTTCAAGTCTCTAGCCTCTTTACTTGGCGTCCATAATTTACCATGGCATAGGAACGCTTGTACCATTTTATCTACATTTTACTGTTATACTGTAGAAACCTGCTGAAGCACATGCCTCCATTTAGTTTTTATTAAGCACACACCACTGCTTTCCAATCTGCTCTCTGCCTTGTACTGTGAAGCAAAAGTAAATCAGACGTGATAAGGAACTATTCCTCCAGTTCCCCATCAGGCTCCACCCACCCAGTTACAAGTCATTTCTCAAACATGGGCATTACCATATTTGGGTAATCACCTTTGTTTACATTCCTCTGTCAGCAAAAATGGACCCGGGGATACAGCCCTGTAAGGGAAGCTGTTACATACCTCCTGTACACCAGCTCAGAGTCTTAATTAGCGACAGTGTCCTAATCTGAGAAGTGGTGATAATTCTTTAACACTTATATCAAGATTGGCACACTAGAGACCAAGAGAACAAAACAAAACTCCCACCTTAGCAGCAGCTGAAAGAAGCTCCACACCCCAGCAGAGGAAAACATAAATTATAAAATCAGCGCTAACTATTAATGTCTTTCCCACCCCAGGCCGCAAAATGTCCTTCCAGGGATCTTCAACACCTTAATAGCATGAAATCCACACCGTCTTCACTGATCCTGGATCTTTAATAGTGCTCCCTTAACAAGACGATTCATCTCGAAAAGAAAAAAGCTATATACGGTATAGTATGTTTAGCTCCATATTTTCACAAACTACATTCTTATAATGTGCTTATACACCCTTTCCCTCCAAATAATAAAAAAAACAGCCTTCTGTGTGACTTGTATCCTTTCTGAAAAATCTTCCTCACTCTCCTCCCAATTGGTAACAGAAGCTCCCAAAAAGAAAATGTATATATATATATATATATATATATATATATATATATATATATATATATATATATATAGTGTAATACCGTAGAAAATCTTTTATCCACAAAGTGTAATTTATACAACTTACAAAAAATGTGTTTATAAGCGTGTACGTTCCTTTAAACCCAGTAATAAATCCACCATGTGTTTTTTTTAACTTTGAAACCAAGTTTATTGAGATGTAGCAAATAAAAGGCACATACATGTTAGGCATTTGAACAACAATGGACGATACCTGATATATAGTTACAGATATGCAGTTTACAGTGTAAAAATCATATACCATTACACGCCCGTTCCTGTGCACCAGGGGACCAATCTTAACATGCATAGAGGGAGAAACCTCCTTTAATCCATAGATACATTACATGTACAGACCTAATCACACCTTCCTGCTTCCTCGCACCCTTTTCACCGCCATAATCTCATTCCGTGCACGTTTCCCCGTCTTCCAACCACCTGTCCCAGATGCTGGAGAACTTCTGTGGGCGCCCCCTATGAGTATATATCATTTTCCTATACGGAAGAGTGGTATTCACCTCTCTTTTCCAGTCCTCTAATGTTGGGGCCTTATCCCTCATCCATGCCTTAGCCACCACCTTCCTAGCAAGAAATAGTGATTCACAAATAAAGATATTCTGGTATTTATCAATTTCTATGTCTGGGACCAGTCCCAACAAACATAGCTTCGGGTCCATGCCCACCGGTGACCCCATATTGTCGTGTAGGAACTGTGTTATCTGCAGCCAGTATGCCTGTATGTCTGGGCAGTGCCATAGCAAGTGGTAGAACGAGGCCGCCGTGTCGGCACACATGGGGCAGGCAGTGTTTCGCGCGGGTTGGAATTTCGCAAGTCTCTTGGGCGTCAAATAGGCTCGGTGAATGATATAAAGCTGTGTCAGCCTGTCCGACAGTTTGGGGGACGACGTCTTTACCCCCTCCAGTATCTCGCCCCAGTCCGCGTCCTCTATCTGTCCCAAGTCCTGTTCCCATTTTATCCTCGCTGTCTGTGACACCAAGCCTACCTTCTTCAGCCTAATTATGTAGTATAGGTTGGACGTGAGTTTTGTTGATTCAGCCCCAAAAATAACATCCAACACCTGCGGTCTACCCAAATCCACTGTCACCCTTTCCATTTGCGTTCTAAGTGCATGTCGAAGCTGTAGGTAAATCCACCATGTGTATTGTGATCCACCAATCACTCCATGCACCCTACCAAATACCAAAACTTTCATGAGTAGCTAACCAATCCTCTCTCTCAGAAAACAAAAATAAAATATATAGTGTAATATCGCTTTAAGTCTTCAAAATGTGCAACAGTGTCATATCCACTTGCATTTAGCATGCATAATCATATACTATCTTATCACCACTGTGCAAAGTGTTGTCAAGTCCACTAGTCACAATGTGGTCAATCCATGCACCTTACCAAATCTGCTCTTTTTCTTGTAACTTGTAGTCGTCGTTCGAACACAGCTGATCAAAGATTGGGGTAAAGGGCCAATCACAGCGACCCTTTACCATGTGAGCAGCTCTGTCCAATCACAGCTGATCACAATGTAAACACAATTGCTGATTATCAGAGCTGACACAGCGTTAAGAGAGGAGAGCCAGTAACCAGCCAGTGTGAAAGGGGACATCTACTTTGATAATCATGGCACTGATCATCAGTATCCTGATTATCAATGCAGCCCCAGAAGTACCTATCAGTGCCGCCAATCAGTGCCGCCTATCAGTGTTGCCTATCAGGCCCTTCAGTGCCTCCTATCAGTGACCCCATCAAAGCCCACTCATCAGTGTCTCCTCATCAGCGCACATCAGTGAAGGAGAAAAATTACCTCTTTGCACTATTTTATAACAGAAACTAAGAATGAAAAATATATATTTTTCAAAATGTTCTGCATTTTTTCATTTGTTTAGAAAAAAAAAAGCCCAGGGGTGATTAAATACCACCAAAAGAAAGCTCTATTTGTGTAAAATCATAACAATGTCTTGTGAGTACAGTGTTGCATGACTGTGCAATTGTCATTCAAAGTGTGACAGTGCTGAAAGCTGAAAAATGGCCTGGACAGGAAGGGATTTAAAGTGCCCAGTAAGCAAGTAGTTAAAGTGACGGTAGTAAGAACTACCTAAATTTGCTGCAATGCCTGATGGCACAAATGCTTGCCTGATATAGGTGCAGGTAGTTCTTAAAGTGGATGTCCACACAAAAATGGAACCTCCGCTTTTTGGGACCCTCCCCCCTCTGGTTTCACATTTGGCACCTTTCAAGGGGAGGGGGTGCAGATACCTGTATAATACAGGTATTTGCAACCACTTCTGGGCAAAGACCCCAGCAGAATCTTTGAATGTTTTGGATGCTATTACATATAAGGAAGAAGCATTGCGACAGCTATCAGATACAACAACCTATCAAAAATTGGGGTGACCCTACTGATGCTTTCAAAGGGGAGCTTTCCTCCCTTATGGACAGAGCTATTTCAATAGGAATTTTCACATCTAAGGACAAGGAAATGCTAATTCCAGTTTTTCCAGTCATGCCGATCTTCCACCCGATCTTACACAAGGGTCTCACACCTTTAACAGGCAGGCTTATTGTGGCAGGCATTGATTCGCTCAATGAGCGACTAGGGCAGTGGGTGGACCAACAGTTGCAACCCTTGGTCACGGATCTGCCAGGATACCTTTGTGACACTAAGCAATTACTATCTATGCTAGATGAAATAGCATGGGAAAATGGTTATTGTTGGATCACATGTGATGTTTCCAGTTTATATTCTTCAATTCCACATGCTCTTGGTTTACAGGCTGTTTCCTTTTTTTTTTAACAGATCAGGAAAATTCTCTCTGGTTTCACAAGAATTTATCATCATGTGTTTAGAATATTTACTAACACACAATTTCTTCATGTTCGACGGGGACTACTATCTCCAAAAATGTGGAGCCCCCATGGGCGCCAAATTCTCACCGTCCTTGGCCAATCTATATATGGGATGGTGGGAGAGGTTCTGCATTTTTAGACCAGATAGTCCCCGTCGAAAATATACCATATTCTATTGTAAAAATAAACGTTTTAAGCCTCCAGAAAAAACAATGTTTTTTTCAACTTCATCATTAAAACGGCCTTGCCTACACACGATCGTTAAAAAAAAAATGCTCTAGCAAAGCACGGCACTATAAAGGGGAAGTTCCATTCGGATGACGCCACCCTTTGGGCTGCTTTAGCTGATTTCGTGTTAGTAAAAGACGATTCGCGCTTTTCTGTCTGTTACAGCGTGATGAATGTGCTTACTCCATTACGAATGGTAGTTTTACCAGAATGAGCGCTCCTGTTTCATAACTTGCTTCTGAACATGCGCTGGTTTTTCACGTCGTTAAAGCCCACACACGACCATTTGTTACAACCCGAAAAACGACAACGTTTAAAACGTTGTGAAAAAATAGAGCATGTTCGAAAAAAAAATTGCCCGTTTTTCAGAACTCCGAAAAATGCTCTAAAGCCCACACACAATAGTTTTAAATGACATTTTTAAAAAACGTTGTTTTTTTACAACCCGAAAAATGATTGTGTGTATGCGGCATTAGACTCAAAAGGTTGTGCAGTAAGCAGTCAGATTTTAATCTGGAAGCTGTACACATGTCAGCGAGGTTTAAAAAAAGGGGATATCCGAAATCAGTGATCAATAGAGGATTATCAATTGCTAATAAAGCACCCCGACATACACTCCTCACAGACAAACCTGTCAACCAATCAGGACATGGCTACACACCTACATCAAACTTTGTCCCCACCTTTTCTACTCCCTGTAGTGCTGAATTCCATAAAATACAGAAGATTGTTAAGAAATACCGTCTGGTGTTGTCCAATGACCCGGTATATTCTCAAATCTTAGATACAAGTATTCGCACTGTGTCTAGGAAAGCACCATCCCTTAGTGGTTTATTATCACCCAGCTTTTTCTCCAGCAAGAGAAGCCTCACCAATTGGCTATCTATTCAAGGAACCTTTAAGTGTGGTGGACAGGGCTGTTCTTACAGTCCTTTTATCAAAAAAGGCAACAATGTTACTTCTACATCCACAGGCAAAACTCATAAGATACATGCCTTCATTATTGCAACTCATGTTACATTGTATATGTCATAACCTGCACAATATGCTCTATCCAGTACGTTGGCAGAACAACATGCAGGCTGAAGGATCGTCTTTATGACCACCTCTATGACATAGACAAAGATCATGCCACTAATGTTGCACGTCATTGCAATGAATTTCATCAGAAGCACCCATCTAGCCTTGTCATTCAGGGTATTGACAAAATTGTAAAACCACCTAGAGGTGGATATTTATTCTTAATACTAGACGCCCTTCAGGACTTAAAGGATCACTAAAGGAAATATTTTTTTTAGCTAAATAGCTTCTTTTACCTTACTGCAGTACTGGTTTCATGTCCTCATTGTTCGTTTTTGCTTTGAAGTTGCTGTAATTCTGCTCTGATCTCCACACTTCCTGCTTGTCTGGCTCCTTATGAAAAATCTCATGGCAGCTTTTCACTGTGGTCCAAGCTGTGTGTCTAAAACTCCTCAGAACCAATCAGATTCATTTTAAAACAAAACACTGCCCTGGATTTGTTTGTTTTTGTTCTGTGGGTCTCTTTACTTCGAAACAAAAGTGAAACTGCAGGTACATTAAATTATTGAATTTAATCTATTTTTAATCATTTTTAAAAGGAATCAGTTAACTTTTATGTCTCTATACCCTGTAAACAGTCATTTCAGCAAAAAACTTTTTTTCCTTTAGTGACCCTTTAACTTCGAATGGGGTGTGTCTCATTTCTACCAATGAACACATTCCCAGTCTATATGATTCCCTTCAGCCCTGGTTCACACTGGGTACGATTTGGAACGATTTGAGATGCGATTTGACATGTCAAATCGCATCTCAAATCGGCGGCAATTGTCGGCAATGGCACTGTCCTAATCAGTGCGACGCCGCATCTGCAATTTCAAAAAGTAGTTCCTGTACTACTTTTTGCGATTTTGGGCCGCGATTTACATTAAATTGCGGCCGAAATCGCGGCAAAATCGCAGCCGCGAAATCGCGGTAAAATCGCACATTTTACCGCGATTTTGAATTCGCAGCAGTGTGAACCTAGGCTCAAAGTGCTATAGTTCTACTTCCAGACAATTACACAATTACATGAATTCTTTAGGATCATGACAATCATGAGTGCGATGATCTCTTGAATTTTTTTGACATTCTTTTGACAACAAATTGTTTTGATATTTCTGATCTTTTTGATTCTTTAAATCAGAAGCTATTAATCAACTAACAGTTTTTTTTTAGTTTTTAGATTTTTGGAATCTCAACACATTCTCTTACTTTAGTGTGTCCTCTTCTCGCCCTTTAACATACTCAGTGTCCCTATCATTTAACATACACATATGGTATACTCCTTTTCCGTCCCATATAAGCGGATGATTAGTACCTAAACTGTATTACCTTTTTACAAAGTTCTTAATACATGTCTGCATTTTTCCCCAATTTTTTTTTTCATTTTTTTCTATTTTTTCATAATGCGGTTTTTGTTTGCAGCGGATGAAGTGAGACTCCGGTTTCTCACCGTGCACCAATCTGCAAGATATGCCGTTGCATGTAAATCATATGGCTATTCCTCTGCTTTGTCATACATTTCTTTTTTTTTCCTATATTAGTTTCTTCGATCTCCTTTGTTTTTTGAGTTTTCAGTTTTTTAGATATTGGTTCAGGTTTAAAACTTTGTTTTAAATTTTAACCTACTGTATCCCTTCAAGTCTAGCCAAGGTCCCGGCCTTTTCCTTATACTTACGACTTTGTGTATTTTTCTCCCTTTGGATGCTATAGATTTTTCTTCTTATTTGTACTTTAAGGAGATGCCGGTATAATACACGTATATATATATATATATATATATTATATATATATATATATATATATATATATATATATATATATAGGATCCAGCATCCAAATGGGCTTTACACTCATGTCGGCTTATGTATTCGATGTATTCGATATTACAACAATATTTTCCAACTAGGAATATTTTAATCATATATAATACTTTTATTATCACTACTATGGTGATTAGATTTTAGATTCATGGATGCTGTGAATTCTCTGATTGTGCAAAATAATATTCAACATCCATTAATAGTTTTCACTGTTTTGTTATAAACGATTTTATGTATTCATTAATGAAATCTTGTTTTATTTTCATTTATATGAGTGCAACATGCAGAGGATATTTCTGTAGAAGACTTTTATCAACCGTGCCTTTACTGAACAAATATACAAAACTTTGGGTCTCTTTTGGTCCTGCCATTCTTGATTTTCCTTTTTCAGGTGAACTCAATTTTTGGGAGATCAGGGCCTAATTGTGTAAGAGGTCTTTTTATGACAATTTCATAACTCTGATTGGTAGTTTGTTTTTCAACTTCCCTCTTATACACACATTTGGGCCCTGTTCATTTAGCTATGACTAAGCATCGAATGATGTGAAACGCATTAGTTATCCTCCCCTGTTTCTCTATATGATTTGACTGCTGTACATTGGATTTGATTTTATTTTATTTCTACAATAAAGATGCCTTTTCATGGAGTGCGGCCGTTCAGGATATGTTTCCTCATTTAGCTTGTGCAGAGCCAGCACCTGTGAGCTCATAGTAGGGCGGGGCACTTTTTTGTGAAAGTTCAGGAGCTTTGTGAGCGGAAATTCCTTTCCTTAAGTGAACTACTGCCAGAAATCTGTCCTTAGAGCTATTATGAATTCCCCTGATTGTGTTGTTAGTCCAAGCAAAAAATAGGAGCACACTATATTTCTGAAACATCAACAATTATTCTTCTGTACTTGCAGCATGTTTAAAGGAAGAAAACATGGGGAAATGTGCATGCTTTACAGAAATCTACAACATGAATACACATATTTTTAAGCAGTATTTTATCTTCATTTATAATATATTTTAAATATGTTTATATAATTTTAATAATGGTGGTTTGCCTTAAATGTACCTATGAATAATAGTACTAATACTATGCCATATGTGAATCATAAAGCATGTTTGCTTCCAAAATACTTAAAACATTTATTTTTGGAAAATACATAACAGTGATATAATTATCATTGCATGGAATGCCACACAAATATAAAGGCAACTGCTCACTGCAGGGCTTATAAATAGTGCCAACTTATCCAAGCCAAAGGAGATAATATAAAAGCCTCTTCTGTTACATAGACCATAGCTTAATTATGTGTGACCTTTAGCTATTCTCTCCTGATATCTCTAGTGCATAGTAACCCCTCCTGACACTACAAGGCATTAAACAATGAAAAGGGGCTTTTCTTCAGAGATCTAAGATGTAGGAAAGCAATTGTGGTATTTCCCCCTTGATATTGGATTGAAATGTTCCTCTCAGAAAGAACCATTGTTTAGACGTTGGGATTAACACAAGTAATATATCTGCTTTTACATCCACTTAGGAGCCCAATGTAATTCAAATCTGTCATTTGTAAATACAATTTTAATTGTAAATTCCAGAGCAATGCCAAATGCCATGCCATTTATACAAATATTGTATTAATTAATTTTGTACAAAAGATGTAACTATACATATTTTGATGTCCCTGAAAAATTCTATGTGCATTTTATATTCTCAAAAATAATATAAACATTACATGCTGCAGTTAAAATTAAAGGGACATCAACCATAACAATGACTGTATTCTGCTAGCTACATTAAGTTAATACCAATATTAATAGCATGCAGTATATGTTTTTTTTTTTATTTATATTTTATTTGACATTCCTTAATTTAAGTTTAATCCACATTTCATACAGGTCAAGCCGGGTGGGAAAAGTAACAGTTGGGATAAACCATATAACACATGGTTACTTATCTTCAGCTTTTGTTTATATGGATTAAACCTTTGTTCTGGATAAAGAAAGAATTCCAACAACTATTTTAAGTTGCATTAGTGAAATAAATGAAGTTTTGCATGATATTCAAATTTTTCGGGTATCACCTGTATATGAGGTGAAGCTTCAAAAAAAAACTGCATTTTTGCTTGCACATGATTGGATGATTGAGGTCAGCAAAGCTTTCCCTCATTTACTAAGCTCTGGAGCAACTGCATTTTGCATAGTGCAACTGTACTTGCAAAGTGCAAAGTCTATTTTACCTTTAGTGAATCCACCTCAAAATATTTTAATGGTAACGTCTGTTCTGGGAGAGCAGTTCTTCTCTAACCTCATGTTGCTCCAAGACAGTAAGGGGGATTTAAATTTTTCTTAGCCAGTTAAATAATAATATTTCATGTTGGTATTTCATATTTACAATTTCCAGACAGAATGTGAAGCTCTGGACAATTTTTCACTTGTTTTCCAGATTAATGCCTACTGCTTTGGTGACCTATTCTTTTCACAGCCCATGTGGCTTGGATTCACACACAGTTGAAGAAGTTTGAGGAGTGATCCTTGCCTGTACTTTCCTGGTGCCCAAGGTCAAATGTTACACCAGCCATCCTGCTGCCAGTGGCATCTCTCTAGCAACTCTTTAGCTAAATGATTACTTACTTACTCCAACAGCACTGCTCTCTCTGGCTGAAGCAGCGACTTGTCAAAAACTTGGTACGTGCTGCTGGATAATATTTAAATTATCAGCATCCTTGGATTAGTGAGATACTGGTGGCTCAGCAACAAGGGGTGGGTGGCACCAGATCCATTTAAAAACATATGTTATGTTTATATTTTCACAAAATAGGGATATACACTCAATCCTTGCAATTTAGCTAGCACAGTTGGCTGAGTCCAGTGTGTTTGCTTAAATGCTTTCATGTTTGACAGTGTAAATAAGAATTCATTATCTGCTAAAACTGGTCTTCATGTTTGAGAACATGTCCATAGTTCATCTGTAATTTTTGACTTAAGATATTAATTTTGTAACATTTTATATGAATTCCAGTATATACATCTAAACTCAATGGAAAGTTAAACATTGATTATTTGGTAATATACAGTAGTAATGAAGTGTTGCTAATGTTAGCTTAAAGTAAATCTCAAGGTTTATGACAATAATGGCACTTGAAAAGTATACATTCACAGGAAATATCAAAGCAGCCTCAAAGTAATTCTAAACTTTCAATACTAGAACATATGCATTATTATTAGTATTATGTTACTGTGGCATTCCAACAAAGATTAAGCCATACGTATTAAGTAAAATGTTATCTTATTACTGTCTGTTATTTATCAGTAGTTGCTGGTAGTTGTAGGGATAGGAGAATTGGCCCATGTTCAATTCTTAGGGAGGGGAGTGGGGGGGGGCAGTACCGTGTCAGTCAAATCTTGTCTGAATTTTGCCAAACCTAAATTTAAAGGAAAATCTCATTGAAGTCTTTGGGGAGGGGGGACAACTTGAAACTTGGATATTTTCAAGGCTTATAGGCCCGTCATTGTAAAAAAAAAGGCCATGGGGAACTGGGAACTATCAAAGGAGATATTTAACAACGTGAAAAAAAAAATGTCCACCCACTTTACAAGCATTCATTTTCCATACCAAGACAAGGTCTTTGTTTCTTTCAACTTGAACTATTTCCAAAACTACAAGCCACATACATGGTTATGACAGCTTCAATAAATCCTCTATACATTTTTATATTTGCACTCCAGCCATGTGGTAATCTAATATGGCCTCATAGGGTAACAGACCAGACTTAAGAGGACTTACTTCAAAACTGATCCCTAAACTGGTTGCCAAAAGAAGAAGAGTTGCTGTGATGTTTCATATTACTTCCACATCATAAGTGTCCCCAGGCATTCCAGGCTTCCCAAGCTTCAAGGGCATCAGACCCTACCATATACATTCCTCCTAAGTGAAAACAACCCCTGCTCCAGAACGACACTGTGTTATGACTTTTTATGGTGCCTCCTCCCTTCCTGTATATAGACTAGGGGCAGGACATCCATGCCAAGAAGACACGACAAACTCAAGAGTATAGAACCATTTGTTTATAATAATGACTCCACCTACCCCTCTTCTTCAGTATATCAGGAATGACACCAAATAGATAATAAATATACAAAATATATATATAGATAGAAATTACACCTGTCAGATCTTTGTAGCACTCTATTTCTTATACATGTCAAGTCTTCAGCCAAGGTCTGCCTGCTACACTGACATCACTAAAATTATAGTGATGTCAGTGAATTTCTAGACCTCAGAAATTCTTCACACCCTATTTTCTGGCCACACGTGTGCAGTGGCACATCCGCCCATGCTGGTTATACCTGACCTGTTTATGTCAGTGGAAGTGTGTTAGGGGGCAGATCCACCAGGGGATCTTGTTTATATAAAGGCACACCCTGAGTATGCAGCACTTGACTTGGCTTCCCATGGGGGGTGCTTGTTATTTTATGGGGTTATTTTTTATAATGGTTGGAGCTGCTTAGGGACTGTCTTATGGCTTTCCTTTTCCTACTTTTTTTTTGTAGTACCTCAAAGTGGCCCACGATTCCTTTGCCTGGAATTGTATATGGATCACAAAATCTTTGTTCCCCAGTAGTATACATACTGTTTACTATGTGAATTCATATATGCATTCTATATTGTGATTATAATGATACATACCTTTCCTATCATCAGCAATTGAAGGGTCTCCTGAAGAAGCGCAATTCATGAAATGCATTGAGATGCTGCATTCCTTGATGTCCCAGTCTTTTACCATTTTTACGTTTTCCTGTTGTGCATATTCATATGCTTACATGACTAATCTACTATTTATGTAAATATACAGTGAGTGTGATGCTGAATGTAAATAATTGTAATCTTTAGTTTGACATTAATATTTCAAATACAATAAAACATATGAAATTGTAATACTGTAGCCATTCATGTTCATTCCTGTGGTTGTAAGTGATGAAGTGCCTTTGATACCTATTCATTTCAATCTTTATATAAATATTCTTCTGATCCAACACCACTCCCGACCCAACCCCTGTTTCTGTTTAGCTGTCAGGAGTGTGTTATGCTCCTGTCCCATGGCAGCTGCTGCTCTCATTCCAGCATCCTGGTTTTGGGCAGAGCTGCACTCTCCCTGTCGGACTGCCCACCTGCAGGTTGATTGATGTAGACACTGCCTCTGAGTGGAGTCCAGACCAGTTTTAATCCTGCCAAGCCCTTAGTGTCATGCTTGAAATAGTGTTTGCAATATGTGCTTCAAGTTCCCTGTTTACCTGTCTTGTTCCCATACCTTTACCTTTACTATTGCCCGATCCTGCCTTGATAGGTAGTTCAGATTTCGTTGTTATCAACCTTGGATTGTACTTTGGACTACTCTCTAAACTCTGCCTGCCTTTTGACCACAGATTTGACCCTGACTACTCTGTGAACATTACCTGCCCTTAATCCGATTCCGGTCTGCCTTTAGAATGCTCTGCCTGTCTGGCAACCAAAAGTATCTGTTTGCTGTGCTGAGCTTGTGCCTGCCCCCCTGTGGTGACTAGGCACTATAGTATTGTGTGAAAGACCTGTGGGAAACCGAGTACTGGTAGGCCTGCTTGCCTTATGGGAAAGGGGACTGCTATAGGTGAAGAACACAGCTAGCTATAGTGGCTTACCACCTTCTATAGGGGTAGGCTTGACCTTAGGACTAGGTTTACAGTTATGTAGTTGTTTTACTATATCACTGTTAATATGTTTTGTCCAGTATTTCTTGGAATCACTAATCAAAAAATGATCTTCTGGTAAGATTGTTAATTGTTGATAGATCACACTTGAAAAATTGTCAAATGGCCCCACTCAAATTGTTTTCTAAGCCTTGTTGTCTGTTATACTCACATTGTTATTAAGTTCATTATTTTGGCTAGCTTTGACATGTTTTATTTACTACTCACCCTGTTTAATCAGTGAGCTATCAATACAATGGACATCCCTTTAAACATTAAACCAAACATGAAATCAGTTTCATATCTCAGAATGTTCCTCTGACTGTCAAGTATTAAAAAAGAGAACCATCAAAGGCTGTGATTTTATGCTGAGTGAGTGTGGTCTGCATGTGAAATATGTTTACATGTAAAGAAAGACCCACCATGGCAATGACTTTATTATTACTGTTTCTTAACCATTGGACTGTGAACTGCCTGGAGACTGACTACCAACAGACCATAGCCACCTAAACAGGTCTAGTTATAAAATGAATTATTAATAATGCACCTTAATTTTAAACATAATTATATTCAAAATGGTTTTTAGCAAAACTTTATTCTATGTATCAGTGTCAATAAACACCTGGAGTTGGCTTCTCTACCAGGCAAAGTACTGTTCTCTAAAAATATTTGAATATTATCATGTATTTTAATTAACACACTTACATCTTACAAATGCTTATTATGAAGTTCATTCTGCAACAACAAAGCTCCCACGTCACATTTTCTTGAAATGAAAAAGTTTGCAAACCATTGCTTTCACTAACTGACTTTTTTATTTTATTGAACTATTTGGGAGAGGTTCAGTATATTGCAAACAAAAAAGACTGGCGTGGCACATCTTTTAAAATAACATTTTCATTTGCACAAGTTACATATTCATGTGATAGGATATTCATGTGATGGGAAATGAAAAAACGTCTCATAACCAAATCCATAAACATGTTATTTTCAGTGTTAAGTGCCAATTACGTTAAGCAGGTTGTAAAGTATGAAAATGACATGATTACTTGGGATTCTCCTCATCTGCCTTGATATAGTTTTGAGATGAATACTTTGGTCTCTTCATCAGGTATCTTTCATATCTGATGAGAAGGCTTGAGTACTCTCAAAAGCTTTCGATTATAATCAATTTAGTTACTCAATAAAGATCATCATTTTAATTTCAGTATTCACAAATATGATTATATAGGTCTCTAATTGTCTGTCTGTCTGTCTGTCTGTCTGTCTGTCTGTCTGTCTATCTATCTATCTATCTATCTATCTATCTATCTATCTATCTATCTATCTATCTATCTATCTATCTATCTTTTCTATCTGTAATATAGATATACTGTAATTGTGTGCTGCTAAATACCCTATATACAATTTTTTCAACACTGATCCTTGAAAAGTATTTATACCCCTTGAATAATTCCACATTTTGTCATGTTACAACCAAAAACGTAAATGTATTTTATTGGGATTTTATGTGACAAACCAGCACAAAGTGGCACATAATTGTCAAGTGGATGGAAAATGATAAATGGTTTTCAAAATTGTTTAGAAATAAATATCTGAAATGTACATTTGTATTCAGCCCCCCAGAGGCGATTCAGTTCGCATGTGTTGCGCTATATAAGTTTCTCACTCACTGAGTCCATACTTTACAAAACCACCTTTCACTGCAATTACAGCTGCAAGTCTTTTTGGGGATGTCTCTATCAGCTTTGCACATATAGAGAGTCAGGTGTCCTTTTATGAAGCAGTAAAATCTATTCACTGCTTCGTTCTCCGGCATTCACAGTGAAGATTTTTCTCCTCTGTGTGCCTGTTTATGAAGTGGAGAAGATCGCTTCACCCTTGGAGGAGTGAAGTGATCTCCCAACGCTTCAAACAGTGGAGAACGGCCCCTGATACTGGAATCTCGTGAGACTTTACGAGATTACAGTACCAGAAATTCACAGAAAAACAGAGATGTCAGTTTATTGAGCGGTGATAAATTATCACCGCTCATTACACTGACAGACCGCGTGGTTAATGTCATTAAAATAACGAGTCCCCCTTCATAATATATACATGTATACACACACACATTGTATATACATGTATATACACACACATTATATATATATATATATAAACATGTACACATTATATATATGTATGTATATATATATGTATACACATAAATATTACAGGGGGACATAGTTACAGTGTTGGAGAGTCAGAACGAGGTAGAAGGAAGTTAAAAATCTTCCTCCTTCCTCCTCAGAACCCCCGGGATTCCCTCTTCACTCCCCGCTTCACCAGCTCTGAGATGGTGAATCGGGGAGTGTGAATTCTGACACAGATCGCCAGTAAAGCTCTTAGATCACAGCTTCATAAACTGGCCGTTACTGTGTCAGTCTATGAGGATTCTCTGTGTGTGGAGAAAATCGTCTGGAGAACAAATTCAAACACTTCTCCCCTGATTATCTCTGTTTCATAAACTGTTTATGGGCTGTGATTAGTGGTGATCCTTGGGATCACCGTTCTTCACTGCTTCATAAACAGACACCTAAACCTTTTGCCCATTCTTCTTTGCAAAATAGCTCAAGCTCTGTCAGATTGGATGGAAAGCGTCTGTGAACAGCAATTTTCAAGTCTTGCCACAGATTCTCAATTAAATTTAGGTTTGGACTTTGACTGGGTCATTCTAATACATGTCCGGCTGGAAGATGAACCTCTGCCTCAGTTTCAAGTCTTTTGCAGACTCTAACAGGTTTTCTTCTAAGATTGCCCTGTATTTGGCTCTATCTATCTTCCCATTAACTCTGACCAGCTGCCCTGTCCCTGCTAAAGAAAAGCATCCCCACAACATGATGCTGCCACCACCATTTTTCGCGGTGGGGATGGTGTGTTCAGGGATGTGCAGTGTTAGTTTTCTGCCATACATAGCTTTTTGCTTTTAGGCCAAAAAGTTCAATTTTGGTTTCATCTGACTGGAGCACCTTCTTCCACATGTTTGCTGTGTCCTCCACATGGCTTCTCACAAACTAAAAATGGGACTTCTTATGGCTTTCTTTCAACAATGGGTTTCTTCTTGCAACTCTTTCATTAAGGCCAGATTTGTGGAGAGCACGACTAATAGTTGTCCTGTGGACAGATTCTCCCACCTGGGTTGTGGATCTCTGCAGCTCCTCCAGAGTTACCATGGGCCTCTTGGCTGCTTCTCCGATTAATGCTCTCCTTGCCCAGTCTGTTTGTTTAGGTGGACAGCCATGTCTTGGTAGGTTTGCAGTTGTGTCATACTCTTTACATTTATGGATGATAAATTGAACAGTGCTCAGTAAGATGTTCAAAGCTTGGGATATCTTTTTATACCTTAACCCTGCTTTAAATTTCTCCACAACTTTATCCCGGACCTGTCTGGTGTGTTCCTTGGACTTCATGCTGTTTGTTCTCTAGCAAACCTCAGAGGGCTTCACAGAACAGCTATATTTATACTGAGATTAAATTGCATACATTTGAACAATATTTACTAATGAGGGGACTTCTAAAGGCAATTGTTTTTTGATAACGTGCGCACGAGCGTGAAATGCATAAAGAAATTGCTGCACAGCATGCCTGATACAAGAGCCTCTTGTCCTATTTTATCAGCTGAGACACATGCCGCATCGCTTAGTATCACTCGCCAGTGACAGGATCGGCCCCTGCCTTCCCTCAAGCTGCTCCAAATACCTGCTGTAACCTGACACAAGATTTAAGCCTTGTAAGTGTTTTTTTTTTACTGAATAAACCAAGACTGTACTACACTATCTCTGCTTCCTTGTGGCTCTCATTGCTGGAGCCAAATGTTTTTGCAGATTGGAAAGGAACAAGGGGAAATACAAATTTTGCCTAAGCTTGTGAAGAGCAATATTTATGTTGGATATAAATTTCTTGAAATTATTGACCACAGCCTGTGAGAGGCCTGATTAACCCTCCTAGCGGTATTCCCGAGTCTGACTCGGGGTGAGATTTTCTTACCAAAAGCGGTAATCCAGAGTCAGACTCGGGCTCGCCTCGCTGCAGCAGTAGACAAAGTTACTTACCTTGTCCCTGGATCCAGCGATGCCACCGCGCTGTGTGAGCGAGTGGGTGCTCGCTCGATTCACACAGCGTCCTCCTGTGCTGCCGATCTCGGTTCCCTGCGACGTTACGACGCACGGGAGCAGAGAACGGCGCCAAATTCAAAAACGTAAACAAACACATTACATACAGTATACTGTAATCTTATATATTACAGTACTGTATGTAAAAAATACACACCCCCCTTGTCCCTAGTGGTCTGCCCAGTGCCCTACATGTACTTTTATATAATAAAAACTGTTCTTTCTGCCTGCAAACTGTAGATTGTCCATAGCAACCAAAAGTGTCCCTTTATGTCAAAAATGGTTTTAGATCAGCTAGAAAACAGCGATAATAAATTATAATCACTTGCAGAATTGTGCGATATCGATTTGTGGGGAAATTTGTCATAAAAAATAAATAAAAAAATGACAGCAACAATTCTGCAACTGAGCAAATTTCAGTGATTTTGAGTTGATTACATTATTGAATAATTTTTATTTGAATTATATTATTATTTGTTATAATTATTTATAATTATTTATTATATTATAATTTATAATTTTGTTTTTAAAAAAATGTCATACCCGGGATGCCTATTAGACTCTGGTTTGGTCAGATTTAAGTGAGTTATTCCTAAAAATTACAGGCCTACAGTATAAAACGCCAAATTTCCTTGCAAATAATGGTACCGCTTTCAGCATCTTTTTTCTGAAAGAATCATACCGCCAGGGAGGTTAAGAAAGCACTCTGAGGAAAGTTTCTCCTATATGTCTGATGGTCATTTATGGCCTTGGAGATCTGGTGAGCGCATTTGTGTGGCACTATGGGTGAAGCACTTTAATTGATGCACGTTGCACTTTATAGGAGGCACGGTGTTTGATTATTAGAAGACCCGATTTTATTACTGTATATACACTATATAGAAGTTTCATAATATCTGCTTCAATTATGGACATTTGATTTATATATATGTTGACACTATATGCACTTTAACCACTAGCTGACCACCCACCGCCGTTATACGTCGGCAAGTTGGCTCAGCTGGGCGAGAGCACGTAGTATAACGTCCTCTCTCCCAGCCACCACTAGGGGCGCGCGCGCACCCCCCGCTCGCCCCCGACTCCCGTGCGTGTGCCCAGCGGGCGCGATCGCCGCCGGACACACGCGATCGCTCGGTACAGAGCGGGGACCGGGAGCTGTGTGTGTAAACACACAGCTCCTGGTCCTGTCAGCAGGGGAAATGCTGATCTACGGTTCATACAATGTATGAACCGAGGATCAGTGTTTCCCCTAGTGAGGCCACCCCCCCCCACAGTAAGAACACACCCAGGCATACTTAACCCCTTCCCCGCCCCCTAGTGTTAACCCCTTCACTGCCAGTGGCATTTTTATAGTAATCCAATGCATTTTTATAGCACTGATCGCTGATCATCTGGATCCTGCAACTAACAGCTGGCGCTGCCTTCTACGTTGGTCCTCATGCCACTCTGTGTTCTCACACCTCTTGTCACCACTATAAGGGGTGTTGGACAAGCAGTGCAAGAGTAGTCCCCTCTTCAGCTTGATCCCCACCAGGTATGTGACAGTTAGGTAAAGATTAGATCTTTAATTATATCCACTTATTTTACTGGGTCATATTTCAAACTGCTTAAGTAAACGGGCAGCCAACAAATACAGATGCTGACTGGAGATTTCGCTTTTTTCCCATTCTCTGTCACCCATAATTACCCTGGGATTTGCTGTTTTCCACTCACCAGCCATATGGTAACACTACCAGGCTTGCTGATGTGGATATTTTCAGGCCACTCTGTTGCTTATACCTTTCCTGATAATGTTGGTTTGAATCAAATTTTCCATGGATAAGTGCAACAGCATTGCTATTGCCATGCATAATGTTCACAGAAACCCTAAAGTAAAAAATAATATACAGCAGATGGATAGTCCTGTAGAAAACAAAGGATCACACACTCATATACAATGTGGTGAAAGATGATAGGATCTCCAAATATCACCCAAACTGTCCTATCTGCTTCACTCAAGACCTTCTGCTTTCTAGCTTCCTTGTCTCCTCCACCCATGCTCATCTCCAGGACTTCTCCAGAGCCTCTCCCATCCTCTGGATCTCACTATCCCAATCTGTCTGGTTATCGCCTATTCTGTCTACTTTTAGGCGATCCCTGAAAACTCATGTCTTCAGGGAGGCCTATCCTGCCCCAAGTTAACAACCGAATCTTCCACTCCACTCATCAGTTCATCCCTCACAGTCCTTACCTTTTGTTTCATCAGCCCCTCCCTCTTAGATTGTAAGCTCGCAGGAGCAGGGCTCCTCTAACCCTCTTGTTATGAATTGTACTATTGGTGCATTGTCTCCCTTTATATTGCAAAGCGCTGCACAAACTGTTGGCGCCATATAAATCCTGTATATAATAATAGTACCTGAAACCAACGTGTACAAGACATATTTGGGGGAACACACAAAAAGGAAAGCGAACACACACACACAACCACGGCTTGTAGTCTAACCACCTTACATGCCAATGTTGTCTGAAATATTGCCCCACCTGATTTATCTTTTCAATTACACCTGCATACACTCTCCATATCTCTATTTTGTCTATCTATCTATCTATCTATCTATCTATCTATCTATCTATCTATCTATCTATCTATCTATCTATCTATCTATCTATCTATCTATCTAGCGTTCCTTATTATTTCTATATTTCTCTCTAAATAAAGAAGAAAAGCAATCTTAAAGGTTAATCCCAATCCTAATTCCTACTCCCCCTCCCCCCGTGCTATGTATTGTCTGTTGCTTGTTTTATATTCTATGTAGGGATCCTGCCAAAGCTGGAGTGTCTTGATTCCAAATTGAATGTTGGCAGCTATGCTACAGCTAGCCTAAGCATCTTTGTTATTGTTACTGTGGGCCTCAAATTAAATATACACATTGGAAAATTAATTGCTGGTCTCAGTTTAAAGGCACACCTTTAGCCCATAAGAGTGGCTGAAATTATTTTTCTATTTGAGTTAAGTAGAGAGATTTTGTTGGTGTTTGCGTATCATGCAAACCCTAACTGACCTTCTCTTGACTTTGAGCCAACAAAATAGTAAGCAATTATTGACATTGGTTGTCAGTCATTCAGCCAGCACTAGTGGGTTAGCCACTTTTTAAGTGGTGAAAATTTTGGTGTTTTTTTTTCTCTGCTGGCTCTGGAAGACTACTGCGTGACCCTTTGTGGTGGGAGAGCCTAGTGCCAGGAAGCTATGTAAATAAAAGATAAAGTAGTAATAACCACCGGGAACCACTGCTGGGATTCTCTCATATAATATAACGTACATTCACAGGTGTCAATGCACCCTAAAGGTTTAAGATAAGAGCTAGGTTTCTCTTCATTGTATGTTAATGACAACTGGCTTCAGCAAGTCCTCAGCCCAGTTATTTGGACAGGCCATGCTGAGCTAATTGAAGCTATGATACCTCCCCTTCATAAACATCTAAAAGTAAAAAATATTAGATTAGATATGTGAATGGGAACACAAAACAAAGTTAGTGGTGTTTCCTCAAATATGACCTCAAAAGTGAAAATATACTTTAAGATGCTTTTAGTGAATTGGGTTTTCAGATACATTTGTTTGTTGCCATAATGCGTATATTGCACTTGTAATAAAATGTGATGTGACTTAATGCTATATAGTTAGATAGTTTTGGGCTGTCATTGATAATGTTATGCATGGTTTGTCTTGTACATCAAAGATTACCTGCCACTGTGTGGATGTTTGGGCATAAAGACACTTACAATTTCTTCTTCTGTGATATGTAACCACAAATCTTTGTACACTTTTTGTTTTAATGTGAAATTTCACGTGCTGTCTGTAACCCACTGTTTTGCCTTTCCCCAAGTTAATCCTTTCCCTATTCATTTTTATAACTGGATATCCAAATTAGAGTATCTGTCACCTACCTGATCCAAGGTAAAGGTGCTGAGAGAGGCCCCCCTTTGCAGCTAAGTGCGGTATACCCCTAAAGGTGGTACATGAGGTATAGTGCCCAAAAAAGCACAGGTTGCTGGCCGGGTATGGATGCCTTGAGCAGATGATCACCCAGAGTTTGCCTGGGAAAGCAGAAGGGATGTTGAGGAAAAAATCTTTTAGGACTATGGCAGTCTGAGTAGGCAGAACAGCAGTAAAAGTTAGGCCGGGGGTCACACACAGATGATCAAGCCTATAATAGATGAGAGAGAGTTCATGAGGCAAGCTGGGGACACTGGTGATCAAGCAGGTAACAAAGTCTGTGAGGCAAGCCAGGGTCATACACTGGTAATCAAGCAGGTAACACAGTCTGTGAGTAAAGCCAAGGGTCAGAGTCAGGAGAAGAGATCGACAGGTCAGGAACAAGTCGGGACACAAAAGTAAAGCCAAGGAATAGATGCAGGAACAGGAACACAGGGAAGCTGATGAGAATCCAACAATTTGGAGGAAACAGGAGCAGCCTTTTATAGGCCAGTCAGAGATCCCATCTTTCACGTTATGCGTGTGCGCCGATTTGCGCTGTCACGCACGTGCATGCACCAATTCATCATTCTGCCCTGCATGCACACGGTGATGCACCGGTGGCATCCATTTCTGTTGCTGCCATTATTGCCACTTCTCTCATGGCAATTTCCCTGACAGTATCTTTTCAGTTTTGCATTTG